>NW_006299245.1:3878763-3886339 GCF_000327345.1 Myotis davidii | reverse complement strand
CCTGCCCCCCCTGCCTGCCTGGTTGCCCCCAGTTGTCCCCCTCTGCTGGCTTGGTCCCCCCTAACTGCCCCCACCTCCAGCCTAGTCACCTCTTACTGCCCCACCTGCCAGCCTGGTCACCCCACGCAGCCTGCCTGCTGTTCAGTCATTTGGTCGTCTCTCACTAACCCCCCCTGCTGGCCTGGTCGCCCCATGCAGCCTGCTGTTCAGTCATTTGGTCATCCCTCACTAACCACCCTGCTGGCCTGGCCATAGGCAGCCATCTTGTGAGGGTGTGATGGTTAATTTCCATATTACCACTTTATTATATAGGAGAGATAGATATTCTCCAGGCCAATAATGTAGGACAAATTATCACTCAGGACAAAACACAGAGGTACTTTTAGTCCATTACAAAGTTAACATTTGTGATATAAATAACTGATAAAACAGTCCACAGTAGTATATTATTTATTCAGCCTGAAATGTTGTAGTACAAGTTCCACTAATAAAAGAATTGCACATATAATTAGAAATAGCAATGTATATTAAATAAAATATGCATGAAATATGGCCACGGTAAGGAAGTAGGAATAATGATGCATGTTTAGCAAGAAATTCTGCTACAGAACCATTAGGCTTACAAAGTTATGTTTTAGAATTTCTTCTTTTTAACTTCACAGCTAAATGAATTCAGCTACTTGATTGGTATAAGAAAATAAGACACCAACTATGTTTGATTCCATAAAAAAAAAAAATGGTTAAGTTGGCTGTCCAGCCTGAGAAGCTCACCTAGATCTTCAAAAAATAATAATGGTTAGGTATTTCACATATAAATATTTTATATAAGCTATTTCCTATCAATTATCAAAGCACTATTGAACTATGGGCCTAATTTTATTCAACTGATGACAGAAAAATATTAATGGATGCAAAGAGAACTTTTATACACCTCAGAAACTTTTCTTACATTTTTCAGCCTCATTAAAATTTCTTGCTACAACCCTTTAGTAGTGGTCGGCAAACTCATTAGTCAACAGAGCCAAATACCAACAGTGCAATTGAAATTTCTTTTGAGAGCCAAATTTTTTAAACTTAAACTATATAGGTAGGTACACTGTTATTAACTGAATTAGGGTACTCCTAAGGCTTAGGAAGAGCCACACTCAAGGGACCAAAGAGACGCATGTGGCTCGCGAGCTACACTTTGCCAACCACTGCTTAGGGGATTTACTGTGTGGATTATATTCCAGAGCCTTTTGGGGAGGAGGCTGGAGGGAGAGAGGGAGAGGAGGAGAGAGGCAGAGAGAGGGAGAGAGGCAGAGAGAGAGAGAGAACAGAAGCAAAAATCAAGGACTTAGAGATTCAGTGTCAGCAACTGTTTGAACACCTACTTCCCCATATGGGAAAAAAGACTTCAAGATCAATGAACTCTCAGATCCCTACTGGTTCATTAAAAAAAAATTTATGAAAATTTCTATACTCAGCATTTTAATAAAAGTACATCATCAATGAAGACATTGGCCCAAAGATAAAGATCACACACAACTGCAAAACAAACCTCACAAAATATCCATTCACCTTTGCTGAAGATCCATCCATTCAACAAATATTTGTTAAATACCTATGACCTACCGGGTCCTCTCCTAGTTGTGAATTTAGCCCAGGCCCTGGTCAATGAGACATAATGGAATCTTCTGAGAAACATTTTCACATTGGTAAGAAAGTAACATACTCCCCTCCCCACTTTAGTGACTTCCTGTGACAGCTGATGTCTGGAGCTTCCGCCACCTTACAAATAGGAGAGGAACTGCTAACACTTGAGAATGAACAGACCACAAGTCCTTGGTATCATGGTTGAGTCACTCTGAGACCACCTTACTCCAGACTTCTTATTGAACAAGCAATAACCTTAAATGTTTTTAAGTACATCCACTGCTCTTGGGACAAAAGTTTTAGCCACTTTTAATTTGCCACTAAAGTCAAAGCAATTGACTATATGCTTATTTATCTATTTGATATTTCACATTTATTACTCACCATCCAGAACTAACAAATAATCAATTTTTGTAGCATTTCAATTATGCTTTTCTTTTAGAAATAAGAGATCATAATTAAAGTCTACCTTTTAACCTATCTCTATTCTATTCCTCAACTTCCCATTCAGAAGTTACCACCAGCTTGAGATTGGTTATGATTCTTCTGCCTGTGTTTTTATATTCTTACTACTTAAATATTTTTCTAAGTAAAACGCATGGCATTGTCTCGTGTACATTTATGTCTTCCAATTATGAACTAAATCAGAAAATTTAAAAGTAAAAACACAGGGTTCATCTCCTTGGAAACTATCAGGGCATGGTGAGATTGCAGAGCAAGAATAAAAGGTTACCGGGGCACACTGTTCTCCAGGAAAGCATCACTGTTATCTGATGTTCTACTAACATAATCCCCAGCTATTTGTAAATTTGTGTCAGTATCATCAATAAACTATTCTGAACACTAAACAGCAAGGCATAACGTGCATTAGTGGGGTCCTGCACAGCTAGTTCACCTACATTGCAGAGACATTTATATTGGCTAAGAGAAGACTAAGTCAAAAAAAAAAAAACCACTATAAGGACACTGTGCTGGGCAGAGACACAAAAGTACAATTATGAAAACACAACAGAATTCAATCTGAGACAGTACAGTTTCGTTTGTGAAAATGCAGTTTCAAATCTTCCAATCTTGCATTCAGCATTTTGGAAACCACACAGATCCCCCTTAGAAAAAGGGGACTAAAAAGCAGTCAGGTTGCATCTGCAGCAAATCTGTAAACCTCATCTGTAAGTTCATCCTTTAAAATGTTCTTAAGTACATGCCATTGCTCTTGGGACAAAAAAGAAAACCTTTAACAATGTCAACATAACCCAGGACTACACAACCTCTGCTAACCTTCTCAGCTACACCTGATGCCAGTTCTCCCTTATTATCAAACCTCCAGTCACATCAGACTTTTACCCTTTCTCTCATGGAATTCTTAATGCCCTCACTATCTTTTAAAAACCATGTAGACTCTAGATGTCAAATTCAAAGGCTAACACGGGACAAATAAACGAGGCATGTGGCCCATGGGTCGAGAGTTTAACGTGCCTGATCTAGAGCTGTACCTCCCATCTTAAGGCCATTCATCTTTACCTTGCTAACTCCCTCTCGTCCTTCAAAATTTAGCTTCAAAGTTGATTTCCAAAACCCTCAGACCATTTCTGAGATGAGGTCACCTTGTTTTACCTTTGTAGCACCCATTACAATAATAAATATTTGCACAAGGATTGTCTCCTCCACTAGATTATCAAAACTGTAAGGGCACAGATCATGCTTGTCTACCACTATCTTCCTAGATCCTGGAAGAGTGCCTGAACATAAGAGGTGCTCAAGTAACTCCTCAAAATCAATAAAAATGCTACAAGGCATATTGTCATACATTTCAATGCACAGTAGACATTCCATGAATGCTGGCTGAATGCCCTGTCATTCTATCCTGATGTGTGTACAGTCTGTATTTCCACTGATATTTTCTTTTATTCTATTTTCAAATGACACAGAGTTGAATTAAAGACAGAATAAAGGCTAAGTGTAACTACATTAAAAAAGATCAATCACTGTTCCAAATACTGAAATTTAAATTTTTTTCTCATCTCTTCTCTCTCTAAAGAACTAGAAAGCATTAATCATGTATCATCTATTTATTATATACTCAATATTTATTTATTTACTTATTTACTTAGGAGTATAATTGACATATAACATTATATTAGTTTCAGATGTACAACATAGTGATTCAAAACTTGTACATACCGAGAAATGATCACCACAATAAGTCTAGTTAACATTGGATTTACTTATTTATTTAACAAAGACATTTATAGCTCGTGTTATGTGCCAGACACAGTTTTAAGAATTCTACAAATATGAACTCATTTAATCTGCTTAAAGTTTAAGATGTTGAACCAAAAAAGCAAAAGTAATTATATATAAACAGTATTAAGTTGTCTATGGGTAATTTTTTTAAAGTAATATGGCTCATTTAGGAGTGACATTTGCCAAAATTAGTTAATGGCACTAATTTCTATCATTCAGCTGGGATTGCTTTCAGGCCTCTTTTCTTAAAGTCAATGATCTCTTCACTTGTAAAATATTTATTTAAGTCTTCACAGGAAGCAAAAACTTGGATAGTGTAAAGTCTCTTTTACATGAAAACAAAGAAACACTGTGAAAACAAAACTCAGACAAAACCTTAGCAGATAACCTCTGGTTTGCTAACACAAGCTGGGTAGGAAAAGGGTTTTTCTCATCTATAAGGGAGGGATCAGGACAGCTGACTGAGTCTCCTTCAAATGCTAGCACTCTATGTCTCTACAATATTACCACGAAAATTATTCAAACACCCGAAGTAAGTCTGGCTCCGATTATAAATTTCTGTGATGACCCTGAAAAGCTTTCTGCATCAATTATGTCCCTGGTTCCTCAACTGTAAACAAAGGAAACAAAAATTAAAGAAGGTTGGTAAAACCATAGTACAGTCAGGAAATTAAAAGTGTTTAGAACTTACTGCCTAACATGGACAATCCAGACATTACCTAGAAAAACATCACTGTTAAAACAACACAACCTTGGTCAGAGTCCTCATGGTTACAATCTGGTTCTATAACCATGTCTAATTATTTTCCCCAAATTTGTTTTTCCTTAATGTTACTAAGAACCCTACTGCTTTTCAATAAATGATAGTATTTGTGTATGTATGTTAATCACTATATTAGATAGAAAATAACTTCCTAAATTATTATCCCTAAAAATAAGAACTTTCTGAATTTCAGTCTCTTGACTGTGTAGGTTCCCTCCACCACCCCCCCTTAGGTCCAAACACCGATCATCATGCTGTGTGTCAGCCAATATAGCAACCATTTGGAGGCGACACTCTATTGAACACAGACATGGTTACCAGTTGACACTGCCCCATGAGAAACTTACTGACCTTCTCATAAAATTCTATGTCTCTGATATGTATTCTCCCATTATCTGACAGCATAACATTTAATCTGAGTTTTTCAAACTAAATCATATCTTCAAACTTCCCAGAAGTTGCAGAGATGCGCCCCTCTTATATTTAAAGGCAGTTATCATTTGTTACAAAGAATAATGAAAGGTGGAATGCCGGCAAGTATGAGACCTGCCCTAGCCTGGTCCCTTACTAATTCAGTGAACGCGGGCCATTTCCTTAACTTCTTTAAGCCCCATTTTCCTCAAGTGCTAGACAAGGGGTAGGTTCATGTGACTTACCTCCCTCTCACTCTCCTCCTTACATGAGAGAGGAAGAAGTAGGTATTACACCTTTAAGGTTTTTACTTCTACACCAAACAAAACCAGCTTATTGTGGCTACTTAGTGAATATATCATGGTTAGCTAAATTGCAGTATCTTTGATATTTTATATCTTACTCCTAATATTCCTTTTGGCCATTTATTTATATTAATAGGCCTAGCTATATTAGAATTTCACCACACAATTAAATTACCGAGGGTTGGATTCAAGTCATAATGTCAGCAATTTTAAGAATTACTTTATGCAAATCATTTAACATCATTACACTCCAATCTTTGCATCAGTAAAATAAGGGAATCAGAGCTCCCTGAAACCTCTAGCTCTAAAGTGGATATATAAAAGTTAAGATGAAGCACATTGATCACATATGCAAATTTTCAAAGAAAAGGAGGTCACGTTGCAGACACCAATACTTCACGAACATGGACAGGGCTCCAGGAATTAGGCCTGAAAGCTTCTCATAGGTTTAATTACCAAAGAGATATTCCAATCCCCAGTAAGCAGTGCATGTTGCATGGCCACATCAGAGAGAATTTCAAATAGCTCATCAGGAAAGCCACGTACATTCAACCAGAGGAAAAAATCAGTCCATCCAGTAATTAAGAAATACTTTCTACTACCACCAAAGATGTGCAATCATTTGAAGCAAATGATGCTGCATAATTACATATGAACATAATTGAGGCTCTCCATCTCTGCAAGTCCTTTTATGTGACTAAACGATTCAAAATGGGATGCAAAATTAAAAATATCTTTTTCAAGCAGACCATTAAAACTATACTTTGGATTCTAAAATGTAGCACAGAACAAGAAAAAAATCATTAGAGGTGTGAGGAAAAAGGATGCAAATGTAGCACAAAGTTTAAAAACCTGAAGATTACATATGTAGCAAAGCCATAAGTGGAGTACTGGAGTGACATCAGCATGGTATTCTAAGGTTCTAACATATGAAAACAGAAAGCAGGTCAGAGTGCTCCCACATATGCTTCAATCATAATTAATAATCAAAAATCTTCATAAGAAGGAAGGCTACACAGGATGAGTATGGGATATAGAGTACTGTAAACAAAGCGGAAAACACGAGGATGTGCTCATTTACCAATTTCCTTCACTGGATGAAAAGGTATCTATTCCTCTCCCTTCCTCTCTCTCTAAAAATCAATTTTTAAAAATGAAGTTTGGTACAGCCGGTGTGGCTGAGTGTTTAAGCATTGACCTATGAGCCAGGAGGTCATGGCACATGCCTGGGCTGCAGCTTCAATCCCCGGTGTGGGGGGTGCAGGAGGCAGCTGATCAGTGCTTTATCTCACCATTGAGGTTTCTCTCTCTCTCCCTCTCCCTTCCTCTCTAAAATCAACAAAAACATATTTTTAAAAAATGAAGTTTGTAAGCCAACTTGATTATGTGTAAATTTATCCAAATCTAGAATGATCTGCTATTTCCCTTCAATTTATAATAACCATCACTTTGACATAAGTTTTCTGAAGCCATGGTAAAAATTTTAATTAGTTATTATGAATTTATGTGTACTCTCTCATTTATTAATACTGAGGAACTCGGTCAATTTCTAGCACCCTGGTGGTTTTCATTTATTTTTTTTCTATTACAGAATCAGCTAATTATGAGGACACTAGAGGCCCGGTACACAAAAATTTGTGCACTCGGGGGGAAGAGGGGTCCCTCAGCCCGGCCTGTGCCTTCTCGCAGTCTGGGGCCCCTCGGGAAATAACGACCTGCTGGCTAAGGCCTGCTCCGAGGTGGCAGAGGGCAGGCCCAATCCCTAGGTGCAGCCCCTGGTCGGGCTCAGAGCAGGGCCGATTGGGGAGTTGGGGCACCGCCCTGTCACACTCAAGGCAGGGTGGATGGGGAGGTTGCAGCGCCACCCCCTGTCACGCACAGAGCAGGGCCAATCAGGGGGGTGGGGAGCTCCCCCATGTCACTCACAGAGTAGGGCCGATAGGGGAGTTGGATTACTGCCCCCTGTCACACATAGAGCAGAGCGGATCAGGGGGTTGGGATGCTGCACCCTGTCACACTCAGGGCAGGGCCGATGGGGAGGTTAAGGCTCTACCCCATCACACACAGAGCAAGGCCCATGGGGGGCAGTTGGGGCGTCACCCTCTATCACCCACAGAGCAGGGCCGATCATAGGGTTGGGGCGCCGCCACTGTCACACACAGAGCAGGGCCGATCAGGGGGTTGGGGCACCGCACCCTGTCACACACAGAGCTGCAGA
>NW_006299245.1:3865375-3878211 GCF_000327345.1 Myotis davidii | reverse complement strand
GGTGGCTTAGATTTGCAGTTCAGAGGCCTGCAGCAGCAGGAGGAGAACGTTGGAGTCCTCCATCACTGAAGCAAGCAAGCCTCATGTTAGTTTCAAGCTGCCTGGCTTCTGGCCGCCATCTTGGCTGGCAGTTAATTTGTTTATCGCCCTTACTAGCCAATGGGAAGGGTACGCTAATTACCATGTTTCTCTTTTATTAGATAGGATAGTAAAGAAAAGCAACAAAAATATAAAATCTCACATATACAGAACAAAATTTCCTCGTAGGGTAACATTTCTATTTCTTAAAGTTAAGTCTTCCACGAAGTATTCCATTTGATTACTTGAGTAATTATGTTTATATAACATATGTAAACACACACACACCTATTTGGGAGAGTTTATTTTTGTTGCTGTTATTTAAATATATAATAGGGGTTTTTTTTTCATCCCACAAGATTGGGAGACAGTACAACAGACTGTCTGGAAGAGAAGAAATTAGAAAAGGAAGCAATTACCTATAAAATGCATGAAAGCAAAAAAAAAGAAAGCACCAGTGACCGGAGAAACTACGGGTGATGAACTAAAAACACTCTGTTCAACTGAGAAATTGAAGTTATTAAAAACAGCAGCATTGTTCTCATGTCTTGGTCCTACACCCTGATGCGCTCTCCGTTCCCATGGCTGACTGAATCTGGGAATCCCATCGCCCTTCCCGGTCAGGTTCAGAGGGGAAAAAAAAGAGGACAGCCCACCTCACGTTGCCAATTGTATTTTCTATTTTTATTGCTACTAGTAGTTCAAAAATATTTCAAATAAACTTATTTCAAATGTCAACTTGGAATCAATTTAAGAAAGTTCCCTTAGTTTCCTACCTCTTCTTGTCAAGGGAAGAACTAAATCATAATGAAACATATATAGCGGTCCCTACGGTACTGATATATTTCTATTTTAATGAGTTACTTGCTGAAAGTAATCTCATTAATTAGCTTCCTCCTTAGTTAACTAGAAAGCTTAAAATTCACATGTAAATTTCAAAGATCACAAATCATAGAATCTAGAGCATCAATTTCTAACATCCTAGTAAATAGCAATTTCCCAGGCTATTTAATTTTACTAAATTTTTACAAACATGAAATTCCTAATTTTTTTAACCCATTCTATATCTCTTCCTTATACAAAATCCTGGCACTGGTCCTTTTCTTCATATACTGACATATGTGATATAATTTAATTTTCATTCAAATACCTACCTAGCTTTTCATTTATAGTTTTATTGAGTGCCTGCTAGACACTTTGATTTGAAGGGGAGTTACAGACAATCCTGAACCAAAGTATTATAGTTAATTGTGCACTTTTATTAGTGTATCAAGGTCACACTCTGACCTAATTTGGCCACCAAACCTTATCAGCCATAAAAGGGCTCTGGGTTCTGCTAATAGACTCAACCTGCTGCATAAATTATGATGTATTCTCTCATCAAAGATCAACTCCCTGCAATATCAATTATAAGATCCATATGAAATATCTGTTGTTTAAGAGATGGAATAACTAGAACCTAGGCCAAGGAGTTAATACTTACACATTATAGTTGATCCTTGAACGACAAAGGTTTAAACTGCACCTTTGCAGTCCACTTATATGCAGATTTCTTCAATAAATGCTACTCTTCCTCTCTTTTTTTTGGGGGGGGGGGGAGCAAAGATAGGGAGAAAGAGAGAAGCAGAAAGGAGGGACAAGGGAAATACAAAAAAAAGGTTCACGAGATAAGAAACATCTACCCATCTCCTTCAGCACAAGTAAATACTCAGAACTAGAATATACACACAGAAGAAGAAATATCTACCCATGCCCCTTCTCATGAGCAGGGCTACCTGGGATTTCCCTGTGGAAATAAAGTGAACATTAGTAACATGTACCAAAAGGCCCAAATCCTAAAATAACTGCATATTTTACAACAGTAGATTTTTTACCTAAACCCCTGTGAGCCAAGGAAATTCTAATAAACTGAACATGAGACAGAAAATAAATGACTCTTCAAAATGCTAGAACACTATTTAACATTAGAGAGTATTCATTAAGCAACTATTAGTGAGCAATGCCACACTAAAATTAGAGAGATTCACAGGGCCCTAAAAACGTTGACAACCAAACCATGGAATGCCTTCCCTTGACACATTTACACATAAAATAAACACAAATACTTCACCTACATCCATGCTCATTGTTACTAATGACCTAGAGAAACGAGCATTTAACCTTTCTGGTCTCTGGCACAGGGATGAGTGCACTGGAAGAGTTCAGGCAAAATTTTGTTATATGGTTGTTTGAGAAGAACGGAAGCATTCAAGTGAAACCATCCATCATGTTTTTAGACCTCCAATAAATAAGAAACAGTTTTAATTTTGCAAAGGTTTACTAAAAGAAACTTAATTGAGAAGAAAAGATCACACCTTGAGCAAGGACAAAAATAAATCATTTTTAATGATATACATTGCCTGAAGTATTTGGAATTCTTTTTTTTTTTTTTTTACTGCTTCACTTAATAAACAAACAAACAAAAACAAACAAAAAAAGCCAGCCAGCAGTTGTATGGAAATTTCTAGAATAGTAAAAAAATAAAACAGGCCTGAGAAGTCCAAAAGTTAAGCTACCATGTCTACAAAATGTTAAACTAATTGCATGAAGCAAAAATGAGATCGAAGCACTGAATATGAGGCACCAGGGGGGAAAGGAGCGATTTCACTCCCCATCATAAAATCACAGCTCTACCTAATTTCTTCCTGAACGTGTAAGTAAAATGTACTGCCTGGTAGAGTACAGAAAACGCTATAAAAAGCAGAGAGGATAGAAATTAGAGTCCTAAAATTTTCCATTACCCCAAAGGTCTGACTATTGTGGTCCATCAAGCTTGAACCCGCCAGTGAGGAACAGCAGAAATGGGCACTTCAGTTACTCCATAATATGGACTTCCCTCCTTCCAAACGAGCCCACACTGATGAGTTGAGCCTGATGACTTTTGTTTTGTACTTCTTTTTACTTTATTTTCTCTTTTTCCATCACCATTTATGTCCCTCTGACACTGGTGACTTCTTACACTTCTTGCCTTTGTCCTCTCTGCATTTCCTCACTGGCAGGCTCAAGTTGGTAGCACACACCAGTGGTTCTTGGATGTGTAGGTTGACCTTTGTGATAATGGAAAATTTTAGACTGTATTTTCTGTCTTCTCTATTGTAGAGAGGCAAATGGCAACTACTCTGGAGTTTAATCAGCTAACTCTTATCAGGGTCATATAATCAACTTGGGTTCATTTAGAAGTAGGGAAGTCCATGTTATGGAGTAACTGAAGAGCCAATTTCTTCTTTTATAGTCTCACTGTGTGCACTCGCACTGAGGCATGAGACAAAGTTTAATGACTAAAGACACAAATGACCTAATGAATAACGGTGAAGAATTTGATTCAAGCAAGTTACTGGTAGTAAATACTGACACACACACACAAAGGGATTCTTTTTTCCTTTGCCAAAGGCAATATATTTTAACAGCACAAATGACCTTTCGTCATTCCATTTACAGAGACTCACATTCAAGAATTATTACATGATATTGTCCAAATGGTATTATACAGTATTGAACTACAGACTCAATTTCTGAAAGAATATTATAACAGTAAAATAAACACAAAAGATTTCAGGCAAAATAGAAAACTGCGTAGATACCAGGTAAAATGTACAACATAGATTTCTATAGGAGAAAATAGACTTCTACAGAAGAAAAATTCTTGGTTCTTCTGACTTTTGTCCTATGTACATACTGTGCTTTATCTGTTTCAACCTAAACTATTTCTAGAGGGTGGACTGAATAAAGAGAGAAAAAAAGTTTTATTTGTCTAGGCAAATTTTATCCAATCTTTCTTCCAAGAGAAGATCCAATTAGAATCTCCTTCAATTTTCCTAATCTCTACTAAACATTTCCAGCAATTGGAAACTTACTAACATGCAAGCCTGCCCTTTCCGTTTTTAGAGACAACTAGAGGACAAAAAAAGATAGTCCTTTTGCCTGTTGTAGTATCTAAGCCCAAGACAGAGATGCTCCTGTCCAGGGTACCACCTCAGCAAAACGAAATTTAGATAACTTTTGTGTTCCTGTAAATGCTTCGACTGACCAGAAGCACAGTACTGTATATCCCGTCGGCCAATCCCTAAAGGCATAGACAATTCTGTGCCTTCTCAACACCCCACCCCTTTCCAGTTCTGCAAAAGGAGACTGTTAGGTCTGATCAAATAATTAAATACAAATAATTGAATCAATACTCCCTCCCCTGGGATCTGACCTTTAGACCACTTCACAAGGACATTCCCTTTCGCTTAGACCACATTCCCCTTGCTGAGACCACATTCCACTTGCTAAGACCATTATCTTTCCCCTCAGTACCTTCCTGGAATCAGGACCTGCCCAAAGAATGCTCCGCCCAGAAAAAGTCCACCTAGAGTCCTTTAAAACCTCTGACTCGCCGTCCCTGGGTGCTGGTACCATTTGGGGGCTCAGCCCACCTGGTTTTCCAGGTGACCTAATAAATTCATAATTCTTTACTCCATTTGGCCTCATGCGTTCCTCCTTCGGCGACCCTAACAGAGACTATTCACTTCATCAAGTGTAAAAGTCTGTCTGTACCACCTAAATCAGTGATGGCGAACCTTTTGAGCTCGGTGTGTCAGCATTTTGAAAAACCCTAACTGGTGCTGAGTCACATATAGAAATTTTTTGATATTTGTAACCATAGTAAAACAAAAACTTATTTTTTTTGGTATTTATTTTATATATTTAAATGCCATTTAACAAAGAAAAATCAACCAAAAAAATGAGTTCACGTGTCACCTCTGACACGTGTGTCATAGGTTCTCCATCACTAACTTAAACTGTCTTCTTTAATCATTTTTTAACAACCTTAATCTCAGCCCAATGTTATTTGAAGTAAAAAGAGCAAAATTTGATGGTCCTGAGATATTGGAGCCAACATATGCACACACACACACACACACACACACACACACGAAGATAATGGAAGCCTATTGTACTGGGCACACACTCAACTTATTAAAAACTCATACTAGATCTCAAAGGTCACAACCTGTTGAAATCATCACCAGGGCACCACCTAAACCATGACTTTTTTTTTTAAATATCTTGGTAGTCTCTTAAAAATCCCTCAAGGAATTAATGATATTAACTGATTCTAGGGTGATGAGAATAGAGTATGGCATTTCATACATGCACCAAAAGAATGTCTTTCCATTTTAAATTAAGTCTTCAACAAGTGAAGCTTAATATTACTGAAATAAATTTAGCAACTGCTACAATTGGTCATTTTGAAATGATTTAGGCTTCCCTAATGTTCTGAGTTTTATAAATTTTATAACAAGTAAAATGTTCTCTAAATGGAAAATTTCAGTGTTCAATTCTAAAATGAAGAATTCAAAGAACAGCTAGCACATTCAGCTCAAACAACAATTTTAAATGGGAAAATTTCCTACTAAATAAAATGTGTCCATTCATGTACTTATATACAATTACTTAATACATATCTACTGTACCAAGTATTATGCTCAGTCATGGCCATTCAAAGATGAGCACAATCTGCACCTAGAGGGAACAGGGGAGGTGTGAGGCTAATATAGGTCTATTAGAACCCTTAGGAAGTAGAGGAAGGAAAGGCTTTCTCAAACTAAACCACTCCAACCTCAATCCATGTACCGTGAAGAAGCATCCGCTATAATGGAAGTTAATGAAGCCCATTATTCTCTCCTGGAATGGGCAGTATTATCTTCCACACTGATTCAGTCTGTCAATCTGAAACATATCGGGCTCTTTAAATTTGCTGGGTCACACTTTCACTGTGCAATTAAACATTTCAGTCAACAAACCCGTCCTGCTTCTTCCCTGCGATAGAGTAAGCAAAAATGTATTGAACGTCAGCAGAACAGTTGCCAACATCAATAAAACTTGAAGTAGAGATTTCTCACAATGGGATTGACAGTTATGATCCCTTTAAAATGCAAGGATAATAGAGAATTCAATTCCTGACCCTAAGTGTCAGAAGAGCTACACTTTCCCCTCAAATGTTAAATGTAAGGTCAGATAAATCCCCAGGGGAATTCTTACTTGTTTCTTTAAAATCTGTAAAATGTAAAGCATAGTATTTAAAAGAGGAGGACAAAATCTTTTCAAATGCAATACTCTTATCACTTAAACAACATAAATATGATTGATTGCCAGAGAGGTGTGTTAGGCCATGGGTTTCTAAGACTTTGACGACCACACAGGAACTCCTAAAATCATTAACAAATAATATAAATCAAGCTACATTCTACCATACAGATAAGCTACAATGCTTTACAGCAACCTCAGTGCAATCAGTAGACTAAAGCTACCTCATGGTGAAGCATACATAGGATTTGGAGCCACACGATGTTAACTAGTTAAGAAACATTCAGACCCTGTAATCAGAAGAGACATTAGAATTTATAGATTACAAAAGGAAAGAGTTCAGAGAAATGAATGAAAAATTTCAGCCAAGTGATGAAAGGAATGAAATTAAGGCAAGGATCTGGGTGTTAAATTTAAAGTAAAATCTGAAACTCTGGCAAAGATAATAGAATTAGCATCTGGTTTTAGTAACGAAGTGTTTGAGGTTGACCAGCTCATAGAATAAGACATAAAAAGTCAGGAAATGAGTGACAGAACAGAAAGAGTTCATCCACCCAGCATTAGCAGAGCCAAACACTAAACACCGAGAATCACAGTGGAGAAATATCATCTGTTTCATTATGAATGGCACCACTCGGGAGAATGGGAAGCTAATGCTCAAAAGCCAGAACTCCCTGATGGCGGGTAGGTTACCGATTATATAGGGAAAAATCACAAGGCACTGTGGGTTAGAGGTTCAGGGACCAGCTGGGGGCTGACTGATAGGAGGTGAGGTAAGGGTGGTGAGTCTTTTCTTCAGGTCTTGAGGACAGCTCTGAGGTCTGTCCCTCTGGTTTCATGGGAAAGTAGTCAGCAGGTCAGTCCAGCTCAGAGTTCAGGAAATGAAACATAACTTAGGTCAAGACAGTGTCATTAGCCTGCCAGAGGTCCAGACTGTGACCATTCATTAGTCAGGCCCAGGCTACTGTCTTCTGCTGCCTCAGGGACTGCTGATTATCTGGGGGAAAGGCTAGGACTCTGAGGGGTATATGTAGGGTGGGACAAAAGTTGTGAATACAGGAAACATAGTTTATTCTTGTGTTATTATTTTATTAGTTAACTAGAGGCCCGGTGCACAAAAATTTGTGCACTCGGGGGGAGAGGGGTCCCTCAGCCCGGCATGTGCCCTCTCACAGCCTGGGACCCCTCAGGAGATAACAACCTGCTGGCTTAGGCCTGCTCCCGGGTGGCAGAGGGCATGCCCAATCCCTAGGTGCAGCCTCTGGTCGGTCTCAGAGCAAGGCCAATTGGGGAGTTGGGGCGCCCCCCCCTGTCATGCACAGAGCAGGGCCAATCAGGGGGTTGGGGCACTGCCCCCTGGCACTCACAGAGCAGGGCCCACCAGGTGGGTCGGGGCTCTGTACCCTGTCACGCACAGAGCAGGGCCCATCAGGGGGTTCGGGCGCCTCCCTCTATCACCCACAGACCAAGGCCGATCAGGGGGTTGGGGTGCCTTCCCCTGTCATGAACAGAGCACGGTGGATAGGGAGGTTGTGGCCCCACCCTCTGTCATACACAGAGCTGCAGGGCGATCAGGGGGTTTGGGCGCTGCTCCCTGTCACGCTGATCCTGGTGCCGGGAGGCCTCGCGGCTCCGCTGATCCAGGTGCTGGGAGGCATATTACCCTTTTACTATATAGGGTAGAGGCCTGGTGCACAGGTGGGTGCTGGCTGGTTTGCCCCGAAGGGTGTCCTGGATCAGGGTGGGGGTCCCCACTGGGGTGCCTGGCCAGCCTGGGTGAGGGGATGATGGCTGTTTGCAGCTGGTCACACACCCTTCAGGGTGGGGGTCCCCCCTGGGGTGCCTGGCCAGTCTGGGGGAGGGGCTGAGGGCTGTTTTCAGGCTGGGGGTGACTGAAGCTCCCAACCGCTCCTTTTTTTCTTTTTTTATTCTGGGCCAGCTTTAGCTTTGAGGCTTGGCTCCAGCTCTTAGGCCTCCGCTGCTGAAAGTAGGTTTCTGGCGTTTGCTTACAATGTTGTGATCCTGCTGGCTGAAGCCTGACGGACTAAAGCAGGTTTCTGGGGTTTTGTTTAGCTTCTATATTTGTTACATAGTTGCTTAGAGTTGCAGGTCAGAGGCCTGCAGCGGCAGGCGGGGAACGTTGGAGTCCTCCGTCACTGAAGCAAGCAAGCCTCATGTTAGTTTCAAGCTGCCTGGCTGCCGGCTGCCATCTTGGCTGGCAGTTAATTTGCATATTGCCCTGATTAGCCAATGAGAAGGGTAGTGGTCGTACACTAATTACCATGTTTCTCTTTTATTAGATAGGATAGAGGCCCGGTGCATGAAATTTGTGCACGGGGGCAGGGGGGTGTGTTTCTCAGACCAGCCTGCACCCTCTCCAATCTGGGACCCCTCGAGGGATGTCCAACTACCCACTGGGATCAAGCCTAAATGGGCAGTTGGACATCCCTCTCACAATCCAGGACTGTTGGCTCCCAACTGCTCACCTGCCTGCCTGCCTCCATGATTGCCCCAACCTTTTCTGCCTGCCAGCCTGATCACCCCCTAACCACTCTCCTGCCAGCTTGGTCACCCCTAACTGCCCTCCCCTGCTGGCTTGGTCACCCCTAACTGCCCTCCCCTGCCAGCTGGTCACCCCTAACTGCCCTCCCTTGCCAGCCTGGTCACCCCTAACTGCCCTCCCCTGCAGACCTGGTACCCCCCAACTGCCCTCCCTGAAGGCCCGGGACCCCCCAATTGCCCTCCCCTGCAGGCCTGGTACCCCCCAATTGCCCTCCCCTGCAGGCCTGCTTGCCCCCTAACTGCCGTTCCCTGCAGGCCTGCCCTCCAACTGCCCTCCCCTACAGGCCTGGTTCCTCCAACTGCCCTTCCCTGTAGGCCTGGTCCCCCCCAACTTCCCTCCCCTACAGGCCTGGTCCCCCCAACTGCCCTCCCCTGCAGGCCTGGTCCCCACAACTTCCATTCCCTGTTGGCCTGGTCACCCTCCCTCCCCTGCAGGCCTGGTCCCCCCCAACTACCCTCCCTTTCAGGCCTGGTCGCCCCCAACTGCTCTCCTTTGCTCTCTGGTCACCCCCAACTGCCCTCCCCTGCAGGCCTGGTTTCCCCCAACTGCTCTCCCCTGCCAGCCTGGTCACCCCCAACCTCCCCTGCCAGCCATCTTGTGGTGGCCATCTTTGACCACATGGGGGGGGGGCATCTTGTGTGTTGGAGTGATGGTCAATTTGCATATTACCTCTTTATTAGATGGGAATTGCATTATTTTCCATTCAAACAACTGTACAGTTACTCTGCCAACCACTGTATTTATAGAGAAAGGTGATTTCCAGAGAGAGAATTTATAACTCAATTCAATCAAAATTGTAAGGGCCCTTAGTTTCAACTACATGAAGGAAGGTTTACATTGAAATTATATACAAAGTCCCTAAGAAGATGCCAAGCTATTATCTATCATATGACACTTTCAGAAAGTCCCATTGGTCATCTCCAGGCTTAGAAGCAGAACTGCAATGGCCCCTTCCCCTTCGTGCCCTCATGCACTATGTCTTACACCTTTACCTCTACCACCTCTATCTTCTTCACCTTGTCACTAATTCTTAAATTGCCTATTAGATATTTCCCTCTGGATTTCACAGCAGTATTTCAAACTCAACATTTCTAAAAGTCAACAGCTCCTCATCTTCTTAAAAGAAAAAAGCTACTCAACCACATCTGATGATTTCTGTCAGCAGCATCTTATATTGAAGTTACTACTTCTTGCTTACTCCAGGATTCATTTGGTTGCAAAGCAACAATTTGAGCAAGGCCCTGTCTTTTTTATCTGTTCTTTACTTTACGTTCCTCCCACTAATAACTGATAATTTTGGCTCTCAATACCTTTTAATTTGAAATAGCACCTAATTTTTTTCCCCACTGATGGTTAATTATAAGTTTCCTTTTTAATCCTCCCAAAATACTACACCAAGACTGTATTTGTAAGGCATGAATGCTATGGGACATCCCTCCTCAGAAATCATTCATGAATTCCTATTACTTACCAATAATACACTTATTTTGTATTGACACATAAAGATACTCAATCATCTGTCCCTGGTGTGTTTTGTTTTGTTTTTCCTATTTTATGTTTTTCAACATGCTCATATATATGTCACATTATAGCCAAATCATACAAGGTAGTAAACGCCACTTGATCTTAGTTCTAGCCATGTTTTAAATTGATTTGATGTCACTTTAAATATACCTTTTATTCAAAAGAGTTAGTTAAATCTGTAAACATTTTTCTTTAAATGGGCAAGTTGTACTACATGCATTAGTACTGTTAGTTTGTACTAGTTTGGCCATTACTTTAAGGCAAGCGCCCTCAAACTACAGCCCGCGAGCCACATGCAAATACAAATATTGTATTTGTTCCCGTTTTGTTTTTTTACTTCAAAATAAGATATGTGTAGTGTGCACAGGAATTTGTTCATAGTTTTTTTTTTTTAAACTATAGTCTGGCCCTCCAATGGTCTGAGGGACAGTGAACTGATCCCCTGTTTAAAAAGTTTGAGGACCCCTGCTTTAAGGCAATCCCTTACCTCCTATAGGTTGTTTTTTTTTTTTAATTCCCAAGACACTTAAGGACTTACAAATCAATTTTCTCCAAACAATCACTATAACAGAGAAATGCAGTTGAAAACACCCAATGACAGCTAGTCTAAGACAACTACAGTAGTCAAAGACAACTTCTAGTATATCTTAGTCAGTGAGATGCAATAGCTACCGAAGAAGAAAAAAGTAAGGCACTAACATTCCTAAAATTTCATATATGTTAAAATAACTTGGGAAGTAGATCATGCTACAGAAATCTTCAGATAAACCACAACAAAACACACTTAGTAATTTACCTGTAGCAATAGTTGAATACTAAATATTTTTCATGATATAAATGATTCTTTCAGAAAAATATACATAAGCTCTTACCATTGTAATTTACAGTTATATTTTAAGTTTCAAAAAAAATTTGCAAATATAAATGAAACTTCATATCTGTCCTGATTTTTTTCTAATTAATGCATTATATTAGCTTAAGAAATATGTATGGTGAGCAACCAAATTAATACCATTCTTGTGAAATATAAATATAAAAGAAATTGATAAAAACCTCATTAATTCTTTAGAATATAATATTTTTGAGGGCAGACTTTTCTGCACCACAGTGTGGAGTAGAACATAATTCACAGTATTATGATCAACAATTATTTCCTGCATACAATGAGTGAAAAACTGTTGATTTCTGTTTCATAAAAATCTTCGTGTAAAATATAAAACTTCCCGTGTTTTAAAGAAGATTACAGACACAATTTTTTGTGAATAAATTGTTTTGTTTTGTAATAATTCTGTATTTAGTTTAAATTATAATTAATTTCTATGTTGTTTAAACTAAAACAGCTTGTAATGCGAAACTCATATAAACATGATATCCTTGCCTTTTACCAGACAAATTAAAATCTAATCCACTATACTTTAAAGAAAATCAAAACCTAACATTTGACAGTAATCAGCATAAGCTTCCCTTTATCACAGCAGAGGGGAAAATCACCCATATTTACCATGCTTTTAAAGAAAGTGGTGTGTAAACTACATTTAAAAAATAAATATGAAAAATAAAGAACATAGTGTGTAAGAACTATATTTTCATCTTTCTCTCTCATTAGGCATGTACAGATTTTGATCATGAGAGATGTTTTCTCTTCAATGAAATAAAAGTAAATATCCTTACATATAACTAAAGCATTCCTGGTTTCTCCAGGACTGAAAGGGTAGTTTCAGCACCTCCAAAATTAAAAATAATAAATTAATAAGGTGAAATACTTAGAAAGGACTGGCCTCATTTACATAATATTCCAATACACAAACCCATACCACAAGAATTCTAACCAGATCCTTGCGAAAAGAAAAACCAAGATGGCGGCATAGGTAAATGCCTGAAATTGCTGCCTCGCACAACCACTTCAAAAATACAACTAAAAGACAAAATGGACATCATCCAGAACCACAGGGAGGCTGGGTGAGTAGAAATTCTACAACTAGAAGGAAAGAGAAAAGCACACTGAGACTCAGAGGAGGTGCAGAAATAAGGTGCAGAGGTACGGAGGCACCCGTGGAAAGGGCTGGCAACTGGGAGACGGTTATCTTTTTCAATAGTGAGGGAGACACACACTCCTGCTCTGAACTACAGTTCCAAGTGAGTATCTGGGGACCCAGACTCATATGGGAAGAAACTGGACTGTCTGGCATCGGTAGGAACTCGAGGGCGGCTTTCTCTCAGAGGTGCTTGCAGCAATTACCGGGACACTGAGACACGGGGCCTCTTAGGGTAGGACTGAGGAGCAGCCATAGTTGCTTGCTCCGCCCTGTTGATCCCCTGAGATCCTACCCCACCCAAGCTGTGCACAGAGGCTTTTGCATATGAAAGGCCTGGCCCTTTGCAATCTAAAATTACCTAACAAACTGCAGCTGGGTCAGAGAGACCCAGATCATCCAAAATAAGACCCAAGGCCCCACAGCAGACTACATTGCTTCACAGCTGGGCCTCATCTGGGCACCTCCAATCCCCAAACAAAGAATAGGAATCTGCAGATCTCTCCATACCCCCTGCTAGGTAGCCTCTG
>NW_006299245.1:3850037-3863628 GCF_000327345.1 Myotis davidii | reverse complement strand
GGGAGGTAAGGACAGAGGGTGGGGTGGGCACCGGGTGGAGGGGAGCTATGGGGGGAAAAAAGAGGAACAACTGTAATAATCTGAACAATAAAGATTTAATTTTTTAAAAAAAGAATTCTATCCAATACAAGACAGCTGAAAGAAATACTGTACACCCAAGTATGGTATTCCTATGTTTCTTCTCAAAGCCACCAGGCACGGGAAAATTTGTAAGAAAGGACTATTTCTATATGACAGTCACACCTGACATGAATCCTCAACCCACCCTCGCACTTGATTCTCAAAAACACTGGCCTCCAGGCCACTGGCAAGAACTGATTACCTTCAACCCCTATCTATGCCTAGAGATTGTAGTGAGAAAAAATACAAATGAATAATTATTTGCAAGAATGTCTAAAAGCAATAAAACTTATTTAAAAATTCTATTTCTAGCCAGACTTATATCTTATATACTTATACTATTTCTGTTCTCTTTTTATTCTGGGGTATCATCTCAAGGTATGCATTTCTCCTACAGAAATCTCATCCTTTAAAATGAGTTCCAGTGCAACTTTCTCCCTAAACCTTGCAAAACTGCACCAAGAGAATTTAAGCCTTCCTTCTGTGCAGGCAACTTTGTTGGACTTATTGTTCTCACCTGTGTAATGTTAGCTGTGTAATATACAATTAATCTCTTCCTAATCAGATTACAATGACATTAAAAGCAAGATCTGAGGCTTTTTCTTTTTGTTTATCTAATAAAGTACCACCTACGATGATACTGCACAGACAGACACTCAAGAAAAATTTATTGAACTGGACTTGGAACTGTCTTCCTTATGCCAATGTATATTACTGGTGACTAGATATAATGTCCTTTATTTTTTACCATGGATGCTTTCACTTACTATTTCTGAATACTGGCAGAGTTATAAATATATCATTCTGAGTCATTTTCTCTGAGGGTAAAAAGTCAATTGAGATATCTTTTTCATTAAAGTAATACACTGAGTAATGAATTAAAGTAAAAAATTTTGAAAGTGTTGGCTAATGCCAAGTGGAGAGAGAAAAGATATGAGTTCTTAAGTATAATTTGATATAGCAATGTCTTACAAATTTACATTTGAAAAATATTACAGAAAACCTATACACAAAAATGTTAACAGAAAAGAAAATATATGTATTACCAAAGAAACTAAAACAAATTTAAACCTGCTTGTTTTAATATCTGAGCAAAACGAGTAAGAAGTGACTACCTAAATTATAATTTTGAACGGCATTTGAGATGCAGCACATAGCAGGAGGAAAGAACAGCAGACTAGAAATTTAAAAGACGTAGCACAATTTAGCCTACAGTACTTATAGAGGGCCTCCTGTCATATACAGGAGTGACCAACATCTGCATGATTAAAAAATTAAATGAAAGGAGAGTATATAACATGTTTGGTAATTAATTAATTTGGTCTTCCAGTTTGTTTCCATATCTACAAGCCAACAATAAGTCCTTCCTGCCGAGGCCGGTTTGGCTCAGTGGATAGAGCGTCGGCCTGTGGACTGAAGGGTCCCAGGTTCGATTCTGGTCAGGGGCATGTGCCGGGGTTGCAGGCACATCCCCGGTGGGGGATGTGCAGGAGGCAGCTGATCGATGTTTCTCTCTCATCGATGTTTCTGGCTCTCTATCTCTCTCTCCCTTCCTCTCTGTAAAAAATCAATAAAATATATTTAAAAAAAAAATAAGTCCTTCCTTATCTAGTGATTTTAAAGATTAAAGTATAAATATAAGCGCTTTTAAAACGACAAAGCAATATACAAATAAAAGTCATTTTATTGTAATTAACTTATATAGAGAAATAAAATAACATTATCACCTTTTAAAACAAGCATGGTAACTAAAATCTGGCAAATTTTGTTAAAGGGATATATGTACACTAACTATGCCATCTGCTTCATTTTCTGAAACATTTCAAAAAAGTTCATGTTATTTTTAGGTAATTTAGTTAATAATTTCTGAGGTATATGGAACTTTAATGAAAATTTGGTTCAATTTCTATAAATGGTTTCTATATCCAATTAAAATTTATCCAAGTCTTTATTAAATAGTCTCAAGACAAAATTTCTCAGCACCCATTATAAGTTAAGAAAAGCTAGTAACTTTCAGATAGCTACAGATATAAAATGTATAATTCTTTTTAATCATCCTTCTATATTTTAAATAGTTTTCATTTAATTTTACTCACGTGTATAGTCTCTTCACTTAAGTAATTAATTAATTTAAATATATAAAACAAATATCAAAAATATTAATCTTTGTTTTACTATGGTTGCAAATATCAAAAAATTTCTATATGTGACACGGCACTAGAGTTAAGTTAGTGTTTTTCAAAATGCTGACACGCCGAGCTCAAAAGGTTCGCCATCAATGCTCTAGAGTGTTTGTGTGTGTGTGTGTGTGTATAAATTTTTCTTGGACTTTAGATAAATTATATATAGCTTCTGAATGTGCGAGCAACTTAAGTGAGGGTACATGGAACAGCATATGAAGCAAAACCCAACGTCACTGAATTAACTAACACAAAATATTCAGACTAATTTATTGTGGATAGCACACAAGACCCATGACAAAATATTAGTACAGAAGGTGATGGAGTCATCCTAATAGATATATTCAAATTGAGATTTACACTGGAAAGGGTTTGTCTTAGTTGAAGAGACTATATATATAGACACGAAACTATACAATTGCATCACAGATTACCCTTCTGATGCACCTATGTCTACATTTGGTGTGTTAAATCATAGACAAAATTTACACTGCACTACTTTATCTCACAGAAGTGGTGCTTACACATAATATGAAAATGAAATGACACTTTCCTAACAACCGACAATAAACCAAAGGGAACCAGCTACCCTTTGCTCAGTTCAGGGGCTTATTTTTAACACTGGTTTCAGCTTCTCACCCCTCTAGTCTTCTGTCAAGGAGTTAATGGCCTGGAAACACTCATTCAAATGCAGTGGATAAACTACCTCATTAAAGGAACCCTGGGTGAATCCTGTTATAAAGAGAAAAATTACTTGGCAATAAATACAATCACCTCCTATGTGTCAACTTCCTATGTGTCAATTTCATAGAATTAGAAGTCATACATTGAGTGAGGCAGCATATTTGTGCCTTATAATATTTCTGAATATTTCTGTCACTTATTTAGGATTTGAAGATCTAAATTCACATTTCTGTTTGCTTCAAATAACCTCTAAATCCAGCACCTGTTTTAACCTGAATAGGTTTCTGTGTTAGGTGTCATAAAGTCTTGGGTAGATTTTCTAAGATAAGATAAAACATGTACACAACCTATGTATTTGTAAGAGTAGTGCATACATATTCACATTCCATATTCTTCTCCCTCTGGGAAATAGAATAAATAGAAATGCCAAATACCAGGGATAAAATAAATAGAAATGCCAAACACTATCATTTGAATATTTATTTGGCCCTTGTGGGCAAGCTGAAGAGGAAATTAACTATAGTTGCCATGGAAAATCATAGTCATAACTCCTAACTACTTGAATTAAGTAATTTTAAGTGTTACTGTACTTGTGTGACTAATTGAGTCATTTCTCCTCTTCCTTAAAGAAAAAATGCTGTTACAGTTCACAGAAATAGTAAAGGACACAGAGTTTTTGGAATCCTTTATCATATGTGAACCACTTAGGGTGTGGCTATTCAACAATGTTTAATTCAACTGCACAAAATAAAAGACCGCCTCCCAATTACCCTAGCTTTCCCCCTCCCACCCTCTAGATGCACCCACGGCATTCTCTTCTTAACCTATGGCGGTAGAATAGTGACTTATCTGTTTACTTCTGTACAAAACAGAATCTCAATAATGATTGGTAAGTTAATTTAAAAAAACAAACAAAAACATGTAGCATCATTGATGACAGCAATGAAAGGCAAGAGCTAAAGAAAGAAGAAAAAAATAAACATACACAAGGGCAACGTGCTATGTAAACACAGGGCCCCCGTCACGTCAGAGATCAGGTTAACCTGTAAGATTACCAGGATTCTGAAAAAGTCCAACTTCCAATTGTTCAAGTGCAGGATTTCTTATAAAAGTTGAGTTCCACTTAAAAGAAAAAAAGTTCTGGAAATCAAAGTCTAATTGCATTATCTGTTATTGGAGTAACTTACTCCTTTTAAAAATTTGGTCTTCAATTTCAAATTGATATAATTTGATCAATGGGCATCTAAGTGCGCTTACTTTGTAAAAAGCCCTTTTATGTTCATGAAAGGATAAGGCCGGACGGAAGAAGGATTTAAATAAATATTTATTTAAGTGCCTATTATGTCCCAGGCAAAACCTGCCCTTTGTTATAAAAACCAAAATTTAATAATCATTGCTTTATAAAGTTCACAGGGGCAGACAAAGAAGCAACATTCTTTAATTATAAACCTCAAGATCTGTCTTTTACAATCTTAGGTTCCAAAAACCAAAAATAATCCATCAAGAAATTTCAAAGAAATTGTTTTTGGAAATCAGGGGAAAATTCATTACAAGCAGTTTTCACTTTTTTTAACTCCATATCCTTTGACCAGGAACTACCCCTTCCTCTTGTCCAAAACTTTTTTTCCAAAAAGTGGCCAACCTCCTTAATCTCACATAAACACATAGCACTACCAACTAATGCTCCTTAAAACTCTCTTCTCTACTGTTCTGTGATGCTGTAATCCTTTCTATTCTCAGAAGCCCATTTACTCTTCGCTTGTATTTACACTTCCTCCTCTACATCCACCCACAGAACTCAACTGCCTTATCTTGTCCATGAGGATGAACCCACTATCTGTTCTTCCAACCAAGTCTCTTTCCTATTTCCAATCGCCTTGCTAGGTGTATCCATCTGGATGTCATCATGTCGTCTGGACACTCAAATTTAACCTCTCATATTCCTTACATTTGTATATTAGGTCATGGTACCCAGCCTTCCCAGAAACGCTGGATCAAAACACTAGGGCCATCCTATTTCAACCTAAATCAAGTCCCACTGATAATACTTTTACAATATTTCACACATCTTTATTTATAGATTGATTGATTGATTGATTGATAGTATATACACAGATAGCTAGATATAGATAGATAGATTTCAGAGAGGAAGGCAGAGGGAGAGAGATTGAAACATCAATGATGAGAGAGAATCATTGATTGGCTGCCTCCTGCACGCCCCACACTGGGGATGGAGCCTGCAACCCAGATATGTGCCCCTGACCAGGCATTGAACCGTGACCTTCTGGTTACACTCAACCACTGAGCCGTGCCTGCCAAGCAATATTTCACACATCTTGTCATTCTCTCTATTTTTCAGCTTCCATTAATAACATTCAGGCTCTCATGTTTACAAACCAAAAAATACTACCGAAGCTCTGTAAAAGCTCTCCCCATCACCAGGCCTTCTTCTCTAAGTCTCCTACACTGGGAGCTAGCCTCCCCACTGTAGAGTCTGCTCTAAGTGGTTTCTCATTTGCTTATTACCACAAGGTCAAAGCCCTTTGCCTGCCAATTCTAACCATCTACAATCAATTCTCACTCCGCTTTTCCAACATTATCTCTAAACTTTATTCATCAAACCAGGCAGTTCACTTTTGTATATGCCAGACCTTTTACTTGCAATTCCTTTTGTCCTTTTTTTTTTTTTTTTTTTTGTCAAAATTGGTTTCACCCTTTAAGGAGAAAAACTAAAAAAGTTTCTTTGAATTCCCCATTCAGAATCAACTATTTTTTTTTCCCTTCAAATGCCTTCAGCCTAATGCCTATGCCCCTTAATACATTGGAAGTTTTCCTCATCCATGCCCTGTGCATACAAGAGATTCCTAAAAATGATGGTCAAATATTTTGGAAGTTGTCAAAACCCTTGCCTCCCCTTTTAAAGTTTTAAAAATAAATACAGTTGATAAAAAAAAAATACATAAAAGCTACAAATATACAGCCTGGTACCCTGAACTTCCATTAACATGCCTGCTAAGCATGCCAACGTGTGTTTCTGATTTAACCACCTCTTTGTTGTTTAAAAATGATCTACAACCAACAGGGACAGCTCTAAGCCACACACAAACACATTCCATATTTCCAAGTAAATGTTAACAGGAAAAATGTGTTTGTATAGGATTCCACTCTACCCGTTAAAAATCAACAAGGACAAACCTTGTTCTCTCTGTACTCCTGCAACCAGTTGGACAGGACGTTATTATTATTAATCAGTGAGAATAAATCCTAGGTTACCAAGTTCACAAGTGTGAGGACACTGAAACTACTGAAATTGGGGGCATGCTAACTAGCTTTTATTACTTTAGGAGCTTGTGTAAATTCTAACATTCACACTTTCCTCTTTTCCTCTGATAAACTGCTTAAAAAGAGAGAGAGAAAAAGTAGTCCTGCTCTGAAAACACAATAAATGAAATAACTTGAAAGAGAAGAAAGAAACCCGATGTCCAGGTAGGTACCAAGGGCTGATATCAAGGCCCAAAACAAAAGTCTAAGAAAGCAGAGACCATGGCAAAGTCAGAGGTTGTAGCAGACACAAGAGAGGCAGCACTAAGCTCTGCGAAATGCCTGCTTCCCGGCATCCACAGGGCAGCAGGCCTTTCTGTGCCTCTTCTTACTAACTACTCTTTACTGTGACCATATTGCAAGCCAGAGTTTTACTTAGAGTTTTAAGAGCATTACATCATTTAATCCACAAGCAGCCCTCTGTAAGATGCTATTATTACAGATGAAGAAATTGAGGCTAGAGAGGTTAAGCAACTTGCCTGAGGTCACACAGTAAGTAAGGGAAGAGTGTGGAACCAGATTAAATTCTTAACCTCTCTACTCCCTGCCTGAAAACATGTGTTGTATCGGTTTTTATTTGTTTGCTTTATTCTTTATCATGATTATTTTGCTTATTCCTATGTGTGTCTCACAGAAGGCCAGAGAACTTGCCCTGGGGCTCTTGACAACAATACAAGCCTGACTGCTGGCATGCGTGCCGGTTAAAGCTTTGGAGTGATGTTTCTTCATGCTCCTCGTTGGTACAATGCCCCAGGAAGCAACTCTGAGGGTTGACCTCTGTCATGGTTTGAAATGTGTTCTCCACAAAAAATATTCTGGCGTTCTAATGCCTAGTACCTCAGAATGTAAGCTTCTCTGAATTTAGGGTCTTTGCAGAGGTAATCAAGTTCATATCAGATTACTAGGGTGGGTCCTATTCCAATATGACTTAGCGTTCCATTAAAAGGGGGAATTTGGACACACACACACACACACACACACACACACACACACACGATGTAAAGACGAAGGCAGAGCTCAGGGGATGCTGCCACAAGCCGAGGAAGCCGGGTGATTGCCAGCAAACCATGAGAAGCGGAAACAGATCCCTCCCTCCCAGCTCTCAGAAGAAATCGATCGTGCAGGCAATATTTTTAAAAATTGATTTCAGAGAGAGGAAGGGAGAGGGAGAGAGAGATAGAAACATCAACGATGAGAGAGAAGCACTGACTGGCTGCCTCCTGCACACCATACACAGGGGATCAAGCCCACAACCCGGCATGTGCCCTGACAGGGAATCGAACCGTGATCTCCTGGTGCATAGGTCGACATTCAACCACTGAGCCACACCAGCCAGGCGCTATGGACATCCTGAGTTCAGACTTCTGAGTCCAGGACTGGGAGTCAGCAAATCTGTGTTTGTTACACCACGCAGCTTGTGATACTTTGTTATGGCTAGCCCTGCGAAACGAATCCACCCTGCTTCCCAAAATGTGCAAGACGTGTGACCACAGTAAGCAAGTAAGAGGCCATACTTCTACCCCTGGGTGTGTTCCCTCAGAAATGCCCCTTATTAGATAAAGCTCACTTCTCACCTCTGGGAACAGCAGGGTCCAAACGCTCTACCCATAATAAGCAGGTTGGAAGCAAGAGAGCCACGCAATTCCCCATCGAGGCAGGCAGGCAGGCCTCGGCATCAGCGGTCCATAGCGGCCTGATCCCTGCAGGACCAAGTACATTTTTCATCCCTGAGTGTACTTTTCATCAGTGTTATCGAGGGTGTAATAATGCCTGGTAAGTTTTAAAATTATAGATAGCTTCTACAGATATTTCCCTGGCAGTAATTCTCCCATGAAAGTATTTTATAAGCTAGACTCTCAGCAAGAATGATGCACCTGCTAGCAGAAGGGAGTGACCTTATGTTGTAAAGGGGAGAAAATATATTTTTGCTGGAGTTACGAACCCAGCACAGACTTTTCTGCATGTATCGAGTAGGGATCCCTGCTCTTGGAAGCAAAATTTTTCCTGCAAATGTCATCACTGCTTGGACTTGTTTCACATGTATACTTTCCTTTCCTCTGGCTATTCAGTCACTTTTTCTACATCTTTCATAATAAAAACTGCATGGAATTATTCTTTAAAAAACTGCTCAGCAAACAAAACTTTAGAGACATTCATAGTATCTAGGAATTAGAAGCTTCCCAGGATTGTACATAAACCACATGATGCAGACTTCCCACATGAGCCTAAAATGACTTAATATTGTGCTGGTTCTGTCTATACACAACTCTTCAAAAGCATGCACCAAATATGTGAATAAGCCATCAAGCCATTGTCAGATAATTCAAAGGCTGATGAATTACAGCCTATTACCATAGGAACTGATTTACTGTGCAATTCACAGGCTATGGAAAACAGAGGTCATGAGGTATGTTTTTGACATGACTTTTTTTTTGTTTGCCTAGACCTTATTTCACACGGCAACCAATATATATATATATATCTTCCTAATATGCAAAGTGTCCCCTTGGGAGTTTGACCAACCAGGAGTTCGATCACCAGCTATGAAATGCACTGACACCAGGGGCAGCACGGAATGAAGGAAGGTCCCGGCCAGCAGTTGGCAGCCCCTAGGGGCCCTACCCATACACAAATTTCGTGCACTGGGCCCCTAGTATATTATAATAACACTTGAAGAAAACAGTGATTCCTAAAACGTCACCTATCAGTATAGCACATGGTCATTTCTTTGAGAAATTCAGCCACTATTTTTAATTAAAGTATTAATTCACTTTAACAACAACGAGGCTTCTTTTTCTAAAGTACCTAAGAGTGATCGCCTGAGTCATTATACTACCTAACTATAAGGACTGCCTTGGTGAATAAAACAATGAATAAGACAGCCCCCACCATCTTTGTGAAATTATAATTAGCAACACATAACCTCACAGTAGCAACTGGACCATATGGGATAACACTTGATCAAATTATTTTCTAAAATGGTATACAAAAAGTCACTTGCAGAATATCCATAATGTCATGAAAAATGACACAGTGTTGCAGAAAACAAGGCAGGGAAAATAATGAGCATATAAAAGTAGTAGAGGCCTGGTGCACAAATTCGTGCACGGGTGGGGTCCCTCGGCCTGGCCGGCAATCGAGATACTCTGTTGACATATCATAGCATAAACCAACATTTAGCCTTGCATTACATAGATAATAAAGATTTCTTATCATTATTGCTAACTCTTATTTCAAACTGATTATATCTGATCTTATGATCATTTACACAGAATTTCACAAAAACATGAGGTAGGAGCTTTTATATTCCCATTTTATAGGAGATGAAACTGAGGCTTACAGGGTTTGAGGTCATGACCTGTAGCTGGCACGTTCCTAAACCTGCACTTACATCCCAGGCTCACAAGATAACTTGATCGAGAGAACTTTCAGACCACTCCACTGCTTAATAGAACCAGACTGGAAAAAAAGGAGCTTGTGCAGAAGTTTCTACCAAGGTTCAGCCAAAGAGACTGCCCAGGACGATACTTACAGGCTCAGATGAGGCCCCTGAAGGAAATGCTGAAACTGATCCCGGTGGCCCTTTCGAGTTTAGCTAGATTTTGAGTGGCTGGGCACCCCCTGATGTAGCCTCAACATCAAAGGGGAAAGACTCTCCCTGAAGTCAGCCAGAGAAACCCAACCTACCAGGCAGAAGACCACAGAACAGGATTCTTGCTGTGACTTCAAAGTTGTTTTTCTGGTAACAAAATCTCTGACAATCAAGTGAAACGCATATGCTTAGTTAATATAAGTAGGTGTTTACCTATATTAAAGGGAAGGAGGTAATGGCAAGAAAAGGTAAGAGACTAAAATAATTCAACACACATCTATTAGGCTAGATGCTCTATATTGTGCAACGTGCTTTGAAAGACACTGTCCAATGCAGAAGAAATAGAGGAAACTTTTTTCCCCTTGTGATTTCTTTGTGTCAGGTATTATGATGCACAGTTAACACTGAGGTTCTCAGAGGTTAATCATATTCATCAAGGTCACATGGCTACTAAGAAGCACAGGATCTAACCCCAGACTTGTTTGATCCCATCACACCGCTGTGCCACACCAAGGAAACACAACTACCCAGGACATGAAATGGCTGTATTTCTCAAATAGCACTGCATTATTCAAATACACCACATTAACGCGATCCTAGTAAAGAAAGGTTAAAGAATGAAAGCTACATCATGTGGTTAATATACAGTCAAAATTAAAGACTAATAGCTTTATCACTTTTCCTTCACAAAATTAAGTTTGCTTTATCAACTAAATGTACACTATTCTTCTATAATTCTTTGCCACCCACTTTTAAAAAGTCTACTCTCCAGTGGTTACATAGATTACACATATCACTTGAATTACTATTTTAGATGATACAGAATTATGCCTCACTTCAGAAAGACACATATTTAACGTGTTTCTAACTTAATACAACTTTATTACACACTAGAGGCCAAGTGCATGAAAATTCATGCACTGGAGGCACGGGGGGCAGGGGGAAGGTGTCCCTCAGCCCGGCCTGCCCCCCTCACAGTCCGGGAGCCCTCAGGGGTGGGAGGTGACCTGCCGATCAGGGAAGGCAACGCCCCCATCACACCTCTGCTGCTGCCACTGCTGGCAAGGCAAGCCTCAGCCGGCCCTGGTTACCTGAGCCTCGGGCGGCCCTGGGTGGCTGGGGGGATGAAGGGACTGGGGTACTCTGGAGGGAGGTGCATAGAACGGCCAGGCCTGGCCTTGCCATGCGACTGCCGCCCCGGCGGGGCTGGGGGGACTGGGCGCTGCCATCTTGTGGCTGTAGGCGCTGCCATCTTTGAGGGCGGGGCAGTCAATTAGCATATTCCCTCCTTATTGTCTGTGGGCGCCACCATCTTTGAGGGCGGGGCAGTCAATTCAACCAAGGTACATGCCCTTGACCAGAATTGAACCTGGGACCCCTCAGTCCAAAAGCCGACGCTCTATCCACTGAGCCAAACCGGTTTCGGCAGCATATTCCATTCTTATTGGCTGAGGGCACCACCATCTCTGCAATGGTGTGAGGGTAAATTAGCATATTCCCTCTTTATTACATGGGATGCTATGCAGAATACATTGTTTTCCCTAAAATACCCATCTAACAAAGTTATTCTTAGATCAACTACTTAAATTAACCTGCTGGAACAGGCTGGAATTATTTTTATCAATTCCTTTTACTAAAAGACAAAGGAGGCTGTTGAGTAAGTTAAATATATGTAAAGGACCAAAAATAGTTGGCTAATATATGTGTTAGACTAATTCACTAGCTTTCCCTGAAAACTTTCATGAGTAAAAGCAGAAGCCGTAGGATTCAATTTACCACCAGAGCCTTCAGCTGGTGTCAGTCTATTATAAAACTTATTTTTTTTTTACAGCAAATAAAATCATTCTTCAGCCTTGTTTCAAGATACCTTAGTAACCAGCTCTATTTTCTCCCCTCTGTGGTGCTCAGGGCTTTCACTGAAAGGCAGGGCTGCTAAGAATCTGGCCAGGTCACCTTGACTACAAACGCACTCCTCCCAAGAAAACTTCACCCCCATCTCACCCATCTTATTAAAATCCAAGGACTCAAAAGGCCCACAGGAGGCCTCTCATACTCATCTCAGACACACACACACACTGTCTGTCTTCTTTGTAGCTATGACTGTTCCAAGTTTCTGGTGTTCAGAACACACCTGGTAGTCTAATACATCTTGTTACTTCTGAAAAGCCAAAATCATGATCAATAACACATAAACCTTTATCTACAACATGACAGTGGAAAGCAGGGGAAATTATGTAATCATGCTCTCCTATTGTAAACCTGTGGAAACCAAGATTCAAGTAAGACAACCATATCTCTACCACTCAGATACAAATACGAAGCTGAATTCAGCACCAGGAAATCAAGATGTGGGTAGGAGTTTCTACAGTAGATAGCATTTATGGAATAAGCAGGCTACCTTAGCATAGAATTGTTTTCCTCTGGCTTAAGGAATTCCTTAATGAACTATTCCATGTTTCCTTATTCGTCTTAGGATCCTAGAGTCCTTTTCTATATTTTCCCAAAAGTTTTCTCTCACTATCACGGCTACCTTTTACTTGAGTGTTTACTACATGGCTGGTGGCTTCATCTGAATATTCACAAGGATCCCATGATTGCTGTCTTTTCACAGATGGAGAAACTGAAACTCAGAGTCACTAAGTAGTGTGCCTGAGGTCAAACAGTCAAAATTAAGACAAGTCTCTCTGGCTTCCCACTCTAATCTCTTAACAAATTTACTGTCAAGAGGTGGTTAAATTCACCTTCTGAAATTAGGATACCATATATTACAGTAATTGAAGTATCATGTTCGTATGTGTATAATGGACGCCTTAATAGAAAGTAGGAATACAAATAACTCTTTTGACCTAATTCAAAATAGAACCAGGAGTCGCTTTCACTGAAAATGTGTAACAGCTAAATTCACAAGAGGTACAGTCCTCCACTTGTTCTTGGAATCAACATCCTCTAGGTAAGGCAGAGCCTGGCCAAGTCTCCGAAATGCCACTAACAATATCCCGCAATTTATCTCCCCCAACAGAAACCCTTTTTGTGTGTGAGTGGGCAGATGCAGTGGAAGAGGGGAAACGTGCATCATTTATTCCTTTCAAGAACAAAAGACGAACCAAAGCTCGATGACAACCAGTGAAAAGCGAGAGGACAAAGGCTAACGGGAGGAGTCAGAGAGAAGGCTCGAGCCCCAGGAGTCGGCACTAGCTGAACAAATTGCAGGCCTGTGCCCTGTCCCACATGCCAGCCAAGGGCAATGAGGTGCCCCAGGACCAAGTCACATGTGCCCTCTTCTCACGCATCAACAGACCCTGTGCAAATAAGTGAATAGCTGCAAGTGTGTGACTACGGCCCCCTGCAGTCATCGAATTGTAAAGAAGGTTTTCTATCTGAAAGCTGAAAATCAAATATGCACAGTTTACATTGTGGATACAAAGCAGCTGAAGCTGAAAAACTTCCCTAAAGATCAAGGAAGCATAAAAGTTAAGTCATTTTCCCAAGTTTCATATACAGTAGATAAGCCTATTAAGAACATTGTAAGCTATGCTAATTGGTTCAGGGGTTATATATCTCTTTTGTTTGTTCCAACTGAGCCTTCACACACTGCAGTGAATTGGTGAGAAACACGGTGTAATAAATCTACCCAAAACTAAACAGTATTAGGGTTTGAAAGATGCTAATGAGCGCCAGTGTTCCCTTGAAGAAC
>NW_006299245.1:3829936-3850018 GCF_000327345.1 Myotis davidii | reverse complement strand
GATGTAACTAACTCCGAAGTCATTGCTGTCTGACATCGAAGAAGCATGTAAAAGTTGTTCAGATCCTCATGCTGCTAATTCCTTATTACAATTAACATTTTTAAAGTAAAATCAAGTGTCATTTGATATTGTAACACTAATTTAGTCACACAGAATAAAAGCATGTGTTCCTATGGACATAAAATATTAGGGATAAATTGGATTTATATCAGTTCATTGGAAAACTCAATTAACATAAAATAATGCTTTCAGAAGTTACTATTTTCAAATTAAATCTGTAATTTTGGAACTTAAGATGTGTTTTAATTTAAAAAAAAAAAAAGACCGAGTTTATTATTTTATTATCCTGGAATAAAGATTGAATGAAACATGTGAAACAATGACACAAAATACGAAGTCCTTTACAAATGTTAAATATTACGTTGTGAGCTTCTAAGAATCCAAGACCTAGAAGGTGAAAGAGTGAAGTTTCCAAAAAAGAATATAATGTTCTATCCTTTATATCACCAATAGTTAGATCTGTGAGGACATGCTAGAAACTATTCAGAATAATTAACCAAACTGCTATTGTGCAGTTAAACCCCGAAATGGTTGTGTGCATTTATATATATGTGTCCATTCTATCAAAAGGTGTCCTGCTAAAGTAAAGATAAAAAAACAGCACACTTCAGGAAACCACAAAATAATTATAACAACTATACAACCTATGCTAATTTTTGGCAAAAACGGACCATGTTTTGTGGTTCAATTAGATCCTTGGCATATTTTAATTTGCCATAATTAAAATATGAATTATACACGAATGACACAGGAAAGCACTCTGATTCTTTAGAAAATCAAAGGTGTATATGATAATATTCATCTCCTGATCACTCTATCGATCCTGTGAAAAGAGCATGTAAAGTAACACTGTATTGAGTGGGGACGGGGGAGAAGGGAGTGGCTGCTTCATGGAGGCAGGTCTCCTTTGGGTGTGCTGAAATGTTTTGGAACTTGATAGAGGCGATGGCTGATCCACACTGTGTATGGATTGAAAGCCACTGAATTGTACACTTCCAAGTGGTTCATTTTATGTTATATGTATTTTGCCTCAAGAAAAACTGTAATTCTGAACTCTGATTAAAAACATGGTAGGTTGCCGAAACCGGTTTGGCTCAGTGGATAGAGCGTCGGCCTGCGGACTGAAGGGTCCCGGGTTCGATTCCGGTCAAGGGCATGTGCCTGGGTTGCTGGCGCATCCCCAGTGGGAGATGTGCAGGAGGCAGCTGATCGGTGTTTCTCTCTTATCGATGTTTCCAGCTCTCTATCTCTCTCCCTTCCTCTCTGTAGAAAATCAATAAAATATATTAAAAAAAAAAAACATGGTAGGTTATACAGAACACCTCGTTCAGTCTTTATAATGATGCTAATGTATCATTATCCCTATTTTTAGATAAGAAAAGCCAGGCTAAAAGTGGACACACACCTACTACATGACAGTAGGCAGATTTTAAATCAAGCCTGTTCATAATCTTTTCACTGTATCTTGTCCTTGAGAAGTCACCAAGCATGGCCAAGTTGGGGGGAGGGGGGAGGGAAAGGGTAAGAAGGAATTCTTTTGATAAAGTCAGAACAGCTTAGGAAAGCACAGGATATGAAAGTACATGTCATGTTCTGAAAATGACAAAAAAGTCTAGAAAAGTGACAATGAGGACAGGTGGGTCATGAAGACAAGCTTAGAGCAGTGGCTATTACACTGAGGCATGAGCCTGCCAAAGGCCTACCCACCCGGGAAGGAGCATGGCGTTTTTGTCCCATGACCTACAGAGGCAGTTCTCAAACTGTGGGCATATCGGGATCACGGAAGGCTTCCTAAGTCACAGAATTCTGATTCCCTTGGTCTAAGGTGGGGGTCAGAGAATCTGCATTTCTAACAAGATCCCAGGAATGTTGATTCTGATGCTCTTGTAACCATAATTTAAGAAACTTTGGCCACATAACCAGGTTTTTAAGCAGAGCAATGTGAATATATATATGCTGCTCCTATTGCTAATGCCATTAATTCATCATAGCAATATTTATTTAGAGTCCACATGTCCATGTATCTATTCCATATATATATATATCCTATCTAACAATAGACAAACAGGGTAATTGACCGTACCTTCGCTACACCTCCCATTGGCTAATCAGCGTGATATGCAAATTAACCACCAACAAAGATGGCGATTAATTTGCATACATAGGCTCCAAGTGGCAGAGCGAAGACTGAAGGCGAGCCGGAGCAGCGAAGAGGGAAGATGGAAGGCAGCTCCGGCTGGAGCCGCGAAGATGGGGGACGGAGGGCAGCTCCGGCCAGAGCGAAGGCCTGGGTCCCGGGTGCTGGAGGAAAACCGGTGCCCACAGCCAGGAGAAGGGAAGGCCTATTGCATGAATCTCTTTGTGCAACAGGCCTCCAAAATATATATATATAGATAGATGATATAGATATAGATATAGATAGAGATAGAGATATAGAGATATATATGTAAGGCTGGTGCTGCTGTTTCACATCTATTTGATTATCAGAGCAGCCAGAAGAACCTTCAGGGAGAGGACAGGTACTTCCTCCCCCACAGGGGTGCCCAGATCGTTTCCCTGGGCTCCTGTTCACACCAGTCCGTCCACCTGGACACTGTCTTCTCTACCCATTCCCACCCGTTAGAATCTGGCCATCTCTAACTCACCGTTTGTTGACCATGTAGCAGGTGCTAAGCAGAGCCTGCATATTCATTCATCGCTCACTCATTCATTCAGCAAGTATGCAGTGAGACCCTCTAGGAGCCAGGTGCCCTATAATGGTGAGCCAAATAGACATTGGTCCCTGCCCCCAAGGAGCTATAGTCTAGAGCAGTGGTTCTCAACCTTGGCTGCACATTAGAACCACCTGGGAATCTTTTTAAAATCCTGATTTCTGGGCCTCACCCTCCGGAAATTCTGTTTCTTTGTTATGGGGTGGGGCCACAACATTAGTAACAAAGAAACAGAATTTCCGGAGGATGAGGCCCAGAAATCAGGATTTTAGAAAGATTCCCAGGTGATTCCAATGTGCAGCCAAGGTTGAGAACCACTGTCCTAGTGGGTGGATGAGCTTATCCGACCAGTTCTCCTCATCAGGGGTTGAGCGGCACTACAGCACCCCAGCAATTATTACATATTTTCCCAAATATAGATAGAAAGAAGGAAGAAAAAAAAAGGCAGGGAGGGGAGGAAAGGAAGACATTTTTTTTCTAACACATTAAGTCTGGTCCAGCAATTTAGTTTTCCTTAACAAAGTCAGCATCTCCATTCTAAAGGGAAATCACAAGAGGGTGAAAAATGCTATCAAATGGCATTTCTAAATCAAAGCGCATCAAAATATTGGTATTAGAGAAATTTCAAATTTTGAGTCATTCAAACAGGAACAATACACCACAGAGAGAACCAACTGCTCCTGGCCCAACCCACAGCTGTGCCGAAGCCTGGGCGCAGCATCAGAGAGCACAGGCTTAGGGGCCTAATAACAGCATGGCCCTGGGCAGTCTCCTCCTCTGTAAAAATGAAGGATAATATTAATAATACTCGCCTTGCCTATCCCACAGGTTCAATGTGAAAAGCAAATACAACAGAGCATAGAAAGTACACTGAAGCCATGATGAATCACAAACTCTTATTCTATGTATCCCTATCATGTTCTTACAATGGACTCGAGATTACACGAGCTGAAACAAATGCCCATCAATCAGGATTTTTTTTTTTATCTGTAGTATTAATGGCACACATTTCTTGAGATCCCTGGCTTCTTTCATCACTACTGTTTTTCCAGAGGTGTTCAGGAGCCAGAATAGCCCAGAAGAGAGCCTGACTCAGTCAATATTCCTCCACAACCTGAATGAGGCATGGCCTTTTACTTCAAGTCATCATTGCTCATACTAGATGGAAAGGCAACCTTTGTTTAAGGAAATCTGTCCATTGCTCCTATTGCTAATGCCATTAATTCATCGTACCAATATTTATTTGTAGAGTCCACATGTCCAGTGTCTGTTTCTCATTTTAAATGTTTCTTGACCATTATGCTATACATTGACCTACTCATTCTTCCCTCTTTACTAACAACTTCTGGAATTCAGCATACACAATTATAGCCCATTGGCTGCAACTCTTCTTTTTTCCTGGTGCTGTTTTTAGATGATCCTGATTGCTTGGCAAAGCCCCCTTTCCTACGGGTGCCATTCACAAGATTAGAAAACCTACTTAACGTTGTTTGTCCCAAGTTTCAGTGGCTGGTTTCAAAATGACAAAGGAAATAATCTGGAGAGTTTAGGAAGCCATTTGGTAAAAGGCAACAAATGCTTTATCATTTGAAAGGAGCATTCCTCACTGAGTTAAAGACATCTGGTGACAGACATAAATAAATATGGAACAGGCTTTCCTTTAAAAATCAATTCAGAAATTCTTGTTTCTGAAAGTGAAGAAAGAGAAAAAAAACCTGCAAGGGTATAAAATTCCAAGTATCCAGAAAAGAGAACGGGCCAAGAATGGAAGAGCAGTTAAGTGTCTACGGGGAGTGAGTGCAAGAACATGTTAAGGATATAATTATAACATACATTATCCAGGGACACTGAAGTACCAGCTAGAAAAGAAGGGGTTAATAGTTCCAAACATGCAAAGTGTCAGGGCGGAGTGTGAGGGGGAGAAGGGAAAGCAAACTAAGGTAGTAAATTTTTTCTCATCATATTAGCAAGATCGCAACTAAACAAATTATCAAAAAAGTGAAGAGACTTTCAAAATACAAAGAAACATGTAATAGGAAGAATTAATGTGGGGGCCGCAAAGGGAAAAGGGGACATATTCACAATCCCAGATCGCCAGTCCCCACCCAAGCAACCCACTGTGTGCTTTACTGGGGCTCCCAGCCTACCAAATATTGCTATAAAAAGAAGTTATGTAACCATGAGAATTAAATCCTCAACAACTATGTGCCACCTAATCTCAATTGTGTCAGTAGTTACAGGTACCTGCAATGATGTAAGAATTTTTACTATTTCCATTGAGTTTGTGGAAAAACATTTATTTCTCTTATTTCAAATATCTGCATAAGGGGTCAGAGGAAGTACTGTTATAGCATCTCTGCACTTGAATAATATTGCCATAATACTCTCCCCCAAATAAAAAGCCCTTCACCCAAAGGATGTTTCCAAAATGTTACATGATAATATAACAATAAAATTACTTAATCGGGTCATATATAAAATACAGGTGTGTGTGTTTTTCCCCCCTAAGAAACCCATGACAGACATTTTTAAAAGAAATCATTAAAACACTCCTGGGACCCTGAGAAGCCGATTCCTCTCTCACACCACAATGCCATTTTTGGAAAGCATATATTAGTTCCTGAAAATAGGACACTTTATCAGGATGAAGTGAGGAAAGAAAAGTTCAGCCCACTGTTAGTCTAAGGATATTTAACCTTCAGTATCTGTTTTTAATCGGCCAGAGAACAATATAAGCACAAATCTGTGCCAATGTGATCAAATGAATTAGGTCAGAGAGAACTGTGAGAAATACAGACTTTCAGAAGCAAATCTAGCAAGCAACAGTCAGGGAAGGTTTCACAAATACTAACACTACAGGGGGAAAAATATCAATTCATTTACATATAGATGGTTTCTGTATTATTCAAACCCTTTAGGAGTAAAGTCTAAACATCAATATAAACAATTCCTTAATGGCATCTTCTTTCCAATTCAAAAACAGTAAAAATGTCAAACAAGCCATTCCACATAAAGTAGAAATTCCGTTCAGAAAGTTAAGTCCAATGTCATTTCATAAATTTTATCCGTTGGTAGCCATCTCACTCTACTCACACCATCTAAAACTAACTCTGGGAAGAGAAAAAACACAGACAAATAGAACAATGATAAAAACTGCTTTGCCCCATAGAAAATACAAATATGAGAAAGATTTTTTCCAGTCTCCATTGGAAAAAATCAACAACCCCATGTCTCAGCCAAACATTAAATGCTAGAAAGAAACAGGCTGATAAAACTCATTGAGCAAATAAGGCAGTGTTAGGGCTGAACGCAAACTGTACTGTTATATAAGCTTCTACAGCATGATAAAGACAAATTAACATTTGCACACATGTAGATAGACACACACAAATAAAACAAATTAAGCACTTTTCGTTTTCTCCAGCTTGTATTAAGAAAATAGGTATGCCTGAGGAATTCAATTTTAAAGGCCATATACATAAATCAACTACAGCATAAATGAAGAGTAAAAATGCCCTTAAAAAGAAAAAAAAAATCAACAACAAGATCAGTTTCCAAGATACTCCCAGAGACTGAGGGAAATTTCTCAGTAAAAGCCCTAAGGGGCTTGAGACATTTTGCTCAAGGATGCCAGACATGGTCACCTATGGAGACAAAGGGAAGAGATGTATCAAGCAATACTCTAACTAAGGAATACTCAGTAAATGAGAGTCTGCAAAGTCAATATTTAAGGACTAAACCTTAGTGCTATTTCAAAATAATGGCACATGCTCATTTTTTGTCCCCCAAACTTACCCAAAGATCCAATTTCCTACCCAGAATATCAGCAGGTGAAAATAAATTTCAAAGTACAAACAGAGGAAATTAATTTAGTACCACTGATCTCTATGTCAACATAAATAAAATGATTGGAAAAAGGGGAAAAAATAATCCCTACTTCCGAACTGTGAGAGCCACTACAATTTATTGGGCAATATATAATGTCCCACACCTTGTGACATCTTTGCATTATAGGTTATACAAGTGATGGCGAACCTTTTGAGCTCGGCGATCAGCATTTTGAAAAACCCTAACTTAACTCTGGTGCCATGTCACATATAGAAATTTTTTGATATTTGCAACCATAGTAAAACAAAGACTTATATTTTTGATATTTATTTTATATATTTAAATGCCATTTAACAAAGAAAAATCAACCCAAAAAATGAGTTCGCATGTCACCTCTGACACGCGTGTCATAGGTTCGCATCACTGGGTTATACTGTTACTTAAGTTGGAAAGAGGGGATAATTACCTTTCCAGGTGTGCATGTCATAATTTATCAAGTAGACTAATTCCTTTGAAGAAGGAAGGTTGAAAGTTAGATATTTCTTTGTACTTTCTCTAACATTTGCACACATGTAGATAGATACATACAAAACGATCTGGTCTATTGCTTCATAATGGGGGGAAAAACAGTAAACAGAACATGGAAATCATGAAAAGAAAAGGATATCAGCAAAATAACAATCAGAGCAGCTTGACTTTCTGAATTCTACAGGCAAAAATTTCAGACATTAAAGACAGTGGTCACTGCAGTGACCAAAACTTGGGAAGATACTTAAAAATCAGAAAGGACGCAGTACAAAGCCATCTAGCCTCACTCAGAATTTAACAGGGCAAGCCCTCCTTATCTGTGGATTCACTGACCCCCACACTGAGAGTTTGGGGGGGAAGTTACCCCGTTGCTGGGTGTACTACATGATTGCTGGTTGCATCTGTACTGGTCATGCACAGACTTTTTGCCTCATCATTCCTGAGGGCAGAGGGGAAGAAAACTCTCATCCAAATAGTCTTCTTTTTTTTTTTTTTTTTTTACAAAATGTATTTTCCTGTTTGAAAACAATGTGCTCCACTGCCAGGGACTTGGTAAACCAAGTGATATTCACATGACACAAAGCAAAGCAAAGGTCCAACCCTCACCGCCCAGGGTGGGCAGAGCATGCTCTGCTGTGTTTTGTTCGGGGTTTTGTTGTAAATACTGAGTAGCTGGTACCAAGACACAGATTAGGAGGGCTCATGATTAAGCATGAGATAGAGAAATTCCTTCTCAGCAGCATTTCCCAATTCTGACAAAAATCAAAGCAAAATGGAGTTGCCCTTAACATCTTCCCTAATGTTCTGGTGCTCAAGGAATTCCCCAGCAGCTTCAGGCCCCAGGGAAAGGCTGCAAAGTAAACCTGAGTCCTTTCCATTCACCTGAATCTTACTGAATACTGTAGCCCTAAGAAAAACAAAAACTTCAAGGAAGGAAGGGCCAATCTCTTCCCTTCTGTGACAGGTAATAGCCTTCCATTACTCACTCTTGTCATTCCCAAGTAAAAAACTGAAATAAAATAAAAACTATAACCTAAGTTATTTGCAGAACACTGACCCCCACACTGAGAGTTTGACCATCCAAATAGTCTTCTTACACACACACACACACACACACTCACACTCACACACACACTCACACTCACACTCACACACACACACTCACACACACACACACACACACACACACACACGAAATTGATGACACTCAGAGAGCTCCAGGGCAGAACTCTGTAATAAAGCCGAAGTTCTCCACTAAGGAAATTAATATGCTATTAACTCCAGCTGACTATTTGCTGGGAAAATCATAAAGCCAAAGCTAAACAGTGAAGCCTGGACTAACCCTGGCAAAAGGCTAATCCCACATTTCCTAACCACTTTTGAACTTCCAGATGAAAGTTCACAGGAAAGCAGCCTGGAGGGAAGGATGGGGGGAGGCAGTGAGGCGGCCCTAAGATGCTTGAGGAAGAGGAAGGCTAGAGCTAGAGTGTGGCTTCCTTTTAATGTCCACAACTTCAGCCACACCATCGGTCATAAAGCATAAGACCTGGCACAGGATCAAACTGTGGCCCCTATGAATTTCTGACAAGGTAGAAGGCAACGCCAATTCTGTGAAGCCATGGGAGCATAGCTGTTACATCATACTCAACTCTCAACACCGCCGAGGGCACTCTTGCCAATAACAGACCGTGTCAACTTCGGGCACCATTCCACTTTCTAGAGCAGTGATGGCGAACCTATGACACGTGTGTCAGAGGTGACATGCGAACTCATTTTTTTGGTTGATTTTAATTGTTAAATGGCATTTAAATATATAAAATAAATAACAAAAATATAAATCTTTGTTTTACTATGGTTACAAATATCAAAAAATTTCTATATGTGACACGGCACCAGAGTTAATTTAGGGTTTTTCAAAATGCTGACACGCCGAGCTCAAAAAGTTCGCCATCACTGCTCTAGACAGACAGGCCCTCCTACAACACAGCCCATCTTCTCCAGGCTGTACTCCCCTGGTGGTGCTGTTACAGGGGTTTTCAGACTCGCCAGGAGGAGATGCGGTACAAGATAACCAACTGGGATGTAGGATAAATATGGCAGCTTCAATTTATCATCTTTTTTTTTACACTTGTAATACACAAAATATATTACTCCAGTAGAATGTGTATGTAACATATATTTAAAATATATAAAGTGTACATGTGTTCCCAAGTATTTTGGAATGACAGGGAAAATTGGTTTAAAAAAAGGGGGGAGGGGTGGATAAACTATTCCAGCGTGCAGGCAGACAGGCCTACACTACACATTAGTGTCTGCTGAGGGTAATTAATGTGAAATACGGTTGTAATCAGAAGTCTCCTCATCCTTGTGCGTTCCGTTCTAAGACTGCAGAGTCCTGTTATAAACATCATTGCATTTTGACTTATCACAACCCTATGGCATAAGCAGATAGATGGGGGTGCAATCCCAGTTTTTTTCACAGCTAAGAAAACCAAGAATTTGAAAGAACCGCCTGTTGTTGATGGCTGCTTCGGTCCTCTTTCCCAGCCTGCTCCTCCACTGCTTTCCTTCATCTGCTGCAGGTTTGGATCCTTGAGATGAAAATCAGCCCACCCACCTTGAGAAGGCTTCAAGTGATGGAGAAAAACCTACTCTTCATGAAATGACCATTTGGTAGTGAGCCCTTTCCCCCCTCGACTTCCACGACATAACCATTCTTCCAGCCAGATTAAAAATTGCATCAGTCTCATTGCATCAGTCTCTCACTTAGAAGAATGATAACTGAGGTAGAGAGAAAAATCAATGACCTACTAAAGAAAAACGCACACTCAGGTGGGACACATTTCCATTCACTGCCTACAACTATCCTAGTGCCAGGTCAATGCCAATGAAAGAGAAGGTCTGTCTCCATTCATCCCCTTCTACTTTGTATTTGAAAGGAAGACAAAACTGAGGGACAAGAGGCAAGGAAGGACCTTTAAGTTGATCTTAGGACCACTGGGAGTGAGTGAGAGTGTGTGTCTCTCTCTCACACACACACCCATTCACACAACTTTTTTATACAAAAAGCTACCAACCATTACTTAGAAACTGCTCAACTACAAGAAAACAAGTTTATCTTTTAATGCCATGATTGTTCTAAGGCAGTGATGGCGAACCACGTGTGTCAGAGGTGACACGCGAACTCATTTTTTTGGTTGATTTTTCTATGATAAATGGCATTTAAATATATAAAATAAATATCAAAAATATAAATCTTTGTTTTATTATGGTTGCAAATATCAAAAAATTTCTATATGTGACACGGCACCAGAGTTAAGTTAGGGTTTTTCAAAATGCTGACACGCCGAGCTCAAAAGGTTCGCCATCACTGTTCTAAGGACTTCTATTTAAATGACCTGCCGTACTTGTTTTTTAGTGCCTATTAATTATCCCCCAAACTCAGTAAGTTACTCAAATCCACTCAGCATCCAATCTCATTTACCCTTAATTGAAGCATTTCTAATACAAAAATTCTGATGTACCCTATTCTCATTGTACAAAAAAACTACATAAACAAGTTTATCAAACCAAATAGCCTTTCAACATGAGATTTAGTATGCCCATGAAAGTCTTAAATGAAAGCATTTCCCCCTCATAAACTCCACATATTCTTTCTGCGCAAGAAGGAACATTCAACATTTTTTGTTAATTCCATTGCAATAAATATGTCACACTATCAAAATTAGGAATAAAGAGGCTACTTTGAAGTAACTTAAAGTTAATGTGCATCACAAAAGCCTTGAATCCTAACGCTTTAAACAGCCATCCACATTGTACTTAGTCTTGGAAGGGTAGAGAATATCATTGTCCACAGGACCCAGATTTCTTTCCATTGTCCTCTTGTCAGAGTGGTTCAGTGACCATGCCAAACACTGATCTCAGAGGTTCCGTTTCAAAAAGTGGCCTTGTAACCAGCTCTCCAAAGTGATCACTGGTGAGGTCTTTGACTTGCAACAGCTTCAGTTAACACTTCCCTGAGATAAGAATGGCAAAAGGCACTATTATGGGTCAATGCAGGCTGTCAGGTAGTCCTATCCTTCCATCAACCAAGCACCAGGTGGGCCCACAGAACTCTCAGCTGAAATGCAGTTGCAATGTCTACCAAATAAAGCCAGTAATAAATTCTGGGGAGCTATAGTTACCAAGGTCAAACACACATCATTCGTGAGATCCACAGAATTTTTTCTTTGTGTGCCATTAGTTTCATCAAACTGTAGATAACAACATCGAAAATATTTCCTAAACATGGGGTCCTTGAACCTACCCTCTCTTTTCAGCACTCTAACCGTACCCTTTATACAATCTTCACAGTTTACTATGTTAATGTGGAGGGCTGCGATGATCTATTGTTTGAGGACTCCACAGTTAAGGGTTAAAGCAGTTAGGGCCTAAGGAACTTCCAGCCATCATTAAGAAGCACGGAAACATTAAGGTCAAAAATTCAGTCCTTCACTATTTATATATGTTAATCATGTGATTGCTACATATTCCTACATAAAGAGGAACGTTAAGAGGCTTTTCTCTGGGAATGGGGAGCGGGGGGATCTTATCCTAGTTGTTTAAGACCACCAATGAGGCCTTTGGAGAGGGCCCTGCTTCCTAAAGCACACAATTGTACACAGCAACTGGTTGGAGGCCTAATTAGCATTAAACAGGCCCCAGGAATGAACAGCAAGATGACAAGGGTCACTAAACTAAAGAAGAGGTCAGGGGACCCAGTCCCGCGGGACAATGCCCAAGGTACCCATGCAAATTACGGAAGCAGCCCAGGCATGTAGGGGATGAGCAGCAGCACCAAAACCTCCACCCCTCCTTTCACATTCCTCTCCTAAAAAAGTAAAGAACAAAAGAAAAGAAAACCAAATGGCCCACTTCTTCAGTGCAGTGTGATTCCTAATTAGTAATCACTTCTGTCCTGGAGAAACTCCAAATAAAAGGCAGCTAAGAACATAGCAGTGGCCACCGAGAAGAATGACAGAGCACAATTGGCATCTGTGTTAAGATGGGCATGGGTTTTCTCCCACCACATCCCAGCGTTCCCACCACAAAGGGGAAATCTGCACAACCAACTGCCAATTTGTTTTTTTTCAGTTGAAATAAATGATAAAGAACAAATTCCACACACACACTCTATTCAAATATAACAAAGAACCTCTTTCTCAAAATGTACTCTAGGACTGTTGTTTTTTCCATTCTAGCAATAAAACCCTTCCTTCTTCCAATTACTGCAAGATAACTGCACAAATTTGATTTGGAAAAGTTGGGAGAGAGATATTTTCAGCATTTGGAACCCCACTACCTTTGATCTGATCATCAACCATAATCCCCTGCCCTGTTTTGATTTGGGTGTTTTTGTTTTTAATCCTGCTTTTGTTCAAATTCAACTTGGGAAAGTTTTCAGCCACTCTGAATGACAGGAGACTTTGTATCAGCCAGCAAGTCATTTAAGGTCAGAAAATATTTATAATTACAAAGGCAAATTTTTTTCCACGGTAACTCAAAAAGATACAAGCTCAGAAAACTCAAAATGAAATCTAATGTTCATGATTCGACCCTATGTTCTAAAATAGAAACTTGTCTTTGTAATAAAAACAGATGAGACATAACCCTATTAAGATGCTCTTCCTCCTAAAAGAGGGCACCTTACAAAGCAAGTATTTGCTGCCAGAAAGCCCATTGGTCTACTAAAAAAAAAAAGCAACCCCCCCCAAAAAAACACCTTCTTATATGTTAAGAAATCAATGTTAAAAGAGAGATAAGCTAGGACATTTAAATATAAATACATTTTAAATCCCATGCATTCTTTAAGAATTACCTCTGAGAACACAAATACATTTTTACCACAAAACTGAAAATGCTAGTTCAAATTTACCATGGAGTAAACAAAATTTTTTTGTTTACATTTCTAAGAAACTTTTTAAAAGCACCTTTCCTAACCATTCTCAGTCATTCCATTTGACAGTTAAGGAGTGTGACAACTAACTTTGCAAACATCTTTTATATGATGCTACTTAGGCTTTTTATATATTTATAGCACAAAGTAGCGGTAAAATACTTAGAATTTATGTCATATATTTAACAACATCTGCATAATATAAACATTCAATGAAAGAGGTGGTGATTGCTGTCAAAAAGCCACACTAATATTTTAGGGAAATTCTCTCAAAGCCCCCAATTCATTCACAGTCTTACAGTGGGTATGGATGTGCTAAAGGCAAACAGAAGACTGAGCAGCTAACTAGTAAAAATAATCTTTCCTGTCATTAAACATTTACAAATAAATGGTATAGAAAATAACCTACAAAACATCCATCTATACAGGAACAACCCCTACTATGGAAGTAGAAATCTAATCGACGAGACTTCATTAATGCTCGAACTATGACATGAAACATCATAACGTAACCACTTTGTTTAAATGCTCTGCTAAATGAAATTGCTACAAGACCCTATCTATGATCCACATCTTTACTTTCTTTGTCACAGAATAACGTATACTTGATAGTATATACATTCTGAATAACAGAGATAGTAAGCATAAGCTTATCACGGTAAGCTTTACAATGCCAGCAAATGTGAGTTACACATGAAAGGCTTATCATATAAAACATTTCTATTTGCTACGTTCTGAGTGACTGCATTAGAATCATATATTTAATAGATCCTATTTTATATGCTGAAATCCTTCAGTATCTCCCCATAGGCAGGGTTACAATAAGCCCATCAATATCTGGCCTTTGCCAACCTTTCCCACCTCAACTACCATCACTCCCAACTTCATCATCCAGCTCTGTAACCATTTCAAACTCCCTTACACTTTCTACCTGGCCATGATGTGAGGATTCTTTGCCTTTGCTCGCGTATGCTCTTTGCCTGGAACGTCCTTGTCAGCCACACTGCGAGAGCTACTCAGCCTTGAAGTGTCAGGCTGTGCAAGAATTCCTCGTTAACCGACAACCACAATAAAAGGAACACTCCAGTTTAACACTTAGCAGTTCTTATTTCAAACTTCTTCAGAAAGATGAAGCTAAAGAAGAGAGAAAATTTTGGATAAACCTAGAATGCTCAATATTTAATAACTAGAGGCCCGGTGCATGAATTCGTGCACCAGTGGGATCCCTTGGCCTGGCCTGCGGGATTGGGCCAAAACCAGCTCTCTGACATCCTCCAAAGGGTCCTGGATTGCAAGAGGGCGCAGGCCAGGCCGCGGGAGCCCACTGGTGCACAACTGGGGCCGGGGAGGGACACGGGAGGTTGGCCAGCTGGGGAGAGACCACAGTGGCCCATCTCGCTCAGTCTCGATCAGCTGGACCCCAGCAGCAAGCTAACCTACTTGTTGGAGCATCTGCCCCCTGGTGGTCAGTGCACCTCATAGTGAGCAGTTGAGCAGCCTTAGCATATCATTAGCATATTATGCTTTGATTGGTTTGAACGGACGACTGGATGACCAGACACTTAGTGTATTAGGCTTTTATTATATAGTACTAGAGGCCCAGTGCACGAATTCGTGCACAGTGGGGTCCTTGGGCCTAGCTTGCACCCTCTTGCAATCTGGGACCCCTCGGGGGATGTCGAAGAGCCAGATTCAGTCCGATCTCCGCAGGCCAGGCCGAGGGACCTCACTGCACCAGGCCTCTAGTATGCATATAAGATCTTTGGTTGATCTCTTCCTACCCTCCTCTCTCCCCTCTCCCTCTGAGATTCATCAAGCTGTTCCATGTTTCCATGCCTGTGGTTTGCACTCCTGCATTGAGCGTCTGGCCCCTGGTGGTCAGTGCGTGTCATAGCTACTGGCCAGTTGAACAGTTGCTTAGGCTTTTAGATAGCTAGCTAGATAAATAGATATGCCCATCTCAGCTCTCTGGGGATGGCTGGGGGATAATGAAACATTTTCAGAGATCATTTTTGCTCTTAAACTATGTAGAATATCATTGGGATGGTAAGATGCCTGTAGATAAAATAAGTAGAAGTTACAAAATCTAACCAAAAGCAAGAGACTGGAATAATAATGATGAAGATTTATATATTATTTTATAATTTATAAAGTAATTTCCATCAATCACCAAATGTAATCATTGTATCTGGGCAAAGAAGTGATTTATATTATACCCAAGTCATTAAAAATAAAATTGAATCTCAGGTTATACAATTCTTCCTAATGATGGATCTGGGACATTACTGTAACTCATTACCACTTCACATTCTCTTACATGGAACAACCCCCACAGAGAAATGGGCCTTATATAAGTTTTAAAGAATGGAAAGGATTTGGATTCGGAGAAAGAGAGAAAACAGCTGTTTCCATTGAAAAGCAATGGAAACAGCATGAACATCAACAGTTTAAGAGATGGTGAAAAGATGGATATGCAGGAGCAAAACTCAGCTGGGAGTGGGAAATGGATGCAGTTTGAAAAGAGATGCAAATCGAAAAAAAAAAAAAACACTTGGAATGAGATAGTATGTAATAATTTGCAACTGGCAGTTTGTGAGCAAGGCAACATCAGATGTAAAGAACTTACGAAAGACATTTTAAATAATACTCTCCAGAACATTTTATTGGAAAATCCTCAGTAGGATTCAATATAAGATTAACAGTTTAGCAGCTGAAGAAACTTGGACTTGGACACAGCGGAGTGGAACATTCTGCATCCTTTGTAAAGATGGCCACAGCACAAAAAAATAAAGGCATCCTCTGAAGATTTCTTTTAGAAAATACACAGTACGGAAAGAAGAAATCAGTCTCAGTATATTTCACTTTGATTCCTTTGTTTCACCGCCTGGCTGCAAAAACAACAGAAATGCTTTAAACAGAAAAACTTATTTAACCTAATTCAATAAACAACCAGGGGGTATGTTGATTGCTACAAGTAGGAGAACCACAAGTGCCCCTTTTCCCAGGAAAACACAAATTTACGTGCGTTGCTATGGTGTAGTTATAAATCACGTCCCCTTTCATTCTCAAAAATATTCTAGCTTGGACAGTAAACGATAAAGTCATTCTAGCTGTAACCTACTACAATGAACATAGCACTTTCCCTGTTACCAGAGACATCCTGTTACACACCCCGAAGGGAACCATTCACTGAAGTGTATGAACATGGCACCCCGAGGGTTGTGCAACACGGAGGAACAGGAGACCATGAAGGTCAACGCCTGTTGGCTGGCTCCTACTTCCTCAGAAGTTTGAGGCATACGTTTTAAAGCTTATTTAACATGATGCACATTTGTCCAAGAGATTTTCTTGTCTAAATTCAATTCCCAGCAGGAAATGAACAGAAATTAAATGTGCAGGTGATCCCCCGCCCGGCGCACACCCAGAGTGGAAACAGGACGCTGCGCTACACCCCCGGGGACCAGTTCCAGCACCACAGCATCGGCCAGGGCCCAGGAGCCACCCGGAAGGCCTCGCTGCCATTGTTCTCTCTCTGCTCCGTGCCACACTGCGCCACGTGTAGCATATCTTTGGTGTTTTGTTGTTGTTGCTTTTAAAGGATCTAAGTACAAAGGCACTATTGGAAATGCTAACGTGGATATGCTCAGACATTCCTAACATACATTAGCTAATACTGATATTTATGTATGCATCACTGGAAATTCAATAAAGGTTGGTTCAATTCAACGGGATACTCTATACAGATACACACTTGATTCTCCTGGTAAAACCAGAAATTGGGTTTTATGCACACACATGCAGACAACCCATTTCTGTTTTCCTTGATTATGTTTCCTCTTAAAAAAAAAAAAAAAAAGGAACACAATCCTCTCAAAGGAGGAAAATCTGCCAAGCCTTCAACTAGAGGCTAAAGAAATTGGAAGATTATAAATGTGTCAGAGAAAAATCAAACCAAGCCAAAAAGGAAAACGAGCTGAATTTTGTCTCCTTCCACTCGATACGACTTCGGTACATTTACATTCCCTACCACAGTGCTATTGAAAAGGGAAGAAATATGAGCATCATTATATATCACAGGCTTTTATTGCTGCTCGGGACGGAGGCTGGCCTCAAGCTGAACATTTTCGTCCTCCAGTAAAAATATTTTTCTTTTTGAGATTGTGAAGAATTTCGGTGACCATTATTAGTTACCTACAATGCCATGTGCTTCAGGAGGTCTACCGTCAGCTCGGGTCACTTCACACATCCTGTCCTCACTGTCCTTTCCTTTCACCCGCCCAGGGTTGGCTCGCAGAGGCCCGCACCCCTGCCTCCGGAGCAGGGGAGTCCTGCTCCCGTCTGTTTATTTAATCAGGCCCCACAAAAACGGAGGCACTGCTTTCATTGGTTTCCTTGTGAGTAACTTAAGACTTTTTTTGAATTAGTAGCAAGATAAACCCTAAAATCAAATCCTGTTTACCAATGGCATTTTGGTGTCAGTCTTGCCAATGCAAGATTCACAATTAATTGAAAGCTGAATGGAAATCAGTAGTTGATTTGTGGCAGAAGCAACTTCTTCCCCGATATACTTTTCCTCTCATTCCTTTAGAGCAGAACACTCAGCGTGGGCAGAGGACATGAATACTCAAAGACTATTTCTCAGCCTCCCTGCTAGCTATCTGGGACCATAGGATAAAATTCCAGCAAATGGGACCCAGTAAATGTGATCAGGACAATGGCCAGGTCCTGCCCTTGAAGGAAAGTGGGTGCCATTCTCTTCCCTCTTCCCAGCCCTTCCCAGAATGAAGACAAAGCTGGAAGGCCTGGCGGCATCTAAGACAGGAAATGAAAGCCCAGGCTTGAAGGAGCCCTATCAGCCCTAGACAGGAATTTTTATGTGAAAGAAAAATGGACTTCTATTATATGGAGGCCATTGTTATTTGGGGGTTGTTTTACAAATTGATGAGTAAATTATTTCTTCTCTTTGTTTCTCTTCATTGGTCTTCATTTCTTAGATAACATAATAATAGGAAAAAGTTAAAAATATACTGAATGAAAGAGGTATTCTTCCTAACCATTGGAAAGACAATTCTTTCATTTAAAAAAAAATACATTTACATAGCTTATAGTGCAATGGATTATGCTGTTCATTCTGACACAGAAAAATCTTCCTTATAATTCTAACCTGTAAAACTGCCGGGGGGTGTGGTGGGGGGGGGGGGGGGGGAGAATCATATCTGCTTTAAGAAAATTGGGGGCTGTGGGAGTCTCCAGGGGGTACTTTAGGACTCAACCATTAATATCCTGGCCAAAAAATTATTCTTCCTCATTTTGTTGTAGATAAATTTTCTTTGGTCCTTAGGACATAAACCACTACCTAGGAAACTGCAACAGTCCAAACAATATTAATTATTTATCACAAATCAACAGATATTTTATCAGAAATTACAATCTAATCAAAAGAGCATTAGGTTGAGCAGTGACAAATCACTGTCAAGTTTGTGACTGTATATAACTTGAAACAAGACTCTAAAAATGCCAAAAAGACATAGAAGGTGGCAGTCGCTGGTGACAACCAATATAACTAACTAAGGAATAACGGGAAGAGAAGTGGCAGGAAGTTTAGATGCAGCAAAGCATCACACAACACTTTCACTTGAGCTCCATTTTCCCGTCAAAAAAGCAACACGGCGTATAAATTATGTGAAGAAAAAATATAAACTACATATAGATAAAAACAGTAAACCACATTTAGAAACAAAAAAACAAAACCTTCTTTCAAACAATTTTTTTTAATTTGTCAAGAACAATTTTCTAAAGGAATTAGTAATTATCCTGCCGCTTTCTTTTACACCTGGGTAAGAATTATCTCTGCCTACACCAACGTGGGCTAGCTCCCAGTGTACATCAACAGCTGATTAATTCCACAGATTATTAACAAAAGCAAGAAATCAGTATAGCATTTGAATAGTTGTAAAACTCCAGAATATCTTAGTGTATTTGGCTTAGCTTTTGATTGGAGGTGGGTGGGTATGAAATGTATTTCAGGTAGGGAGGAGAGACAGAAAATACTCTAACTATTCACTGTACACCTCGACAGAACGCAAACTTTTTCTGCCTCCTGCAATGACGTCAACTGCTTTGTATACCTACCATCAGTAACTTCCTGCAATGACAGAAATGGTCTCCACTTGATGGCCTCTGGTGAAGACAGTTTGCAAGCTCTGGAAATGTGTCTGGTGCAAGGGAGACTGAATTCATTTTATTTTGGTTTAATTTTAATTGTCACGTGTGGTTAGTAGCTATCATATTGGATAACACAGCTGGTGCTCTACTCCCACCACCTTTGGAGGGTCCACTCAAATGCTATCTCCTCTATGAAACATTTCCAGATCCTACGGCCTGGAAGGTTGGCCTCTTTTCTCTGGTATACCACAGCAACTTACCAGACATAGAAAAGTTGCACGAGGTAATGTCAGCATGTAAGCTGAAAATTAATTTAATCAAACTACTTTATATTACCTTATAAAGATCTGGAATTTCTAAGTTGAGTCTAACCAATTTTTCTCCCAAGTTTATTTCAGGTAGGGAGGAGAGACAGAAAATACTCTTAACTATTCACTGTACACCTTGACAGAATGCAAACTTTTTCTGCCTCCTGCAATGCTGCCAACTGCTTTGTATACCGACCATCAGTAACTTCCTGCAATGACAGAAATGTTCTCCACTTGATGGCCTCTGGGCAAGACAGTTTACAAGCTCTGGAAATGTGTCTAGTGCAAGGGAGACTGAATTCATTTTATTTTAGTTTAATTTTAATTGTCACGTGTGGTTAGTAGCTATCATATTGGATAACACGGGTCTAGCTGGTTCTCTACTCCCACCACCTTTGGAGGGTCCACTCAAATGCTATCTCCTCTATGAAACATTTCCAGATCCTACGGCCTGGAAGGTAGGCCTCTTTTCTCTGGTATACCACAGCAACTTACCAGACATAGAAAAGTTGCACGAGGTAATGTCAGCATGTAAGCTGAAAATTCA
>NW_006299245.1:3827999-3828643 GCF_000327345.1 Myotis davidii | reverse complement strand
CCTTGGTTTTTCTTACACAAATAAAAAAATTACTTCAAGGGAAGGCTTAGTGGTGGCTATTTCAGAGGTCAGTGGTTGTACTTATTTCCTTGCTTTGGGGATTAATACACACTCTCTGTGGACTAGACTGTATGGGAGAATATTAGTGAACCCCCACACAGAAAAATGCTGCTGAACTAGAGAACTCAGCTCCCATTATTCTGTAATAAAGTAAACATACCTGAAAATCTGAAACCCTAAGTCTCTCAGATACCCTTATAAACAACTGACCAAGTGGTAGAAGAAAAGTAATTCATCAAATGCATATGTTTAAGAAATTTTTCAGTTCCTCATCATTGACCACACTTATATTAAGTGGGATACTAAATTTCACACTGCAAAGTAGATTATGTCCTAGGCAAACTCAAGTAAAAGTCACAATTTAACTTGCAGTTAGACATTTTATTAAGGACATAATAATACATTATTCAAGGAAACTTAAATTCTAATGGGATTCACATCCACACACAAAATTAAATTCTAGTAGTAGAACTTTATACTTAGGGTAACATATATATTTTTCAAAACAGTCAAAAAATACAGACATCTTGGTTCTTTGGGTTTTGAGAGAACTATATTAAAAGAAAACAACACTCAGATACCCA
>NW_006299245.1:3806315-3827689 GCF_000327345.1 Myotis davidii | reverse complement strand
TCTCTCTCTCTCTCTCTCTCTCTCTAACTTGGTTCTAATCCTAGATACACACAAATAAAACCATAGCTCCCAGAACTCACCTGTAATGAGCAATAAATAAACAACTGTAGAAATCCTGCATCAACACCGCGTGTGAAGGAAGTACACCTATCAAGATGCCAGAAACTAAGGAAGTTCCTGGATATACGGCACATGTAATCTAATTAAAAAGACATTAAGGGCCTAACAAACTGGCCACACTACCAGAAAATTACTCAGTATTTTAGGAAGTAAACAAAATGTGTCTGGCAGAATTCCACGAAGGCATCTTAATGTGCAGGGTTGGGAGCTGGAGGTGTGGACAGGCCACTGGAGATGGGTCACACGCTCTTGAGCGTAATTCAGAGCAGCTGTGCTAGAAGCCCACACAGCCGCCACAACTTACAGAAAACAAGTGTGCTGGGGCCTTTTCCTTCTATGAAAAGCTGAAGTACCAGGAAGGGGGTTAGAAACAGTCATAGCACAAACCTGTTGAGGTCAAAGCAAAAACACTGACTTTAAGTGTGAATTCTGGCCCTACAGGTACATCAAAAGGCAGGGGGAAAGACAGCAGACACAAAACTCCTGCTGGACTTTGTAGAACTCCCTCTTCCTCTGCGCCTCCCCCTTTAACTTCTAGAATCAACCTGCAGAGCTGATTTCTATCAGCGAGCACTCCAGCATAAGACAGGGAGACCAACTCCAGTTCTGAACAGCAAAGATGACTTAGAATGGAAAGATAAAAAATAAAACTATACATGAAGTAATTTTAACACACACAATAATATGAAGACAAACTTATTCTTGAGAAATTATTAAACTCCCCATTGTATTGTCAGGATTTGAGAAAACGTGGCCTCTATGAAACAAGGAGATCTGAGACTAGAATGACATTTTGTGAAGAACAAGGAAGGAAGAGTTGAGGAAGGCAGCTGGATTTCTTTAGGAAATTGGCAAACGCAAACTGAAAATTCAGTAGCAGAATTGAAATCCTCATAAAAAGAAATAAACCAGTAGAAAACAAACTTTCTGCATCCCAAGGAAAAGACAAAGAAAAACCAGATGAAGAAGAAAGAAAAGCTGGGTGTGGAGTAGAAAGAACAGTTATCAATCTACAGGTAACCTTTCAAGGGACAGAAAAATGAAAAGGAAGAAAATATCAAACATTTGTGGGGAAGAAACTTGCGCATAGGGAGTACTAATAAACTTAAAGGCTAATATAAAACGGAAGGACTCAGGACCAGGCAAAAGTAATAAGAACTGACCCATGTCTGGCCATATCCTAGTTCATCTTTAAAGTATAAGAATTTTTTAAAAAAACTTCTAAAATCATCAAGATAGAACATTTAAAATCCACATAGGAGAACATCAAACTGGCTTCAAACTTACCCAGAAGCCAAAGAAGCAATATTGTAACTCAATCATATACTTGGACAAGTTGTCCATTCATGACTGAAAACAGAAAACAGACAGAGATGATAGGGCCCTCACATACTTGTATGAAAAGACAATATGCATACATAAACTAGTATAGAGTCAATATAAAGATGAAATAAGTAGCTATTGTAAATGTCACACACAAAAAGAGAATGTAAAAGGCACAAATAACTTCTAAAGAAAAAATATGAATCTATGAAAACATAAAAAGCATTCATAATATGCCAAAAAGAAACAGAGGAAGAGTAATAAAAGGAATACTGTAACTATTATCAATTTTAATAGACACTTAACTTTTATTTCGTAACACTTGTTCCTGTATGTTTTAATAGACACTTAAATCCTGCAGGCTATTGATGTATTTTTTATAAATAAATTAATAGGAAAATATATGTTGTTCATGTTCTTTAAAAATTTAAGGTAGGTATTATTGCAACTTATAAAGATGCATTCCTCTCAAATAACTTAAAAACAAAGCCATCAATAACATACAACTGCATGAAAGAAAAAGATACAATTATTTCAGTCAAGGTAGTATATGTGACATACTCCTACATTTAAAGACAGTGCCTTAGGATGAAAAGACAAAATACATGAAGATACAACACAGATAGAATACAGTGGTGTGTGTGTACAAGGGTGGGGACAGGGAAAGGAGGGAGACATACATATATAGGATCTATTCTATGAACAATGATAAGGACTGTGACAAGAACATCTATATATGTTTGCACATTACTAAAATCTGTGGAGTATTACCCCCAAATTATAAATGAAAAATTTGAAAATTAGAGGTTTCATATAGCAAAATATAAAGTATTAAAAATACTTTAAAAAGAAGTAAATATAATAAATAAATAAATATAATAAATATAATAAAAAAGAAATAAATGCAGAAATATGATATGGTAGGAAATATTGACATTTCTTACTCTTTTTCCACTTAAACTTAAAGGAAAAGAAATGGATATTCAAAGAATTTAAATATTACAACTTTAATTAATATGTAAGGGGCAAAAGTAGGTTTACAATTGTGAGTACCCAAAATACATTTATTCTTTTTTTTTTTTTAAATATATTTTTTATTGATTAAGAAATTACATATGTGTCCTTGTCCCCACGTTACCCTCTACCCCCTCCCCCCCGCTCTTGCCCTCCCCCCCCGTTGTCCGTGTCCATTGGTTAGGCCTATATGCCTGCATGTAAGTCCTTTGGTTGCTCTTTCCCCTTTACCCCTACCCTCCTCTACCCTCCCTCCAAAGCCCCACAGTCCAATCAATGCCTCTCCATCTCTGGATCAGTCCTTGTTCATCAGTTTATGTTGTTCCTTATATTCCACAAATGAGCGAGTTCATGTGGTATTTATCTGCTCACCAGTTCCATCCATGGTGTGGCAAATGGTGAGAGTTCCTTTTTCTTCTTCCTCTTCTTAAAGAATACCTTTCAGCATTTCATATAATGCTGGTTTGGTGGTGATGAACTCCTTTAGCTTTTTCTTATCCGTGAAGCTCTTTATCTGACCTTCTATTCTGAATGATAGCTTTGCTGGATAAAGTAATCTTGGTTGCAGGTTCTTGCTATTCATCACTTTGAATATTTCTTGCCACTCTCTTCTGGCTTGCATGGTTTCTGTTGAGAAATCAGCTGACAGTCGTATGGGTACTCCCTTGTAGGTAACTGACTGTCTTTCTCTTGCTGCTTTTAAGATTCTCTCTTTGTCTTTTGCTCTTGGCATTTTAATTATGATGTGTCTTGGTGTGGTCCTCTTTGGATTCCTTTTGATTGGGGTTCTCTGCGCTTCCTGGACTTGTAAGTCTATTTCTTTCACCAGGTGGGGGAAGTTTTCTGTCATTATTTCTTCAAATAGGTTTTCAATATCTTGCCTTCTCTCTTCTTCTGGTACCCCTATAATTCTGATGTTGGTACGCTTGAAGTTGTCCCAGAGGCTCCTTACACTATCTTCATATTTTTGGAATCTCTTTACTTTTTTCTTTTTCGGTTGGGTATTTTTTTTTTCTTTGTATTTCAAATCTTTAGCTTGTTTCTTGGGATCCTCTAGTCTTCTGTTGGATCTCTGTAAATCATTCTTTATTTCAGTCAGTGTATGCTTAATTTCTAGTTGGTCCTTTTTCATGTCCTGCATGGTCTCATTATACTTAATGAGGGACTCATTAAATTTATCGGCGGTTTCCATAAAATTCTTGAAAAACCTTATAAACGTGGCCTTGAACTCTATATCCAATCGTTTGCTTTCCTCCATTTCTGCCATTCGTGACCTGTTTCTCTGTCTCCGCATTTTGGCTGCTTCCCTGTGTTGATAGAGAGGCTTTGTGTGCTAGGTGTCCTGTAGGGCCCAGTGGCACAGCCTCCCCAGTTACCTGAGGTGGACACTCTTGGTGCACCCCCTTGTGGGCTTTGTGCACAGTTGTTGTAACTATGCCTTGGTTGTTATAGGATCACTGGGAGGAATTGACCTCCCGGCCAATTGGCTGTGAGAATCAGCTGTGTCTGCAGTGGGAGAACTTCTGTGCTGGAGACACCCTTCTGGGGCGCGACTTGCTTCAGTGGGGCTTTGATGCTCACTGAGACTGCACCCTGAGTGTGTCCCTTATAGATCTGAGAAGTTGTGATCTGAATGGTCCCCCTCTGACCACTGGGTACAATGGCTCTTGAGTCTAAGGAGGTGCTAATTTAGCCTCTGCCTGAGGTTACCCAGCAGGCACTACGAAGAGGGCTGCAGATTCCCCTTCCTTTTTTTTTGGCGTTTGGAAGTGCCTTGATAAAGCTCAGCTGTGAAGGATGCAAGTGCTGTGGGGCCTTCTCTTAGAAGTTCTGGGTTGGTCTGACTGGGCTGCAGTTAGGTAATTACAGGTTGCAAATGGCCGGGGCATTCATATGCAAAAGCCTCTGCGGCAGCCTGGGTGGGCGGGGTCTCAGGGAATCAACGGGCGGAGCAGGCGGCTATGGCGGAGCCTCAGCCCTGCCCTAAGGAGACGCGCGTCTCAGTGTCCCGGTAACGGCTGCAAGCACCTCTGAGGGAAAGCTGCCCTCAAAATTGCCCGCTGCCAGACAGTCCAGTTTCTCCCCGCATGAGTTCTGGGTCCCCAGAGACTTCCCGGAACCGGAGTTCAGAGCCGTCGGGAGCTTGTGACTCCCTCCGGATTCAAAAAGACTGCCGCGTCCTCGGGTGCCAGCCCCTTTCCGCGCGCGAGAGCCCCGTACCTCTGCGCTTCTCTCCTGCAGCTTCTCTGGGTCTCAGTGCCTTTCCTTCCTTCTAGTTGTAGAGTTTACAGTCAGCCAGGCTTCCTATGGTTCTGGATGAAGTCCGTCTTGTTTCTCTGAGGTATTAATCAATTGTTGTGCGCGGCATTAATTTCCCTAGTGTTCCCAGGTGTTTATCTCTGCCGCCATCTTAGTTTCTCTCCCCTATTCTTGTATATTTATCAATTATTATATTATTGTCCATACGAACAACTGTACACCTACTTTTGCTTCACTCTGTATTAAGTTCTATACTCTCTAAAAGGTACACCTTTCATTATTAGGGAGTACTTTTTATTTTTATTTTTTATATGTATTTATTGATTTTGGAGAGGAAGAGAGAGATAGAAACATCAATGATGAGAGAAAATTATTGATTGGTTGCCTCTTGCACGCCTCCTACTGGGGATCAAGCCCACAACCTGGGCATGTGCCCTTGACTGGAATCAAACCTGGGACCCTTCAGTCCACAGGCCAAGGCTCTATCCACTGAGCAAACTGGCTAGGTTGGGAGTACTTTTTAAAATAATCCTACATTATAACAAAACAAAAACAAAACTTCAGCACATTTTAAAAGGAAGTCTTTCTTTTATAAATGTATTTATAAATTTTAAATTTAAAGATATTAAATAACAAAAATAAGTCAAAACTAAAAAATTGAAAATGATAGAATTAACACCTATGCTTTGTTGCCAAGTTATAATGAGAGATAAATTTATAACAGAATGATTTTATTTCTAAGGGTTAAAAAGTAGAAAAAGTTAGATAAGAATTTGAGTATGTAAGTTAGAAATATAACAAGGAAAAAAAGAGGTAAAAATAAAGCTAGAAATTGAAGATAGAAAAAAAACACTGAAACTGATTAAAACATCCAAGAACAAGTGTTACGAAATAAAAGTATATGAAAAAGACAACCTCCTAGGTCAATAGTTCTTAATTTTACTGTACTTACAGATTACTAGGGGAATTATTAAAAACATATTGACTCAACTACAAAAGATGGGGGGTGGTGTCCAGAACTAACTGCTTTAAACTACCACCCCAGTAGTTCTGATATCTGTGGTCTGAGGACAACACTTTGAGAACTTGAGAAATGTTTTATACCCAGCTCAAGTCTATTAAAGATAAATAAACAAATAAAACAACTCAATAATACAGGGACAAAAATATATGGCAAAGATTTTTCAAGTTATAAGTAAACACTATTCGCCATTTTGTCCTAATAAATTCTAAACACTCAAAGACATAATTTATTCCCTAGCAGAAAAAAAAAGAATGACTAAAAAGGAAAAATAAAACTGAACAGATGAATAGCCACAAAAGCAATAAAAAGTTGTCAAAGAAATACCTTCTGAAGAGAATCAGGCCAATATGATTACATAAAGCCCTACAAACCCAAGGGACAGATATTAGTGTCAAATAAAATGTTTCAAATAGCTTCCCCGATAATTTTATGATGCTTGCATAACCCTGACAAATACAGCTTAAAAATAGAAAACCACAACCCATCGCACTCAAAAACAAGTACAAAAATAAACTACTTACAAATATACTCTAATAGTATATGAATATATCCCCCTGTACTTATATTGGTATTATGCACAGGTGCAGTATCATTTAGTCACTGCAAAATTATTAGTGTAATTCTTCACATCAATATGTGAAGGCAAAAAGAAAAACAAAAACAAGTGGGTAAATATATACATGATAAAAGCTGTCTGTTAAAGACAGCAAAGTGAAAGCACGTGTTTTGGTTGCTCTGTCACAAAGGCCCAGAGAAACATAAAAATTAATAAAGGGAAACCTCATTTAAAATACTGTTAGGAGGACAGAAGGGGGAGCCCTATCACACGACCACTGAACATCAATTATAGACCTCAACAGGAGGAACTGTCAGTTAAGAACCTCAACAGCAAGAGAGGCATCTTGCAAGGCTTACTGCTTCACTGCTCCTGCAGGAGGAAGGAAGATTCCTTCCTTGCCCAGCAACTCGGTCAATAAGAAACCATTACCACTCTGAACTCTCATTTTCCTCCAATGGACTTTCAACAATAAAGATTTAAAATAAAATTTAAAAAATAGAAATAAACCAAATAATGATCAGAGTTTTTGCTAGAAAGATGCCACAAATGTCTTTGTAGAGATTCACCTAAAAGAGACTCCTCAAAAATGCTGACTACACATTTTTAAACAAACATTTAGAAAACAAGCCAGTTATTTTCTTTACATAAATGAGTCGCTTCCTAAATTTACTTGGTCAGTTTCTATGTTTAATCCTGAGGCACCACTTTGGACATGAGTAATAGTATGACTTAAATAAGGAAGAAATTAAAAATGAAGAAAAGACAAAACATAGGAAATAATCCAGTGGCATCAAAACCCACAACATGGTTATTTTCTAAATATGTCTCTACATACTAGATTGAGATAACCCAAAATTGTTAAAGTAATATTATTCCCATTAGCTTAGAGGAATACTAAAGGTTTAAACACGCTCACTTTGATCCAGGTCACTATACATCAAATTCCAGGTTTCTAACCCAGACGCATTAATTCACCCTAGCACGAACTCAGGGAACATTTACAATTTATTTACAATTTACCAAGAAGATTTTGGATTGTCATCTATAAAAGGATATAGCTTCTATTTGTTACTAGATCTTAAAAAAAACAAACACACAACCTGTCAATTATTTTTTTAAGCTTTTAGATTTCCAGCTCTTCTCAGAGCAAGATTTTAAGATGATTATTAATAAGGTTTATAATATACCAGTCAAGTACTAGAATTTTGCTGGTACTTGAGGTAGAACTTGGTGCTTACATATTAATCCCATGGGAAAACTACTGATACACAGCATCCAGACCTCAATGTTATAGGGTATCTCATCACATGGAAGTGCTTTTGTATCATTCTTGGGAATTACTCCGTAAAGAATAAAGGAAGCATTCAAAATTTATAAAGAGTATCTTATCTCTCGTTTAAGATAAGTTTCAGACAAGCCATTTGAAGGAGGAGAGGTTACTTTAAATTCTTAGGACAGCTTCGTCATCATTCTATGTAACGAAATAAAAGCAAGTTTGGCTATAAAGCAGGGTTCGAGGTGTTCTTCAAAAAGACTGTTTCAATATACAGTAGGACACTGAGACACATTCTCTTGATATGAATGTTCAAGAGATGTGACTGGAATTTGCTTCCTAGAGCAGGATTCTCCAAACAATAGTGATGGTAACAATAATAGTAAATCCTCACTTATACCCTTTATAACTGAAAAGTATTTCCCCATCCTCTATTTCACTTAATTGAAAAACAGTCATGGGAGCAAGTGTGACATCATCGTCCCCGTTTTGCCTATGATGAAACCGATGTTCAGAGTTTAAGATCAGATGAGTTTGAGAGGTAGAGCACTACACAGATCCCAATTCTTGGCGGACCAATCCAAGAATCTTCCCTTATCGCTAAACTGCCTCCTACAGTGACATCTTAATACAGCGGTTTGCACTTCTCAAATCAAGTTCCTGTTAAATGTTTAACAAGTGGGAAGCTCTCACAGGATAGATATTTTCATCAAATGACACTAAACTAACCAACATGACTTTATGCTGTCCTCAGGGTTTTTATTATGGTTAAAACCTATTCATACTATGAGAGATAATATACTTTCAATTTAAAATGCTGTTTGGGTGACAAAAAATTATTTTCACAGCTTTACTTCCAGATGAGTGGTATTAGTTACAAGTCGTACATCTACTCTTCTGTACTACACTTATAAAATAAACAGTCATGGGTAATTTTTTAAAATTTATAATTCAAATTCATTATTCTAGATCTAGGATCTTTGCCTAGGAATGAAACCACACAACTTTATAAGCTAATGCCAAACAGTTTTTCAAAGTTTTATAACAATTTACACTCATATACACAATAGTATAAAAGAATTCCCATGAATCCATATCAACTGTACCAGTAATATTGTAGAATATTATAAGACAGTATACATTAGATACAACAAGGTGACTTTTTAAAATATTACACTGAATTTTTTAGGAAGTAAATGATAAAGCCTTCACAGAACTAAGTAACATTTTTATAAATCTCAAAGCCACGCACACATTTATGGCAAAATTACTTGAAAAAAAAAAAAACCCTAGGGAAATAATAAACACAAAATCTGGATGGTGTTTTTTCCTGGTGAAAACAGAAACATGAGCTATGGGGAAAGTGCTTAGATATTTATGTTACAAATATTATTTTGTAAGTATAAAATAATGCACATTTGTAGTTTTAAAGTGATAACGGCACCATACAAGTCTTAATTCACATTACAGTAAAATCTTAAAAACCTTATTTCTGCTAAAATAGTCAAGAATTTTTACCTGAGAGTCTCACCTAATCCTTTAATATTTCAATCATACTCTTTTGAAGGATCTCTCTGGTCATTATCTATAGTAACAATGGCCTGAACCACTCCTGACATACCCCATTTGTACAGGTTTATGTGTTAACTAGGCTCTTACTTAGCCGGTTCCACTGACCCCACAGAAACCTTCATCCTTTGCAAGATGTCCAATTAGATTTGTGCATTTTGCATTGCTTTTGCCTGTGATTCTGAAATGTTTACAGAAGACAGCAAAAGGCTACCAACTTGATGACAAAGAGTGGAGGTGCTGGTAGGATTAACAGAGAGATTCACAAATAAGGAATAACTTGACAAATCATTAATACATAGTTTGTTTATGAGAGCAACCTCATAATGGCAAGAACTTTGATGATAATCACTGACAACTTGCATTCCTAAACATTAAGCACATTTCCTAACCTATACAGAGCCTCAGATTTGGCTCTTCAATGAACTGTCTGACAGGAACTACTGGCCCCTCAATGCTGCTATAAAGAAGGTAAGACAGCTGAAACCAGTTTGGCTCAGTGGATAGAGCGTCGGCCTGCGGACTGAAAGGTCCCAGGTTCGATTCCGGTCAAGGGCATGTACCTGGGTTGCGGGCACATCCCCAGTAGGAGATGTGCAGGAGGCAGCTGATCGGTGTTTCTCTCTCATCGATGTTTCTGACTCTCTGTCTCTCTCCCTTCCTCTCTATAAAAAAATCAATAAAATATATTTAAAAAAAGAAAAAAGAAGGTAAGACAATTTATTAAAAAAAACTCTGTAAACATTCAAGTACATTTAATCAAATGTTAATATTTTAAAGAGCTTTCATTCATGAGAAAATTTCAAGAGAAAACAGTCACACAAATGAAGCCACATTTATTTTGACTTAGAGCCAAATGAACAAAGTACATCACAACAAATGAGACAGGAATATCTCATTCACTAAGCATTTCCCAAAGATCACTAGAGACGGCTCCTAATAGAGTCCCCGGGGAATTATTTAAACTGCAAGCTCCCAGCTGAAAATAGGATCCACTTGCTTTCAACTTTACAGAAACATGAGTATTAACTAATATGAGGGCCATGGACAGCCATCCCAAAACTGAGAATGCTTGGGGTTTGTCATGTGTTCTCTTTTTATGGCCGGAAAGTGGTGTTTTATTTTAGGACAAGAACATGGATGAAAAATGCAAGAGGCAAGGTACTTTTCAAATAGCAGTATTTTTATTATCACTGCTAGTGCACTGATTCAAAGTTTCTTCCCAGGAAGGAAAAGGCCCCCAAGGCAAAGGGTTCGGTGAGAGCCATTTGGGTGAGTCCTCTAGCAGCAGTGTGATATTTGGATTGGTACTTGCCCATCTGTGCAGAGCCATCACTTCCACTATGTGGTAAATTCCCTTAAAAAAAAACAACTACATGCTGTCAGAATCCACAAATGCCTCCATGTTCAGTTCTATAAGCTGGTGACTATTGCTAAGTCATTCCCCAAGTCCAAATCTCTCCAGGCTTTCTGTCTGTTTGCTTTGCTTATATCCCATCACTGTTCAGAATACGATGCTGACGCTAATTGTTCATAGGCAGGAAGGAGGTCTGCATTATTCTTCTGTCCCATGCTGTGACCAAATCTGGAAGCAGTAATACCTGCCAAAGCAGCCAGGCCACATCAGTAAGGTGAAGGATTCACGTAGCTTTGCTGGCAGGATGATTGCTCCCAATCACAGCCAACCTTTTCTGTTGCAAAGAAAATGCATGCTTTCCCGACTCTTTGACACAGACCATAGTAACCTTGCTGCTCGGCTATCAAGAATTTAACTGTCCTTGGAAGTATTTTACACACAACACCTCCAAGTTCTGACACTGTTATGAGAGAAAATTGTAAATTATTAAAGGTGCGAAAAACACTGGGGGGCAGGGGATGTAAGCGGGAGCCCAAGGGTTACTAAATTGTTTTAATCTCACATTTTTATTAGTAAATAACAAGAATATACCACTGCCCAACCTAAGAAGTTAGAAAAAGTAAAATATATAAATAACTAGAGGACCTGGTGGGGTCCCTTGCCCTGCAGGGCCTGCATGGATCAGGCCAAAACCGGCTGTCCGACATTCCCCGAGGGGTCCCAGATTGCAAGAGAGTGGTTCTTGGGTGATGCACCCGGGAATTGGGCTCCCTCCCCTCTGGTTCCAGGTGCATCACCAGAGACCCGCAGCTGCCAAGTCACCGCAGCTCAGCAGCTCCTGCATTGAGTGTCTGCCCCCTGGTGATCAGTGAACGTCATAGCTACCAGTCGAACGGTCGGCAGGTTGCTTAGGCTTTTATATATAGAGAGAAAGGTATGAGTAGTTTTACAGACAATCTTAGCATACATTGAAAGAAGAACTCTCTACTCTTACACAAATATTTTCACAGAATACAGAAAAAATAAATGTTCTTTGACTCTTTTTATGAGCCACCATAACCCTAACTCAAACTAGACAAAGGCCATTTTAATGTCCCTAATAAATATGGATGTTAAGAGTTTGGTTTGCTTTTTCTTTTTATTGTACCATTTACACTTAGTAGTTATTTACTTTTTTATTGTGGTAAAAAAAAAAAAAAAACTTTTAAGAAAAATTAAATTATTGACCAAAAAAAATAATGGCACACATACCAACCAAAAGTTAGCTTTAAGAATGAATCTGATAATAAACTAGTAAGAGTCTGTCAATCAGGTACATTTCAGTGACAGAAACCCATCTCAAACTGGATGATACAGAAAAAGGAGAACTCGGTGGCTCTCCTAACTGATGAGATATCCGGATTAGCTGTCAGGATTCCGTATTCCCAGCTCAAGCTCTGACTTCCTCTCAGAAACAGTGAGCTCCCCTGATACCAGGTCACCTTGCTTCCTACTCACTAAGAAATTCCAGAGGGGGAAAACTAGTCTCCCTTCCAATAATTCCAATGAAAATGCCAAGAACTGATTCTCACTTGGCCACTACTGGCTACTTAAGCAATAGTCCCTAAGGGCAGAAAATGGGTTCCTGGTCCACTACAGGTACAAGCAGTACCTCCTCAAGTAGACAAGAATATAGAATAGGTTTCCTAAGGGAAATTCCAGATACTAGAGGAGAAGAAAAGGGGAACGGATGCTAGAGAAGCACACATCACATATACCCACCAGAGTCCACTGCTGCTCAGTACCTTTAGAACAAAGGAGAAAAAAACAGACATACTGAGCAACTCAGCTCACCAGCCCAATGCCTCTTCCATAACAACGCCCCCAGGAACCTAGATTTACATTACAGCAATGATGAAGCTGAACAATTTTTCCCTCAAAGTGACTGGGAGTTGGCATTTCGGCAGGCAATCCAAATACAATAGTATACAGATGAACTTTGATTGTTACTCTCTATCTTGCAGAAGCTTTGACTTGTGAAAGCTGCTCAGATAGTACTTAGGAAATAATTATGCCTTGCAATCACACCTTTTTTCTGAGAAGCTTTCTATAGCTCATTTAACCCCTCCCCAAACATTCCTGTTCATATGGAGGTGAGTGCAGCTGTACTAGGAGAACCCAGTTTCCAGGTCACATAAATTTGGCATGCTTTTCCACATTTCAAGATGAGACAATACTGCATGTACTGACTCAGCTGAAGTACTTGTGAAAAACAAGTACCTCAGTACAATCCAAATATTTAATTTACAAAGTTTCATTCTACAAATAAATTAGCAGAGTGTACCTATTATTTTAGGTAAAGGCTGTCTACTTCTTACAATACAAAGTTGTTAAGCCTAGCATCCCATGGGCTTTAGTTTATGTTTTTGTTTTTAAAAAGGTTTTCTTAACTCAGTAAATTAAGCTATTGGTGAGGAAAATCAGTATCAGAATATTTGTTTCTAGAAGCCACTAAGAAAGGAGTGCATTTACAACAGTGAACTCATTCTTGATAATCGTTCTCTAGAAATGCCTTCATTTCTCAGTCTTCTCTCAACTTATTTCAAAAGGCAAAATAATGGAAATATGAGCAAATGTCATTCCTTTGGGATACCTCCTGGAAAAACAAGAGGACTCCAGGGCATAAATCTCCATCTCACGATCCTGGTGACGTCTTCATTTGTCCCTCCGCAGATATAACTGTAAGGTCCCAGAATGTCCCAATGCCTGACAGAACATGACCTACTAAGACTCCCTAAAGAATCTGCTCAATCATAGCTCTAACTCTATCAAGCTTTCCTAATTAATAGGGTACAATTTATTTTTACCTAGGAGGGCCAACCACTTTCATCACCATTAGACACAGGCTGACATCTGAAATCAATTAACTTTTCCATCAAAAAACCTCGAAGTGCCTTTTAGAACCTCTCTGAAAATGTAAACAGCTTTACACATTAATTAACCGGATCTCCCAGACAATTTATTATGCTTTGGCTCCCTCACAAAATAAGACCCAAATTCAGAAGTTACGTGTAGAGTTTTCATACCTTCTTTGAAAGAAATGAGCTTTTAGAGTTTTCTTCTTTTATACATTCTTCTCAATTCAGCAAACAAAAATGAGTAACTATTTTCCTAGTCAGTTTCCTCCAGTTAAAATTATTAAGCTACCCGCTATATAAAACACTGGCCAATGTAAGAAATTAGTTGGTAATAAATCCGTATTATAATGACATTGTATTGACTTTTTCTAAAATACATTTTTATTGATTTCAGAGAGAAAGGGAGAGGGAGACAGAATTAGAAACACCAATGATGAGAGAGGATCATTGATTGGCTGCCTCCTATATGCCCCCTACTGGGGACCGAGCCTGCAACCCAAGTATGTGCCCTTGACCAGAATAGAACCAGAACCCTTCAGTCCGCAGGCCCATGTTCTATCCAGTGAGCCAAACCAGCTAAGGCTGTATTGACTTTTCACATAAAGAATATTTATAAACAAGTAGTCTTTTTGCTTTTATGAAAACATCTTCCTTCATTTTAAAAAAATAACATTTTGTTGCCCAACCAGTGCGACTCAGTGGTTGAGCATCAACCTATGAACCTGAAGATCACAGTTAGATTCCCAGTCAGGGCACGTGCCTGGATTGTGAGCTCGATCCCCAGTGTAGGGTGTGCAGGAGGCAGCCAATCAATATTTCTCTCTCATCATTGATGTTTCTATCTCTCTCTCCCTGTCCCTTCCTCTCTGAAATCAATAAAACTATATTTAAAAAACAAAATAAATGACATTTTGTTTTCAGTAAGCAAACTGGCATGATAATATCAAGACTACACCAAAAATTATTTCCTCCTTGTGCCTAAAAAAAAAAAAAAAATCAGCCCTGGCCGGTGTTTCACAGTGAGTTGGAGCATCAGTCCATGGACGAAAGGGTTGGGGATTCCATTCCTGTCCCAGGGCACGTTCCTAGGTTGCAACTTTGACCCCCCATTGTGGGATGCAACCAATCGATGTGTCTCTCTCACACACTGATGTCTCTCCCCCCCCCTTCCACTCTCTCTAAAAATCAATTGGGGGGGGGGATCCTCAAGTGAGGATTTAAAAAAATAATAATAAAAATAAATAAATAAACTGTACACAGTTAATCTATGGAGACTGCTTGTCACCTGAGTGTAGGCAGGCAAAAGTAATGAGTAAATAAATAAATAAATAATAATAATAATAATAATAAGCAGCCTACAGGAGCAACTATATATCTGCTATATGTCCAACCAGGTCAACAAGGTATATGGCTTATCTCGTTGGCTTATGAGAGCAGTACTCATTCAAAGAGATGATGAATCCTAGAGAGAGAAACTCCACCTTAGTAGCCCTCAAGGGCAGCAGAAACAACCAATCTAGGTGACAGGAGCTGGATGCCTAATGAAAGCAAGAGAGTAACACCTGACATGAGATTTCAGCGCTAGCTGGGCTTCCCCACAGCACAGTGACAAGTTGGGGGAAAGAAAAGACAGAAGGATGTACTTAATATGTCTTTAAAATTATTCCCAAAAGTCTTAGGTATGTATTTATGAAGTTCATGTTCCTATTTAAAGCAAAGCTCTGTGGTTACATTTATTTTCTTTAAAGTTCTACATCCCAAATGTTTCCTCATGCCTGTAAGGTATATGATGATGTTATGAAGTCACATATCCCTAATTCAAAGTTAATGTGGTAGAGGTAGTGGTTGGTCTTTATATTTTCTATATGTTGTTATTGATTTCAGAGAGAGAAAAGGAGAGGGTGAGAGAGAGACAGAAACATCAATGAGAGAGACACATCAATTGGCTGCCTCCTGCACGCCCCCTACTGGGAATCAAGCCTATAACCCAGGCATGTGTCCTGACCAGGCATCTACCTGGTGACCTCTTGATGCTTAACCAACTGAGCCACACCAGCCAGGCACGGTTGGCCTTTATAAGTTCATTAAACAAATGCACCAAGACAGGGATAGCTGCTCCCTAGTTTATCCTCCCAAGAATATAAGCAGCTTGCCAATTAGAAAAACTAAAAATAACCCCATCCCTGAGATTCCTGAACCAGATAGAGAGCAGAAAAATCAAATAAATAAATAAAAATGGCAGTCCATGGAGGAGTATATCTGGTTAATAACCATTTGGAAAAAATGTTTTTCACCAAAAATGCAGATACAAGTTAAAAGAGCATGCCCCTTTTCCTCTATAAAAATTAAAATAATTTTGAAAACTAAGAGCCAATAATATTGGTTGGAATACAGTACATGTTCTCAATGTTTTGCAGGCAGTAAAATGTTGTGCAATCCTTTTTGGAATTCTGTTCACCCCTTTAACACAAAACTGTTTCATTGGAAACATCCTAAATATGTTTAAGTATCAAGAACATATTTCAACTCTGCACAACATATATGTTCCTAACTCCAAATACTTTTTTGTGAAAGGAAAAGAAAAACAGTACTAGGGAACAGCAACAGTAGGAGCTAATATCAAGAAAATTTAAAAACCCCTATTTTAATGATATATTTTATGAAGTATACACTAGCCAATTTGCTAAAGCTGTATTTCCCATTTCTCCTTCTTTAAAAGGAATAAAAACATTATTGAGTGGCCAAAACCGGTTTGGCTCAGTGGATTGAGCGTTGGCCTGCGGACTGAAGGGTCCCAGGTTCGATTCCGGTCAAGGGCATGTACCTGGTTTGCGGGCACATCCCCAGTGGGAGTTGTGCAGGAGGCAGCTGATCGATGTTTCTCTCTCATCGATGTTTCTAACTATCTCTCTCCCTTCCTCTTTGTAAAAAATTAATAAAATATATTTAAAAAAAACATTATTGAGTGTATCATAGAATCTTAATATATTCATATATATACTATTATATTCATGTATATTCATATTTTCCCATAAATAAGCAATATGCACATTATCCATGATTTCTTCAAGATTAGGCACTCTAAATCCATAGCTTCTCCACCAAAAGATGATTCACAACAGTTTCAAAATTAACTTTTTGAAAGTTTCCAAAATAACTTCATACTTTTTATTTCAGAAACCTAGGAGTAAACATCATACTGGCTCAGAAGTTAACATTATTGCAGAAATTAGTTAACCAAAAAAAGTAAGAACTCTCACAGCACACAGGTAAAGATTACAGGCTCTGAAGTCACACTTGCCTGGGTGCAAATCTCAGCCTCACCATTGGACCTTGGGCAACTTATTCGAGGTTTTCTTTACTTAACAGTTTCCTCATCCAAAAACTGGAAATCTGTTCATTGTAACTGAGCACCTACCAGGCTCCAGGCATATAACAGCTGCTATCCTAGGAATTCAGCCCAGAAGAAAAAAAAAAAGTTGCTGCCCTCATAGAGCTCATATGCTGGTGGGATAATATCTCATAAGGCTGCGGTAAGGAATTAGAAAAATAATAAAAAATAATTCATCACATAAAAACAGGGTTTTTAGAATTGCATCATTAGGCAGTTTTATCCTTGTTCCAACATCACTGAATGTGCTTACACAAACCTAGATGGTATAGCCTACTACACACCTAGGCTATATGCTATAGCCTCTTTATTGTTCCTAGGCTACAAAACTGTTATAGCATGTTTCTCTACTGAATACTGTAGGGAACTGTAACACAATGGTAAGTATTTTTGTCTCTAACATAGACATGATAGAGTAAAAATATGGCATAAAATATAAAGTATTTTATATACAGTGCATGTGTGTTGGGGAGGCAGAAGGTGCCAAAGGGAGGGAGAGCATATGTCAGGGAGAAAGGAAAAGAGGGAAGGAAGACAAGGGGAGAGAAAGGGAGGACGGAGATCTCAAAATAGACCCAAAGAGATGAGAAATAATAAAAGGGAGAGAAAGAGAGCGAGGGAGAGCAACAGGACTGAGAGTAAGGAGAAATAAAGAGAAGTGGAGAACAGGGAGGTCGTTTTGAGCACACAAGTGTGTTTGTACGCACAAATGAGTAAAGATAAGGGTGCGCTGGCAGGTTCCTGAACAGCATAATAAACCTCCTTGGCCATTAAACCCCCAGAGCCGATTGATCTTAGCAGGAAATTCAACAGTGTAGTGGGCCCAGTCTTTGCTTTCATGATAATCCTATGGGACCACTGTCACATATGCGATTGTTGTAATGTACCCCGCGAATCACAGAAGGACACCTCAAGAAGTCGAATTAAAGAGTCACATTTATTGCAATCCGGGACTATGAGGGGCCCTTCCCAAATCTCATAGCAACAAGATGGTGGCAAAACCAGACTTATATAGGCAAAAATCACAAAGGTATTGGTTACATCCCAGGGTTTGGAATGAGGCACCCGGTTCGCAAAAAAGCAGATTACAGAAGCAGAATTAAGCATGTTAATTACAGTTCCGGGTCTTGGGGTCACTGAATTGACAGAAATACATTATCTAGAGCCCTTGGGTAACCTGGGTTAAACTTAGGCATGTTATCCAAATTACAATTTTGGGTCTCCGGATCACACATTATCTAGAGCCCTCGGGTCTCCTGACCACTGAGTTGTCAGGACAATTTAGAGTAATTGTGCTGTCCTGGTCTTGGGACCACTGAGTCAGCTGGAACGCACCACCTGTGGCCACTAAAACAATTTAGGGTAATTGTGCTGTCCTGTTTCCAGGTACAAAAGAATGTGCTTCGATAACCAGTAAGATCACAATCAGTGGAATAGTCATTCAATCGAATGGGATGATTTATACAATTCAGAAAATCAAAATAACCTGCCCATTGTTAAACAAAGCAAATACTTCAAGATCTGTTGGTGACCAAAACACCATTATGATGCATATAACGGTAAAGCATTTAGTGTTTTGTCTAAAACAAAGATACACTCCAATAGACAAGAGCTATAAAATCACAGGATTGATAACTGGTATTATCTCACAGGCCTGGTGACAGCTATAATTATGCAACAGGATTGTTATAAAGATTAAATAAGCTATCATACAAAAGCACTTACCCTCGGGTTTAAAAAAATCTCTACACATATTAGCTATTATTATTAAAATCATTAACATTGCCATTATTAAAATCATTAACATTATGATTATTTCTGCTGTAGTCTCTATTCCAGTGATAGCGAACCTATGACACGCGTACTCATTTTTTTGGTTGATTTTTCTTTGTTAAGTGGCATTTAAATATATAAAATAAATGTCAAAAATATAAGTCTTTATTTTACTATGGTTGCAAATATCAAAAAATTTCTATATGTGACACGGCACCAGAGTTAAGTTAGGGTTTTTCAAAATCCCGACACGCCGAGCTCAAAAGGTTCACCATCACTGCTCTATTCAGTTGGGGTGGTGGGTGAGGAGAATGGAGTAAAGAACGCCAGTAAGATCTTTTAAGTGCTTTCAGAAATGGCAAACACCATGCTCAAAGGTTTAGGTCACCTCTCAAAAACAAAAGGAAAAGATATCAAGAACCATTTAGTCCAGGGGTGGGCAACCCTTGGCACACGTGCCAAACATGGCATGCCAGTAACTTTTGCTGGCACGTGAAACCCTCTCTTATAATCTCCCATTTACAATTTTTTTCTTAATATCGACTTTTTTATTTTTCAGATAAATTCAGTGTAGGTGCATCTTAGATAAATAAATAATTTTACATAACAAGTTATCTTAAAGACCATAGACATGGATTGACGAGAGAGGGGAAGAGCAATTTCTATACCTCTGCCTTAACTCTCCCTGCCTTTCTAGATCCAACCAGTGTTTTGGTTTCATCCACATACGCTTGTGAATCTTTGTTCTCAGTGATGAATTTTAAGTCTCATAATAGGAGTAGCCTGACGGATGAAAGTAGTAGCTCGTGCATATCTCTGAAGGTCACAAAATATAAACCTGATATAAAATCTCTGTCATCAGTGATGCAGCAGCAAAAGTCTCACTGATAATATCAAATGGAGTCATAAAATTTTCTGTCGGACTATCAGTGCACATGTATACATTAAAAAATAAATGTATTTTTCATCATCATATACTGTGTTTTTGTCGCTCGAATGAATTTTATTATTTCTTCAAGGTTCTTCACATACATACACCTTAAGAGATATCAAGTAGGTGTAACGTGTTCTCAAAAAATTAGGGTTGGCACGCAGAAGAATTTTGAGTCAGAGATTTTACTGGTTTTGGCATGTACTCACAAAAAGGTTGCCAACCCCTGATCTAGTCCCTTCATCTGAATCATGCATGCTGGATTTCAACGCAAGCCTCATTCCGTCAACACCATAGGAAATTTTAACATCAATCATTCTTTTTTGTTTGTTCTTGTGTGTGTCACTTTTTTGTTAGTCCTCACCTGGGGATATTTTTCCATTGATTTTTAGAGAGAGTGGAAGTGAGTGGAAGGGTGGGGGGCGGGGAGAGAGATAAAGAGATGGAAAAACATCGAGATGTGAGAGAGACACATCAATTGGTTGTCTCCCTCATACACCCCAAGTAGACCAGAGATGGAGCCTGCAACCAAGGTATGTACCCTTGACCTGAATCGAACCCGAGACCCTTCAGTCCTCGAGCTGACGCTCTATCCACTGAGCCAAAATGGTTGAGCATTGTCCAATGCACCAGAAGGCCTCCTTAAATTCCCAGTAAGGACACCTGCCTGGTTTGCAGGCTCAAACCCCAGTAGGAGGCATGCAGGAGGCAGCCACTTGATGTTTCTCTTCTTCTCCTTCTCCAAAATCAATTTTAAAAAATGTTGCAATCTTTAGAGCTCGATGATATTAAACTTAGGAGGTAGTTCATAACTTGTTCAAGTAAATACAAAGGGAAGGCCAAAAAACTACAAATAAATACAGTGTGCCATCATACAACATCTGAACTGGACTACTGCATGTTTTCCTGTGAGAACTATTTTCTTTTCCATCAAAAACATCTTTAAAATAGTTTCTATCTGTTGGCACAATTTTCATTCTCTTTCCTAAAGCATTGGCCCTGTTACTGATTATATCTGCTCTAAGGGCTACGTAGAACCAATAAAGTCGAATAAGATCAAGAGAATTGGAGCTCACTTGGACCAAAAGAAACAAGGACACTGGGTTCTTTTGTGCTGATGCTGGGCCTCACAGTCAGGAGTTCAACTACCACACCCGAAAACACATCCAGAAAGTGAAGCTGTGCACACGTTTTTAGAGGAAGGTAGAAGGGGCCAGGTAGGTAAATTGTGATATTAAAAAGAAAAAGAAAAAAAGGTGTCTGCCTCTCTTGCTAGAATATCAGTTGAGAAGAGGAGATTTCTTTTTGTTGATATGTGAATACAAATGTATGAATAAATATTCATTTCTAAAGTAGAAGCAAGTCTAAATTAAGAGAGTTTGGCACACTCAAGAGAAGCCAGAGTGACTCCGTGGTAACATGGGTCTTCTGGGCAGGAAAAGAGAACCACCCACTCATCTTCCTCCTCCAGTCAGCAGACACACTCTGGGCCATGACCAAGAAGGCTCTACACAGATTTTCTGCGAAATAAGCCAAGATTGGAATGCACTGGGAATTCTATTTCTTGGGTTCACATTAAACAACAAGCTACCCTTATGGATCAAACCTAAACATATCATGGAACTACCACTAAAAATAGTATTTTAAAAACAAACCATCCATTCTCACAGCCAATTGGCCCGGAGGTCAAATCTCCCCCAGTGTTACCTACAGCAATCAAGGCTTAACTACAAGACTGTGCACAAAGACCACAAGCGGGTGCACCAAGAAAGCATAAAAAATGCGGACACAAAGAAACAGGACACAAATGACAGAAATGAAGGAAAGCAAACTGCTGGATATAGAGTTCAAAACCACACTTTTAAGGTGTTTCAGAACTGTCTA
>NW_006299245.1:3801597-3805357 GCF_000327345.1 Myotis davidii | reverse complement strand
CTGGGTGGAGGGGAATTGTGGGGCGGGGGGGAAGAGGAACAAATGTAATAATCTGAACAATAAAGATTTAATTAAAAAAAACAACCATGTTTAAGCACACATTATGTGCCACATTTACATGGAAGAGCTTCACACAACTTACAGCATTTAGTTCACTTATTTCATTCACTTATTGAGCAACTCCTGTGTGACAGACAGAAAGCTAATGCTGTTAGTCTCCATTTTACACATTAAAAAATCAGGGTCTGCAGAGACTACTAGTAAGTAACTCTCCTACCATCCACCACTAGGGAGTTGTCAAGACATGGTTCCACTCCCTCCACAAGCACGTGATCGGTTTAACTGCTCACCAAAAGACAGAGGGACTCACTGCAGTCAATGCCAACATTGTTCCCAATGACTTCTAAACTTTTTTACAAACTGTGGTCAGATTTAATTTTGGAGAAAAAAAAAATAGAAAAGACCATCTTAATACATGAGCAGTATTTTCTTTTTATTATTATTACCCAGCCCAATTTTCTCATCTATTACACAGACTGATTTTTATTATATTATTCAGACTGATTACCAAATCCGATTTGTCATATTACGACTATCCAAAAGCTATTGGAAATAATATAAAGTTAGCCCTCAAGTGTCAAATAGCTGCTATGACTGAGGATGATCAAAATAAAGTGCTAAATGTGTTTAATTTAAAAAAAAAAAAAAAAGGCCATTCAAATAAAACGCCAAATAAGAATCATTGGGAGAACTCAGCCACAGGCCCATTGGGAGGGGAACTCTACTCCACTGCATGTGTCAATGTTTTTACAGTGGCTAACAAACCAGTCACAACAGTGCATACCACACTTTATTCGATGCTTTAGAATCTTTAGGTAAAAAAAATAATAATGCTCTCCTGATATTACTTTCCTAACTCTTTTCTTTCCTTACATTTGAAATTATGACAGAACAATTGCCATTATTTGGCTTTACACTTTGGTTCCAATTTAAACCTGGCATTCATTAAGCACCACAATGAGATATAATAGCAACAACACTGAATCTTGTATTAGGACACACGCTCCTATCCCAGCCCTGCCACTAGCTAGCTCCAAAACCGTAGATGAAATCTTAACTTCTCTAGACTTCTATTTTCTTATGTGTACAATTAGGATATAAAGTGTAAGTCTAAAGTTCTGTTAATGTTATCCAAGTCTCGGGGAGGGGGCTGCCCTAATTTGAAATTCAGTGTCACTAGTGTCTCCTAGCATCAAGGAAATGACGACCCTCTCATTTAGTTTTGTTGTAGCATAATCAATTACCACAAATGTAGAAAAGTTTAAGACAGATTTATGAGCTCACAGTTCCCTAGGTGGGAAGTTCAGCATGACTCGGTTGGTTTTCCGCTCTGGGTCTCACACAAAGCTAAAATCAAGGTGATGGCCACCCTGGCCTCTTAGCCGGAGGTTCTAGGAAGGAAGGCACTTCTACTACACTCACTAAGGTTTGCTGAGTGAATTCTGTTCCTTGTTATGCTCAGACTGATGTCACCATTTCCTTGTTGCCTCCCAGCTAGGAGCTGCTCATTCTCAGCCTAGAGCCATCTATCTTCCTTCTAACATGCCCCCCCTCCATCTTCAAACCAGCAATGGCCAGGTGAGTAGAGTCCCTCTCAGGCCTTGAATCTCTCTCACCTTCTCTTCTGACACTACCAGAGAAAATGTTCTGCTTTTCAAGATCTCACCTTTTGGGGTCAGGTCCATTATATCTCCATATCTTAAGGTCAACTGATTTGGGACTTTAACTACAACAGCAAAATCCCTTCACAAAAGTGGGCTTGTGTTTGACTGACCAGGGGACAAAATTATGCCCATTATGTGTGTGTGTGTGTCCGTGTGTGTGTGCAAATGTGTATGTGTGTATGTGTACGTGTGTGTCCCTTCACAAAGCTGGTGTCTTGGTCATTTTTGTATTCCATTACACTGTGTACGTAAGTGCTGAAAGAAGATGTGTCACATATACTATATCTGTTCCAATAAAATACTATCCAGGAGACATAAACAATGTGGACCCTGAGAAAGAAATACCTATGGAGAAGGGCTCCTAGCGGCTCACTGGGCTCAAATTTTAAAGACAGAGCCTAGCAGCCATTTCTATACAGGGGCCTCTCATGCAAACTGTACTTCAGGGGGAAGCCTGAACTGAGCTGCCTGCCTCCCAGAAGCACTGAACTGCTGCCTGCACTATATTCCTATTGTATGAGCCAGCCTTTATGAAGGAGCTCCTAGAATTGTGTTCCAACCAATAGGACTAAGGCCCATCAGCATCTTTATCCACCAATCAGAGCAGCTCCAGTCAAAGCAGCTCCATTCTGACCAATCAGGACTGTGCTTTTTAGACTAATCAAGCTGGGAGGATTTGGAGTCTTCATTTGCATCAGGCCGGACCAATAAAAGACCATGGGCAGAACCTCTATAAGTCAGCTCCCCTCTGGCTAGGAGAGCGAACTTTCCTTTTTCCCTCAAGACTGGGTTTCCCTGAATGGAGTTGAAGCACTGAAGACATCTCCCAGGAGCAGAGCAGAGCTGACTGGAGCAGGTGGAGCGGAGCAGAGCTGTATAGCAGGAGAAGGGCCTCACTCCAGAGCAACTGTCCCCAGGGCCTCCTCAAAGCCATGCTGTTTCACAGCCATGCTGCTTCATAATTAAGCTGTAACACTTCATTATGGACTATTTCACAACTGAGCTATTGTATTGAAAAAACTTTCCTTCTTCGCCACGCCCGACATTGGGGATTCCTGTTGGTGGTGAATGGTGCCAAGGAGCATGGGTTGAAACACACATAGTGCTAAACGCTATTATTAAATGAGCCTGTCACTCAAGATGAGAGAGAAATGCAATGTACCCACCTCAAAGCATATACTTTATTAGTCTGATGGGTAAAATGTTGATGATATTAATTGTTTCAACAGGAAAATACCAGGTAGAGTCAAAAGCTAAATAACTGAACAAGCAAGAAAAAGAATTTAAAAATTACACATACAGTTCTGGGTTATTCAAAAAACTCTAATGTCCCATACCTTTTTCTAACAGCTACAAAAGCTTGTTGTATAACTGAGGAAACTTCTAATACTACAAAGAAAGGCCTCTATAGAAGAATTCTTAAATGTATTTCATAATGCTTTCAGCAGCACCAGAAGACAGACAAGCAATGTCTCTCCAGCCAGGGCCAGTAAGTTACAATTCAGGATCAGCACCTTGAACAGTGCCGACAAGCAAACAGATGGCCATGCAAAGGGCAGGACAAAGGAAGCAAATAATTCCACCAGTTCCTAATTCAGAAGGCTGAAGCAGTTTGCAGTATTCTTGAATTTAAAAAAACAAAATAAAAAAAAACGGTGTGAGGGAATTTAAAAATGTGCACTATATTCCTAGATGCTCTAAATAAGCCACTGAATATCAATTCAAATAATTTCTTCTTTAGCAGCTCTGTGCCTGTTCTGCATCTTGATAAAAACAAAATGCTATTTTTTCCCGAAGCAGAAATAATCTTGTTCTATTGCAGGCTGATGTGACATCTGCATAAAGATAATTCCCCTCTCCTGCTATTATCTATTTGTCCATTACCAAAGGGTAAGTGGTGTTTTCTCTGGGCTCTTGTGTGCTAGTATATGCAACGTTTACTGGTAATACCCATTTCAAGCTACTGAAGAGCAGCTTCAAAAGAACACGAAATTAGCTAAACATACATCACAACACTGTGGGATTTACAGCAGGCT
>NW_006299245.1:3763087-3801538 GCF_000327345.1 Myotis davidii | reverse complement strand
TTCTGTTCAGCTAACACATGTCAAATACTATTAAAGGGATCACACCTTCAGAGAAACCTCAGCTGATGTAATTTAAGTTTCTCTTGTAGCAAGAGGAGTTACAGCATTCTTTGTGACAGTTTTCTTTTCAGATACTACAAACGGTTTTCTGCAACAACTATTACCTGTCCATCTCCTGAACAGCCAGGTAAGATTTAATCATCCCGTGCTCCAGGCATGAGTGGCTTTAATTTGGGGTTGCCTGAGCTCTGCTTGAGGAATGAAAAAATTAAAGGGTGCACACATGATCAGAGGGGGAAATAAATTCCTGTTGTTTCTTTCAAGACGATCACTGGTGCCTTGTTCTTATTTTTTCTCTTTCCAGCAGTAAAACAAGAATTTAAATTCTGAGTTCTTCCATCCAAACCTGAGATAGCAATGTATTCGACAACAAAAGGAAAGCCAATATGCAACAGAAACCCCTCAAAAAAAGTACAAACTTGTCTTCTGAAAGTTAAATAGTTTAATCAGCCTAAAGCAGGATGGGGGACCTTTTTTCTGCCAAGGGCCATTGGGATATTTTTAACATTATTTGCAAGCCATACAAAATTATCAACTTAAAAATTAGCCTGTTATAGTTGGTCAAACATTTAATTAACTCACCCCTAATTCCTCAGCAGGGCCAGACCAAATGATATTGGGCGTCTTACATGGCTGCAGGCCAGAAGTTCCCCACCCCGGGCCTAAAAAGTGACTTTTTTCTGAGAGATATGTAGCTGAGGGCACTCCAGAGTGGGGCTTCACTTGGAAAATAGCTAATTAAGCTGCTTGTGAGGCATCTTGTCGGTGTCTTTCCCAACCCTCACCTGCCTCCTGCTCCCAGCCACCCCCAGAGAGGGTTTCACCATGTGGGGCCATTCCATGCAAGGAAATGTAACTAGAGGTTTGCTGGCTAGAGTTCCATAAAAGTCTATGTTGACTCTCTAAATACAAAAAATTTAACAGCAAATGTGCTTCTTTCTACACTAAGCCTCTGCCACTGCGCTCTGCCCAGAGCGAGAACTTGAGGCTAAGAAGTGTAGCCACCATCAGGTAAGAAGCAGCATGCAAGGAGGATGTAAGACAACACGCCCAGGAGGATGACGGAGGAGAACGGAAGGTCTGTGATGTTGAGACGCCCAAGGTGCTGGCTTCGGAACTTACTGTTATTTGAGAAAAAATAAACCCTCATTTGTTTAAAGTCTCCAGAGACAAGATTTCCTGTTATTTGCAAACAAAAGCATTTCAAACTGAAACAGTACTTGAGTCATATTCTCTTTGATGAAAGTACTAGAAGTTCAAATTTCAAAAGATTTCCATAATATTTGCTAGTGTTTTCTCAAACACACAAATACTAAGTGCTTTTGACAGATACTGCCATTAAGAAGTTTATGGAGAGCAAATACACAAAATTTAATAGTTACCACTGGTAAACAGGAGTCAAAGTTTTATATTTATGTAACAACTGGTTACCAAACACTTAATATACGCTTATTTATTTTTTTTTAAAAAAGGGCAAAAAGACAACAAAACCATTCTCTCCAGGAGCATTCCCTCTAGTTGAAGAAGCTAAGGAAAACTACGGGGTGGGGGAAGGGGATGGGTCAGGGAACGGGAGGCAAACAGAAAAACAACGGGAAACACTGAGAAAAAATACAAAATATATACTCGGAAGACATTGTGGCTAGGGAGTGAGATTTTCTATGGTGTTATGAGAGTTATATCTTCTATAGTGTTAAGGGAGTTCAAAGAAAGGGTAGATTAAAAGAAAATAAAGCTATCAAAAAGATACCTGTAGAACAAATAGGGCTTGTGATGGATTCTAAAGGATGGATAGGACTTAAATAGATAAGGCAGAAGGAGAAAGGACCTCAAAAATTGTAGCAGAAAATTCAAATTTTAGAACCAATATCCAAATTGAATATGGAGTGTTTAGGGGAGCATGGACACCATTCTAGCTGAAAGGGAAGGCTTGTGTTGGAGAACAATAACGAAGAATAATAACTAAAACTCCCATTTTCTGAGAGCCTGAGAGCCCCTGCCTGCCTGTCATGGTGGTGACTGCTATATATCTGTCCTTTCATTAATCCTTACAATAATCATATGAAGCAAGTATTATTATCCTTATTTACCAAAGGTTAAACCAAGGTTCAGAAATTAAGTGGTCTGGCTACTCATAGCTTTAAAAAAATTTTCATAATAACGATGGATAATAGGTAAAGACACTATCAGAATTGTTATAGAAAGGTAACTGTCTACATACGAAACAATCCCAATGCAACACAGTGGGTAAAATCTAGAGGCAAGGCGGTGACAAGGGTCTGCATATAGATGGTGAAGAAGAGGAAATAAAGTGGACTGGACCCAGGGAAGGAAGAATATACAGCAGTGATTCTCAACCTTCCTAAAGCCGCGACCCTTTAATACAGCTCCTCATGTTGTGGTGACCCCCAACCATAAAATTATTTTCATTGCCACTCCATAACCGTAATTTTGCTACTATTATGAATCGTAATGTAAATATCTGATATGCAGGATGTATTTTCATTGTTACAAATTGAACATAATTAAAGCATAGTGATTAATCACAAAAACAATGTGTAATTATATATGTGTTTTCCAATGGTCTTAGGCGACCCCTGTGAAAGGGTCGTTCAACCCCCAAAGGGCTCGCGACCCACAGGTTGAGAACCGCTGATATACAGGCTATAGTGGAAAGCCAGCTATTTCTCAGTTCTAATTTCTTCTCATTTAAGTGTCATCCAGTTGTTTCCTGTTCTTATCTATTATACGATGATGACAAATAATGTACATATTGTAGGTATCTCAATATTTTTTTAAAGACCTCCTGATTAGGTCCCCTTGTCTCTTTTAGGCTTAGCCGTGAAGCTGAAGATCTGAATAAGGATGACATGACACAGGGAGGCTTCAGAAAAAAATAAATGAAAGCATGTGTCTGTCACCTTGGCTGGGTAGTGCAGTTGGTTGAATGTCATCCCAGTATGCTGGGGTTATAGGTTCAATCCCAGTCAGGGCACATGCAGGAGTCAACCAGTGAGTGCATGAATAAGTGGAATAAATCGATGCCGCTCTCTCTCTCTCTCTCTCTCTCTCTCTCTCTCTCTCTCTCTTCCCCCCTCCCTCACTCCTTGGCACTTCCTCTCTCTAAAATCAATCAATTTTTTAAAAAGTCAAGTACATGCTATAGTCTTGTACTGACTAGGAAAGGGAGCAGCTTTAGGAGGAGCCCTAAAGTATTAGGGGCCATGACAATCACCTTCGACCATACTAGAGTCACGATGGCCCCAGAATTTTATGTTACCCAGGAGGGGAAAAACAAATGATAAAAAAAAAAAAACATATGCATGCATTTAGGTATGCACGTAGGTAGGTATGTATATAAAAAGAGAACTGGGATCCAAACACAGGGATTTGTTCAATACACAGACAGAACTACTTGCACCTCAGTAATCACGTATCCTGATCACATAAAGGCAGCAACTGATACAAATGAAAATTCCAAGGGCTCCATGCAGACCTAAGGACCCCACACTCTTCTCCAATGTCCAACTTCCTCAGCCATCCACCCAGATGACTTCTTGATGGGGTACAGATAGGAAGGCAGACCCTAGAGCCTCCCCATTTTACCTAAAGCTATCGTTTCATTTCATTGGACCAAGTTCCTTCTATGTGACTATGTAGTGGTTCCCTTCCCTAATATCCAGGAAGCAAGGAAGGCCAGATCAGTTAATGGAGTAATAAAAGAGCTCCATTTTCTCTGTACATCTGGGCCAACCTTCAAAAATTTGGCCAAGCACGATACCCCAGGAAAGCCCTGTTGAGAGAGAACACAAATAAACAACTTTTATATCGGGAAAGCATGTGTAACTGGATATTAAAATAAGAATTTTGTTCAAAGCCTCAGATGATAAAAGTATGAGATACACAGGGAGGTAAAACTGAAATGCAAATTTCAAAGTAGGGTATCCCAGGTTGCCCTTATTGATCTGATGGGAATAGAAGTATCAGGGAAGAGATTCAGAACAGGAAGAAGAGTGCTTCCTCCTTCATCTCAAGCCCACACTGACAGCTGGTTATGCTGTCCCGGAGTTGGAAATCACCATTCACTGGTTTCCCTACCCTGAGAAATATTAGGTGGCCTGGGGCAGCACGACAAAGTGCTCTGTCTGCGAAGTACCTGATGTTTTTCGCTTCTCAGAAGAGGTCAAAGATGGGCAAATGTTCCCCATGGATTAGCAGTGGGTCTGGAGAAAGAAGAGTCGGCTTGGAGACATTTGGGGTCCCGCCTAAGAAGGCATCTGGGAGGGTCACTAATAGAGAAAGACTGTGGCAGAGGTCACCACAAAACAAGGGCCGAGGGCAAAGCGTTGGTCTGAGAGCAAAACAAAACAGTCCAGGGAGCTGTGGGTGGAGGGTCCCAGCAGGGAAGGCTCCCATGGATTTGGAGATGCACATGAGATAACGAGTCAGCTCTGAATAGCTGCTACGTCCAGGGTTTACAAGGCCAGTGTGACTCCACTATACAAAAAAAAGAAGTTTCCTGTGGACCCTTTACAGTTACACTATATTCTTAGTTCACAAGCATCTATGACAGCAGCTGGTAAATGGGAGAAGAAACAGTAAAGAAGAAAGAAGTAGCCACTAGAAGTATACTCCAAGAGACAAGAGTTCTCTGTCTTGATTTCTGCTAGATCTATGCTTGCTACATAGAAAGTGTTCAGAAAGTACTGGTTGCCCATCTTCGACCTCCCACCACACACAGCCCCATTCCAGAATACAGATTCCCTTCTGTAACAAAGCCCACCAGAGACAAAGATTTTCTTCCCAACTGAGACTATAATTACAATTTAAAGGAATTAAAAGGCTTTCTAGTACCAGAAAAGTCAGAGGACTTGCTAGAATTTCCATTAATAATGGGAGATAAACTTTCCCCTCTGAACATATTTTAAGTAGCTAGTAGAAAGCACAATTTAAATTTGCATTATGATTTCAACCCATAAGTTAAACCTGCTTAATGTGCTAATTACCCAGGATACGGTTTACAAAGCAATTTACCATACATGTTCCATTTCATCTTTATAGCAATCAATCACACTTTCATAGTTTAAAGAATTAGAGCTCAATGAATAGTAAGCAATAATACTGTTTCTATAATACAGGTTTATAAAGCCAACTCTAATACTCTTTCCAATATACCTCCTATTTTTCTTTCGTTTTCTGAGTCATTCTTCCTGATTCCTATATAGTATCTCCTATCCACATAAAACTAGATTCTTGCCTTAATTACACCCCAGCTATTTCTAACAGATGGCCCTTTCAATCATTGCTCAATTCATTTAGCCTATCCTGGCTTCCTGACTAATGATTACAAAATTTGTCTCAGATTTTAATATAGGTTCAGCAAAAGTAAATAGAAATCCTAAAATAATAACCTATAAACAAGATGGGAGTTCAAACCATCTACATAAATATATACTCTAGTGCTGGAAATGGCAAGGCTCTGATAATACAGGACACAGACAGACACCTTTCTTTTTACTCTGCTTTTTTCTTAAGAGATGGAACTAACACACATTTTCTTCTTTTTAAATACATTGTTATTGATTTTTTTAGAGAAAGGGAGAAATGGAGAGGGAAGGAGAGAAAGAGAAAGAAAGGTGGTGTGGGGAGAAAAACATCCAAGTGAAAGGAAAACATCAATTGGCTGCCTTTTGCACACCCCCTACCAGGGATGGAGCCCACAACCCAGGTATGTGCCCTGACAGGGAATCAAACCATTAACTTTTCAGTGCAAGGGACAATGTTCAATCAACTGAGCCATACAGCCAGGGCTGCTCTGCTATTTTTGACTCATGGCATCTGCTTTTCGACCCATCTTGGTCCCACCATCACACCTTCATTCCAGCCAACCGCAAACCAGAAAGGAAACGGTGGGCATCAAGTTATACACACCTCTTCTTCCTACATCCCATTGTCCAGGACTACATCATATGGCCACATCTAACCACAAAGTGGCTAGTCTTCAAGGGTTCAAAACATGCCTGGCACTGTTCAAAACACTGCCACTAAGATTCTTACAATCACTGACATATTCATTCACAGGACAAGCACAGCTCAAACACTTTTCTATGTATCATTTTTAATTAACTGAAGAGAAGACTTACTAAAGATAATCTTATTAATTTTTCACCACTGATCAGAACTGGTACCACTGACATTAAAATAAGTAACATAAATAGCTGGTTCTGCTTTGCCAGAATAGCCTCAAAATGTTTAAATACTTGGTAATAAATAATCTGGAATTCTCACTCCATATGAATGAGAACATTTTCAACTATTGTGTTTTCCCACTAGGTCAACAGACAATTTATTCCAAGTGACTCAGAGGAAAATGCTCCCTTGCCTTAAATAAAACTCCTCACACAGCATTAAAACTTGAAAAACACTATAAAACTAAAATGAACACCAGAGCCATCCTGTTGCTTGTGTCTATCTATCTAAGGGGGAAAACAAGTAATATTAACAATTCTTATGCAATCATCTGGAATCAAATGTCTCTGTCACTCAGTAAGTTTTCACAAAATTTAAAAAGCAACACACTCTCTTCATAATCAAAATCACAAGACATAGCCTCCCCATAGGTTAACTGAAAGGTAAAAAGTCTGACAAAGTAGCTTAAAGCACAGGATGAAAATCAGTTCCTCCATGACACCCACTCTAACAACTCACCATTGGTAAAGATGTGGTCTTATACTAAAGATAGTATAGGTTGGTCCCCTGATATTATAATTTAAGGGAACACAATAATCAGTCATTTGTTCTTTTCAAACTTGCAAATCAAGAAAAAAAAACTAATTATACTAGATCAAATGAAGTATTTTATTTAACTTAAAACTATTAGAAGTTCCCAAGAGCAGAAAAATAAAAATACCACAGCAATTCAATGTCACCTAGTAAATTATTGGGAAAGTTGAGAGAGAATTTAAAGCTTGCTTTCCACACCAATGGACGTTCTTTCCTTTTCCCAACATATATTTATTGTTCCACATCGTTGCCTGAAATGCTTTATTTTGAATGTGGTCCTCTGAAGAACATCAGGGAATTATCTCCCTTCGGGCCCTGGTATTTAGGCATCAGAAAAGTAAAATATTCCCCCTTTGAAAAGCATTCAAAAAGCCTCAATAGGTTGGTTGTTTGTGGCTTACTATCAGTAAGCTTGAGCAGCCCAGACTTAAATCAACCTCAGATTTCTTTACAAACAATCAAAACTGCAGTTGGAGAGTTCTGTACTTTTTTAATATTTAACTTCTATTTATCTGTTTGTATTTCCTGAACTATCTGCAATATGTATATAAACAAAACCAAGAGGCAAGCCTATTATGTTGCTTAGAGTGGCATGTACTTCCTGCTCCTTTCCTGGGGTAGACAGAGCCGCTTGCCATTTTAAATAAATATATTAATGATGTGGGTATTTTTTAAAGTTTCCAGAGTCGTTGCCTTAAAGCAGTAAACAGAACTGTCTAGTCTCACAGTGTGTGGATGCTTTGAGTACAGGTTCAAATTCATTTCTAAACTAAGCTGCACGAAACAATTGTAATTATCAACATTAGTCTCCCAGTACTGTCAAGTCAGACCTGACATCAGGAAGAAAAAACAACACAAAAACATATGTTAGACTGTTCAGTTGAACATGATATAGGATGAAATTATTTAGCTAAATTAGTGTTAATATTTACTGTTATTTAAGTTTATCATCATGTCAATGTATTTTAAGATTCTCAAAAGGATGGAGATTACACAATACCATAATGTTACCAATTGAGTCAAAATTTTATTAAGAAAAATATTCATTTAATGTGTCATTAAATTCTTATAATCATTCAGAACCATTTCTAAATGGAAGTTTTATTCCCTCAGGTCAATTAACACTGGTGCCCCTGATACACACTTTACTGTAATGGTCATCAATGCTAATTGACCCTTAGTTGCTTACATTTTATCTGATTTAAAAATGTCTCTAACCATTGGTATATTTGTTTATACAAATGGAAGCATTTGGAATGCAAATGTCTCTGTCAAATATTTGTTATTTTTAAAGTGAAAAGGAAATTAGTAAGTCTCTCTACTGAATCTTAAAAGAAGTATAACTGGGATGTTCTTTAAAGTTAGAGACTTCATTTCACCTTGGATTAGCCAGAAGCAACCAATATTTTCCTTTTCCAACTATCTATTCTTAGATAAAGCTTACTGAATGGAATACATTCAAAACAGCAAGTGGCGATCTTGGTTGTTACTTCTCAGAAATGTTGAAATGCTAGCAATAATACAGCAATCATGGGACTACATATCCAACATGGGAATGATGCCCAGACCACAGAAAATGCTAGCCTTTCTGACAAGGCTATACAAGGAAAACATAGTGGAGAAAAGATTTAAAATAAAAAAGTCATTCTGATATTATGTTGTAGATGCCCATTACTGGAAATAATGCAATAGCTAAAAGAACAACAATACAAAAAATCAAAGAGGAATTAAACAAAAAAGTAAAAGCTGAGAGATTTGTCATTATATGGATGCTTTAGTCCAGTGATGGCGAAACTATGACACGCGTGTCACCTCTGACACGTGAACTCATTTTTTTGGTTGATTTTTCTTTGTTAAATGACATTTAAATATATAAAATAAATATCAAAAATATAAGTCTTTGTTTTACTATGGTTGCAAATATCAAAAAATTTCTGTATGTGACACGGCACCAGAGTTAAGTTAGGGTTTTTCAAAATGCTGACACACCGAGCTCAAAAGGTTCGCCATCACTGCTCTAGTCTAATGAGACTTTATTGACACTGGAAAATGTTTAAAGCAACTTCAAGAAAAAAGGGAATTCTGTTCTTTATATATAGGACATGTTTGTTAAAAAAAAATAAGTTAATCATCTTGATAACTGTTGATAATTATTTTAATAAATGAGGAAATAGAAGAACTACAGAGAAGAATGCCAGGATGCTAACCTAAAATAATATTTGAATGTAGTCAAAATAATATTCAAAATTAACTATAACTTCGATTAAATTTTCTGTACCATTTATTTAACACTTCTATGTTCTACTTGGAGGCTTTCATCTTAGGGAACAAAATTTAAAACTCAGGAATCAAGATAAATAAAATAATACAATATTTTTAAAAATCAAAGTTAATGCCAAAAAAATGTTTAAATAAAGACAAAATCAGAACTACTGATTTTTCCTTTTGCCTGAGATGGCAATATGACTCACAAATGGTTACTGATTCTGTCTTTATTTTAATATTTGGCTCATTATAAATTTTTGGCATTAATCTTATTTTCTAAGTATTTCATTAGCATATAATTTATCTTATACTGAGTTTTTGGCACTACAGCTCTCCCTCCTTAAAATTTTGTGCTCATGTCAATATCTTCCTTACTTCCTTCCTAGATTCAGCCGTGCTGACTTAATTTATACAGGATTCAATAAATACCTGTATGAATTAACCTATGTCAATATTTCCTTACCACCGGCACCAAATCTCAGACACTTCTCTTAACTCCATTTATGGGCACCCCTCTTTGTCAGGGACTTTATATCTACCTCTCAGAAGAACCCTTCAAAGTAAATATCACTCTCCCCATCTGATGACTGAGGAAAACGAGTCTCTGACAGAACAATGACTTGCTCTCCTAGCAGAGGCCATCATAAATACTGGTTGGATAATAACGACAAAGCAAATAAGTAGAGACCTCGACTTTAACCCATCCGGCAGCTCAGCAATCGCCAACTCTAGACAGCCATTTTTAAACCTCTCTAGTTGGATTTTGGTGTTTTCTCTTCTGTTTCCAATAACAACCGTGATGAGCAGAATATCAGGATGGCCCTTATGATCTTTGCACTCCCCCCCCCCGTGTCACTCCTCTGATTATGGCAAAAAAGTGATTATATGGGTGAATCTAGTCTAATCACACGAGGCCTTCAAAAGCAAGGGGTTTTCTGTGGCTGGTAGTGGAAGGGAGGTCAGAGACATCTTAAGCACAAGAAGGACTTGGCGCACCACCGCTGGCTCTAAAGACGGAGGAGGCCACATGAGAAGGAATGTGGGTGCCCTCTAGGAACAAAGCATGGCCCCACCTGTTGCCCCAAGGAAACATGAACCTCAGACCTACAACTGCGGTTGGCAGACAGACAGACATGAGCAGAGCAAGACGATGGGCCATGTACAGAAAGTCACCAGTGCGGAAAGCCCTGAGGGCCCAGCAACCAACAAAACTGGGAAAACAAGGACCGCACCCCCAGAGTAACCTTTCCTCCCCAAAAGAGCTCTGGTCATGCAGTTCAGAACCCCTGACATTTCCTATTGCTGCTCATGCAGTTGGGACCCTCCCCTGGCCCCTCCTCCCCTGGCATGTTGCTAATCATGCGGCTTAAACCCTCTTACAGGAGGATCCAACAACGAAGCTGTCAAATAGCCCCTACAGTGAAGCCCCAGGACAATGAGGTTCTGGCCAGAATCAAATGAGGCCTCAGTTGCATTTAAGCTCCAGGCCCAGAAAAGCAGCAAAACCAGGAAGCAAGGCCCTGTGGCTGACATCAGGACCAGCTGCATTGACAACTGACCCCATCCTGGCACCAACCAATCAGTGGAGACCAGGACCCTGAAAGACACACCTGGAAAACTAATCAATATTCCATTGAGATCCTCCCCTGGGGCATCCCCTAAACTCACAACCTTAAAAGCCCTTAGGATGGAGGACCCAGATGCCCTCCCTCTCTTCTTCCCTCGGGTGCATTACCTTCACCTTCCTCTCTCCTAAGCCCCAAGGGTCCTTTTTTTTTGCCTCTGTAACTTGCTTCCTGAGCCCATTTCTCCTGCAGCTCACTTCTTCTATCTCTGTGTAAACTTAATCTCACATTTTGAATCTTGGCTCTGAGTTCTTTCTTAGCCAGAACTCAAGTACTGAGATTGCTGAACCAAGATCTGGTCTGACTCCACTGGTCTAACACCCAGTGCTGGTCTCACCAGGCCGGGACAACCACACAGAACTAGACTCAGCCAACAACCTGAATGAACTTGAAAGTGAACCTTCCCTAGAGATCCCAGCTAGGGGGCCAGTTGACTCCTCAACTCTATCCTTGTTAGACCCTGAGCAGAGAATGCAGCCAAGCCTACTGAGACTTACGGTAATAGCTTAAATAGAAAACCTATATATCAATCTGCACATAACTCCCTCATAATATCAAGAAAAATAACAATTATCTATTCATCTGGCTCCTCATTATCTAGGCCAGTGGTTCTCAATCTTCCTAATGCTGCGACCCTTTAATACAGTTCCTCATGTTGTGGTGACCCCTGACCATAAAATTATTTTCTTGCTACTTCATAACTGTAATTTTGCTTCTGTTATGAATCGTAATGTAAATATCTGATATGCAGGATGTATTTTCATTGTTACAAATTGAACGTAATTAGAGCATCCTCTGACCGTTACTGGGCGGTGGTGGCCAAGTGGCATCAATGCCATGTGGTCAAAGGACAGAACGGTGGTCTCTCCTGGAAGAGCATGTCCCTCCCTGTGACCCCTCCTTATATCACCCCCTATAACCTCGCCTTTCTCCTCCCGGAAGTGCCTCTGCCCGTACCCCTGCCGTGGCTCAGTGACATTAGTGACCTTCAACAGCCAAAGCGACTTCTTGGAAAGATGGGGGTTGCATTCATTCTCAGATACAAGATCAGCTCCCACTAGAGCAGTGGTTCTCAACCTTCCTAACGCCGCGACCCTTTAACACAGTTCATATCTGATATGCAGGATGTATTTTCATTGTTACAAATTGAACGTAATTAGAGCATAGTGATTAATCACAAAAAATGTGTAATTATATATGTGTTTTCCAATGGTCTTAGGCGACCCCTGTGAAAGGGTCATTCGACCCCCAAAGGGCTCGCGACCCACAGGTTGAGAACCGCTGATCTAGGCCAAGGTTTTTACCACACACCTGGTATGACTTGCTCAAGGCTAGACTCTTTGTAGGTGCACAGCTGATATTGAAGAAATGAATGAATTCACACCCTAGTCTTCAATAAAAGTTTACAGTAAGGTCCTCTATTAATATTCCTGGGCTAAACGTTGCAATTTGCATCCTGGTTTGCATTTGAAGGAACACATATTTCAAGGACCAGTTCCATAACTATGTAAATGTGAGATACGTACTTGGATAAATACTCAGCCTCATTTTATAATCTATAAAGAACTACAGAAGTTTAAATATAGAATTGCTTTTGCATTGTGACCCCCACAAAGAATATATGTAAAATATCCCTAAAGTCACCATGTTCCTTACTTCTCTTAATTCAAATGCCCCATCTTGCAGCTTCTTCTTTGCTATCATGTAATAACCAAAATCATCATCTCTAAAAAACTTCCCTCAAAACGGCCTTACTCAAAGGCATATCATTCACAAGAAGAAAGAAATCTGTAGTAAAACTAATCTCTTAGATTGACTGCCCATAATTCTTAGAAAGGTACACACCAAACACACACACACACACACACACACACACACACACACAGTCCTAAAATCACTAAAAGTAGCTCCTTAATGTCAACCTCCATCCATAACCCTAAATTCTGCACAGAAAGTCAGCTGGCATGCACTCTGCATATTTATTTATCTTTGAATCCCAAACACTTATCATAACTGGTAACACAGTAGGTACTAATACATGTTTACTGAACTGAAATAGCATTAGAATCTGTGATGATTTTTTATATCCTTAAACACATATGCTATCTTCACCTTTCAATCAATTCACTATTTATTATTCAACAGGCTTAAAATACACAATGTTTTCCAATTTTCACAATTTCTTAACGCATCATATTTATTACTCAATTTGCTTTCTTAACTGTATTTATATATGCAGGATGACTATGGGAAATACTTCACAAATGGCAAGTATTATGAAGAAAATAAAGAGATGCTGAGAACAATTAAATTCAAAATATTTTTAAAGTTTCATTATATATTCGTCAGTGTTATAACTATATATAACTGTGATTATATAATTACATAAATTGTTGTTATAATTCTATAAATACAGCACACTAACATCATATAACGATGCTGGTGTTAGTAACATCCACACTTTGGAACTCCCTTACAGCAGGTCCTCTTAGGGCAATTAACCCTATTGGTATGGCACCCAAGAGGAATGTTATGTTTTATCATATTCTAAGCTCCAGCTAACAGTGTTTTAGATGGGTGCTAGGATATTCCAAATTAGAACTATAAAATTACTTAATTGTGTGGCCTACAGAAATACAGATAAACCAGTGCTTCCACACAGCTGGAAACCTACATTAGTTCTCATCAGTCTGAGTATAACCACTATGTTCAATTCTTTACTGAGCCTTAAAAGATCGTGAAAACCAAAATGCAGAGAGGTTATAGCTTTTCTTCAATAAAACAGGAACCATAGATTTAAAAAAAAAAAATTTAAATAAGTCTCATAGAAATGTTTACTCTGATATAAAAATCCGTAATAAAGCATGCATGCTATAGAATTGAACCAGTATTACACAGCTAGAGTTAACTTGAAATGGCCTTTGGTAAAGTAAAGAAAGCTGAATAATTGTTTAAATACATAAACAACTAATTCTGAAATTTAACACCAGCAAAACATTTTAACAATTCTTAACCTCCAAAAATACCAGCCAAAATCACTATCAAATGAATTCCCATCACTCTCCCACCCTAAACCTTTCTAAACATCGCCCCTGATTGACATGAAAATGAGCAGGGGAAAGGGAGGAGATAATGAACAAGGAAAAAGAGGGGGAAGCCCTCATGACTTACAAATTAGGTAAAGTTCCTATTAATCAAGGATTGGCTCTAGATTGTTTTTGCATATATTAACATGATCCAAGAACTAAAACTGAGCTTTTACTCATTTACAACATAAACCACTCCTTACAAAATAGGACCTGCCAGCTAAACACTTATTTGGTTTACTAGTTCCTGATTACACAGCATAACTAATTATGGTACATACACATAACTAAATTTTATATCTAAGGCATTACTTTTGCCAAATCTCATATTTGATATTTTTTTGACTTTGCCAAAAATAAAGGGTATTATTTACAAAGCCTAAAACTTTCAATAAACTGATAAGCAAATTAATATACATATTTAAATGCAGGCCTCTGATGCATACACTTTTGTTAAGAGCAAACCGCTATAAATTTCTAGCCAAAAGTTCCCACTGTTCTAAAATTTGTATATAACCTACTAAATATGTCTCATAAATTATGTCCTGACAGCATGTTATTTCTACTTACTGAAAATATTACTGTACTCACTAACATATAATTTTCTTTCTTAAAAGATCAGGAAAAACCCTGAACTCATACATGCCAAGTCTTACCACCACACGGCCAGACACTCTGGAGCCCCACGTTGGCAACTTAAGAAGTAACATTTGCTCTGTTCAGCGATAAGCCTGTTAGGTTACCGGCCACAATCTTTTGTGCTACACATTACACAGCGACAGTAGGTGGTGACAACTATCAAGTGGTGTGCTTTGCAGATTCTGAAACAATGCGCATTTGTGAAGGTAGCAGCCAATATTAAATAGATTTTTTTTCATTCCCTGAATATGTAAACACCGATGAATCTGGCACTTGATTCTAAATTCGCAAACTATAATTACAAACACATGTGCACATTACACAGCTACAGATGCACTTAAAATAATTACCTTATTGAAGATGTCTGCTTCTCCGCAAGCTACTAGAAATAGCTGCTAGCTACTCGGAATGCCATAGTTTTCCATGTGAAAACATTAATCAGAACAACTTACAGGCAAAGTAGATATCTATGTGCCTCACTTCTTCATTTTACCGCCCTAGGAAATTCATTCCAGTTCCCACAGTAGATCTTGTTTTGTAAGTGTGCCCCTTCCAACTCTCAAGGAGAAGATGCAGCTAGTAAGGCAGGGTCCTGACCCACAGGGCTACAGCTTTCTTTTCAGGGTGGCTCCATTCAATTTATTTCTCATTCACTATCTCAGATTCTGAGATCACTTAACCACCTCACTCTTAAATTAATGCTTTCTTTAAAGAATACTTATGTGATACACAGCTGAACAAAACAATGTGCTAAGGGTGGTAATCTCTGTAGTGGATATGGCTTAAAGAAAATGGTTAATGGTCACAAGCATTTATTGGAACCCAAAAGTCTGTCTCCACAAAAGTCAATGTTGTTCAAAGAGGATAGAAAGTTATGGGCCGGGCACCAGCGCCACTTCTTTCCTAAGGGCACACAAGTGATAGGTGGCCGTGCGTGGGGCCACCCTCTTATTAGTCCAATGTACAGTTTTCATAGCAGAAGAAAAACTCAAAAGAGATGAAAGTGATTGTTTTGGGGAAACACAACTATTAAGAGAGTGGGTGAGGCAGGGTCTGTTTTTCATTAAAAACCTTATTGTACTTTTGACTTTTCAAATTAGAAGGATTACTTTTTTTTAAATCCTCACCTGAGGATATGTCTTCTTTAATGATTTTAGAGAGAGAAAGATGAAGAGATAGATAGATAGATAGATAGATAGATAGATAGATAGATAGATAGATAGAGAGATAGAAAGAGAGAAGCATCAAGGTGAGAGAGAAACACTGACAGGTTTTCTCCCATATGCTCCCGGATCAGGGATTGAACCTGCAACCTAGGTATGTGTCCTAACAGGAATCAAACACACAAGCGTTTGGTGTATGGGATGATGCTCCAACTAACTGAGCGAACGGCCCAGGGCAAAAGGATTACAGTAGGGTCTTGACTTATGAGTTTAATTCGTTCTGAAATCGAGCTCGTTAAGGAGCTCATTAATTCAAATTACTCTATCAACTCAATGCAAAAAATCGGCCAAGAGACAGCTGGTATCTCAAAAAACTCGTTAGTCGGGACACTCGTAAGTCAAGGCCCCACTGTACTTTGTAATAAAAACAAAATTTTTATATAATCTCAAACCAATTTGAAGTAGTAAAGTTCCTCCTATATAACAGGCCCTGGGGTACACAAAATGAAATTCAGAATAGGACTTCATCTCTATTACCAAAGTCCTCACAACCAGAGGACAAGCAGAGAGCCAGGCCCTTCAAGTATAAGTGATTCTTGGGGCCACCTGGGGGCAGGAGGCCTAGCATTCCCAGCTATTCCCATGTGTGTGTTGCAAATGCTGCAGATGCCTGGTACCAGCAGCAGAACAGTCAAGAGGAGAGACGACCAGACCCTCACCAGAGCCTTAGGCTCTGCCACTAAGTGAGGAATCTCACATCCTTGATGCAGGCTCTCAAAACACTACCCCAAGAGTGTTAAAAGGAGACACCAAAATAACAGACATGAAGGTACTTAAGAGCCATAACTTGTTCAGCCACTTACTATTCTGCAGTTTTGTTCTTTCCTCCTTTCTTTCTTTTTTTAATTTGGTGAAATATCTTGCCCCTGGTGTGCTTTCAAGTGCAGCTATGTTATGGAGTAATTTCTTCCTCCATTCCTTAGACCAGGGGTGGGCAAACTTTTTGACTCCAGGGCCACAATGAATTCTTAAACTGGACCGGAGGGCCGGAACAAAAGCATGGATGGAGTGTTTGTGTGAACTAATATAAATTCAAAGTAAAAATCATTACATAAAAGGGTACAGTCTTTTTTTTTCAATAGTTTTATTCATTTCAAACAGGCCGGATCCAGCCTGCGGGCCGTAGTTTGCCCACGGCTGCCTTAGATGAAGGCTTGAATTAAAAATACACATATGCTTTTTAAAGTTGTGGATCCCCTTCCTTGGGAATAAGATGCCAGGCATCTCTGGATAAGAGTCTGTCACACCAATGAAAAATAATCAAGTTGTGCCCTGGCCGGTATTCTCAGTGGTTAGAGCATCGGCCTGTACACCGAAGGGTCTCAGGTTCGATGTCCAGTCAAGGACATGTACCTAGGTTGCAGGTTCTATTCAGCTCCGTCAGGACGCATGTGGGAGGCAGCCAGTTGATGTCTCTCTCATCTCTCTCTTTCTCTCTCGTTCCCTCCTTTCTTTCTCCATCCCTCCCTCCCAATCTCTCTCAAAATCCATGGAAAAAATATCCTAGGGCGAGGATTAACAACAACAAAAAAGAAACAAGTTGAAAATTCAAAGACCCAACAAGCGGAATGCAAATGGCTGAGTAAGTGTGTAGTTTAACATCAGGAGGAGAAATAAACCAAACATACATGGAAAAGGATTAGAAGAAAATGTAGCAAAGGGTGAAAACTGATTATATGCCTTCAGGTGGCAGAATTACAGTTTAATTCCTCTCTTTTTTCTATTTTCTATAATAAACATTATAAAGGGGAAAAAATAAATGTTAAGTATTTTTTTATTTTAAGAAAGCCAACACAAAAGATCAGAACTAGAAGGGAAACAAAGAAAACATCAGGCTTTCCCTCTTCAGCAGGTCACAAGGGTGCATCGGGAAAGAAAAGGGGCTTTCCTGAGGATACAGGGCAATTCAATAACTGGGATAACTGGTGAAAAGTATGCTATTTGAGCTCAAATCTCATCTTTGCCACTTACCAGCGAGGTGACCTTGAGCAAATTACATAACATCTGGGCCTTTGGTTTCCTTATAGAACTACAGATAACAACAGAACCCTTCTGCCAGCTACAATGAGAAGTCTGTGGGGGAAACAGTGCATGTCACGTGCCTACGCCAATACGTGGCACATATGAAAAAAATTTAAAAAAAAATTTTCCCAGGAAAAAGAACCACGAGTGTCATTAACATCTCACTATCGTCGTTTGATATTCACTTATTCCCTTCTCTATGGTTTCCCTGGGGTTTTAATCTCAATCTGTGTGCACTAAGAATTGTTGGGAACCACTTCCAGTCAAGAGTCAAGAGAGGCAGAACAATTTTTCTTGACTTGGCAACAAAGTATTCACGGGAATAAAAATCTCGTGAACTACTCATTCCCAAAACTATGACCCATAAATCATAATTTCACCTTTCTACTACAGCAACTTGTTCAAAAGAAAACTAACACCCAGAACAAATGGATTCACACTTATTGAAAACACCTCCAGGTATTAGGAAGCTGACAGAAAATATAAGTCTAGAAAAGAAACTTACTTTATTTATACAAATTAAAAGACCTTTTTAAATATATGTCTCCCCAAACCCTACTTCCAAAGCTGGATGCTTTCCAAAAATATCCTCTACTGATGGTTTAAAAAAAGGGGGGGGGGCATTTTATTGTTATTTATTTTTATTTTATTTTTTTAATATGTTTGTATTGGGTATTTTTTAGAGAGAGGGAGAGGGAGAGAGAGAGATACAAACAATGGTGAGAAAGAAACATCAGTCGATTGTCCTCTACACAGCCCCGTAACCCGGGCATGTGCACTAACCTGGAATTGAACCGTGACCTCTTGGTGCAGGGGTTGACGCTCAACCACTGAACCACACCGGCCAGGCGGGACATTTTATTTTTAAAACAGAACGGCCTCTTCTCTAAATCTCGTTTATAATTTCCCTTCCTGCTCTCCCACTGCTAGAAAATAATACTCTGAAATTCTCGATAATTAATAGTGAGAGTTCTTAAAAATTCGAGGTCATCAGCTTAGCATTACCGTTACCTTCCCTGACTTCCTGATGCTCTACAGTTTGCATGTATCACCCCCTCCACACCAGGAGCACAGATGTGTTTGTTGTGTGAGCATGACTATTATTAAAGGTCAGGAGTCACTCAATACTTCTGCTAGGAAAGTATAAACATATACTGCTATCTACAAGAAACAAATATGAGACAATAACGTCACTCAATAATGGCCATCTGATCTCCGAGAGTCATGCCAGTCTATCTCTAAAAGATTTATGATGGAATATAAGCCTGACAGTTGCCTACCAGTGTCTTTCCAACTTTCCATCTAACAATTTTTATTTCCCTCAAGTCTAACAAGTAGCATAATTGTTATGCTACTCCTGTGTAGACTGACAGATGAGAGGCTCTTACTAAATAGCCAGTCTCCCTTTACTGTTCGTAAGGTAATGCACACCCTGGCACTTATACTCCAAAAGGAATAAACGAGTATTTCTGAATTTCTAGAAGAGACAATGCCCTGTGCTTAAACTTGAGTTATGTCAGATGGAAACTGGACAAGTTTCCTTCCTGAGGGTATTTAACCTAAAGTATCACTAGTTCATACAATGACCTACAGGAATAATCTATTTTTATAATGGGCCCAGAAGTTCTTGTATGCTCATTTTGCTGATGAGGAAATCAGAACTCAGAGAAATTAAGTGATCTATCCAGGGCCACAGAGCCCTGAGTGACAATGTAAGGGGGGCACTCAAGTGGTTATTTGGCTACAAAGCCTCTACCTTCCAGGGCACTGAGCAGGCTAAGTGTGTTTGCAAAAGTCCTAGGATGCTTGTAATATATTCCAGGCTATACTTTGGTTTGAGAATGAAAAAAAAAGGATGCATTAGGTCCCATCCATCAGTATGTCTAGTACAACCACAACTAATAGGAAACAGAAAACTGCAGTGGGAATTCCTAAATTGATACAAGTGGAAACCTCCATGCCTCCGGCTTTCCCCCTCACAAACAGAATCCCTGCTTCTGGGTAGGTGAGCTGTACTCTCATACTCTAACCCGCTTCTACACTAAATTTTAAGTCCTGAGTTCTATTAATTGTTATAGTTAAATTTCTCTTCAATTCTACAACGATGTTCCTCCTTCACATCAGATGAAGACCAGTTGAATCCTAAATTCATTCATTCAGTATATATTTAATAAGTGCCTACTATGTGTCAGGCTCGGTGTTAAGCACTATGAAGATGAGATAAATAAATACTTGCCATAAAAAACCTCGTCTTACAGATGAGTGAGATTCAAATGTTATAACTAACGTCAGGCGAAAAGTGAGGGCTGTTGGTCAAAATCCACTTTGTTTCTTAGGAGGGATTTTACTGGCATTCAAAAGAACTAGAACTTTTTTAATGCCACTGAAGCTAATTTTCCTTTAGAACTATTTCTATTCCACAGTTTAGTAAATCACATTCTTGAGGTGGCAACATTCTATGAGGTTTCACATTAGTATTTAAATCATTCTTTCACAAACAATTTTAGGGAAAAAGAAAAACTAGTAAGAACTCGTATATTTCCATGTGAGAACACTCTTTAACTCCAAGTCCTTTGATTTTTCTTTTTTTTTTCTTTTTTAAGTCAATTGCTATGCATAATTCATTAAGAGAGCCTTTAGAATGGCAGGAGTGGGAGAGCTGGTGAACAATTTGCAAAATACACAAAGAAACAACCTTATACTTCTTCCAGAAGCAGTTCAGCGACATTGAAACAGCTACAGTGTATGAGAAAAAGCATTGATGATGTGAAGGGACCCCAATTTTATTCCTGTCCTATCTGTACCCAAAAGACAGCTTTGGGTAGATCATTGTCATCTCAACACCTCAGTTTCTTCATTTCTAAAGTAAGGATACTTGTTTTCCCCGTTTACATCAGATAGTTCTCATGAGGAGGCAAACACATACTGAACAGGAAAGCACTTCGGAAAAATATTACATCCTACATAATGGTCACACTCATTATGGAAATCATTGAGATTTAGTCAGGGAAAGACATTGACTTTTCTATAAATGTTTAAATAGCTTGCATATTTTAATCCCTATTTCTGTCTTCTCTCACCAAAATTAACTTGGATTTTTTTTTAAGGAGTTTGCCAAAGCAGCCCGTTGTCCTCTTACTGCATTATTTTTAGAAATTATCTCAGAGAGTCAATTTGAATGCAGAGGGTCATTTTTAGACAATAGCATCGTTGCATATTTATAGGTACAGTCCCTGTTCAGTGGGAAACTATAATAAAGAAGCCTTATTTCTTGGTTTTTAAACAATAACACTGAAAGTGACCAAAACAGAATTTTTTAAATTCAGAAAAGAAAAACAAAAACAAAACAAAAAATTTTTTAACCATAATTTGAACTATTCCAAGGGCAAAAACAAATGGAAAATCTTTTATTTTCCCTGTTCCTTTGTCAAAATGCCCATATTTTCTGGTCCATATGAAAACTGAACAAGGGTGATTTCTTCCCTAAACTGGTGGCATACACCAGTGTCAGAGACAGCACAGGGAACAAGGACATAAAATGCTCTTCTGATGAGTAACTTTTATTTATTTGAAATTGGACAGGGGGGAGGAGGGATTCCAGCTATTTTACTGGAATCTACAAGATTAAGCCCAATGACTTGTATGTCCTTTCAAATTAATTCCATTTGTAAAAAAACTCTCATTAAATATAATATAATTTAAGTGTGTATTGGAACCACTTGTATTTGCTATTCCTCTCTTGATGAGCAATTAGTTCTATTCTTGCTTCCCTTTCCTGATCGACTTACACCTAAAATATAATGGAGGTGAGATAGTTATTAAATCATCTTTTGCTGAGTTTTCTAGATCTAAATACCACCCAAATCCTGGACACGGAGAATTGGACAACACAAATAAGCAAAAAGTACAGCTTTTTACTTTATTCAAAAGTCTTAATTGACAAGGAGACATATAAAAAGATGTTCAACAGCTCTAGTCACCAAGAAAATGCAAATAAATACAAATAAGATTACTTCACACCCATTGGAATGAAAAAAAAGATAGTAGTAACAAGTGTTGACAGGGATATGAAGAAAATGAATGCTCATAGACTGCTAATTGGACTATGGAATGGCCACTTTAGAAAAGTCCGGCCGTTCCTAAATTGGTTAAACATTAGAGTTATCATATAATCAATAATTCTACCCCTAAGAATATATCCCAAAGAACTGAAAACGGGTATTCAAACAAAAACTTGTATAGAAATATTAACAGCAGCACTATTCACAGTAACCAAGAGGTGTACAGAACGTAAATGTCCATCAAGTGATGCATGGCTAAACAAAGTGCGGTATATTCACACAATGGAATCCAAACAATGGAATATTATTTGACCATAAAAAAGAATTAAGTACTGATGCATGCTACAGCATAATAAGCCTTGAAAACATTTTGGTCTGTGAAAGAAGTCAGTTACAAAAGATTAAATATTAGATAATTCCATTATATGAAAAGTCCAGTACTGGCAAATCTATATAAAAAGGAAGATCAATAGTTGCATAGGGCAGGAGGGAACAGGAGGTGACAGATAATAAATATGGAGTTTCTTTTTTAAATAAAACCACTGAACTGCACAATTTTAATGAATGGACTGTATGATGTGTACATTACATATCTCAATAAAGCTATTACCAAAAAAGAGACAGGAAGAGGAGGAGGCAAATATGCAATTTTGGAGATCAAGTAAACTAATCAATGCAGTTCAAAAATGAAATCACTTTAATTATAAAAATTATACAAATCATATCAACAAACAACATACATAACACTATAAACTACCATTTATCCAGCCTAAACCATTTCCAGGTATTTTACACACTTCCCTTAAACCCTCCTAGCACGCAATTTTTATTTCCATTATGTAGTTAAGGAAGTCTAAGAGAATGCATACCTTGTCTTTGGCCACATAGAAAACCAACCAGAACATGTACCTCAAGTTTACCTGACACCAAAGCTATGCTCTTTCACCTCTATTATGGCAAGGGGGAAGGGGAGGGAAGGAAGGCATCGGTGTGTCCCCTCGATGGGCAGTCCGATGTCACCGATCTCCTGTCGAGGGAGGGCTGAGGTAGCACATAAAAGGCCACGTGTGTCTGACGGAGAGAAAAAGCGGGCACGGTGGGCAGAGGGAGGTTACAGGAAGGCCTTGCCAACAAGTGATACCTGAGCAAAGGGAAGGGAAGGGAAGGGAAGGGAAGGGAAGGCAAGGCAGGGCAGTCATGTTTTCTCTGTCAGGCATATATACAAAGGAAATTACTATTACATAGTAAACAGTAATTTAGGCATAAAGAAGGAAAAGGCATTTGCCCAATTATTGCTGTATCTGTATTGCATGACATTTTCACTCATTCCTTAAATACATATTTTCTGATAGTCTATTTGCAAAATAGAGAGATGGTTGTTAAAACATTTTATGTGAATACTGCATTCATTTTCAGTTTTTGCTTATTTATCTTATTACTGCATTTTGGGAGTCAGGTTTATTTAAAACATAGTGATGAAAAAGGCATAAAAATGTAATAAGCTCCATATACTAGCACTCAAAAATTCTGAATTTATGCTAAAATGGAAAAAGTGCTGCTTCCTATTTGTAATCAAGAGCATTAAATTCTCCAGAATCCAGAATGGGCACAAATGTGATGTCTGTAGGTCTAAACCTCTGTCTCTATGCTCAATCTGCTCATTTGGACTCACCACTTCTATTTGTATTTGTACATATTTAATACATTTAAAACTTCCTATTTCCATTTTCCCATGAAAGGTTAAATCTCTCCAAACTTAAAGCCAGACAAATCAGACACATAGGTGACTGGGTAGATCTCTTTAGAAGGACTCACTAAACCACACGAAATTGCTGATCTCTCACCATTCTTAACAGACAAAAACATCACTGTCATATGTTTCATCCTACACTTAAGAATTATATGTTTTCTGAGTTGGGGCTTAATATTCGAATTGTTAGCCAGCCCTTGATCTTCACAGTGTTCCAAAAGCGCCAGCACCAGAAGCCAGGGACCAGGGTTCTAATATGGACACTGTCACTGAGGTTTGTGACCCTCAGTAAATTATGCTCAGCGCCTCCATAACTTCCCTTCCTGAAACCTGAGACTCAAACACCTGCTTGAATTTACAGGCATGTTGTTGGGATGTACTGGTATAATTCAGGCTTCATAGATTTAAAGGATTTTCACCTGTAGGACATATTATTTTAAACCTTGCTTATTATACTCTGCAACATGAAAGAAGAGAAGGAACTTTTTTGGTTTTTAATTGGATTAGATGAAAGTTGAAATCTAACTCCACAATGACCGTTTCGTATCCTTGGGGATGCTGCCTAACTGTGCTCCTTAAGTTGTCTCATCTAAAATACTGATAATGAGGGGCAGCCACTTCTTTCTGCTCCTGCTAATTGGTTCCTGGCAGGAATATGAGCTCACTGTTGTCAAATTCTTTTTAATTTCTTTATGAATTAAGAAAGCTGTAAATATGAATCAGGACATATAGTGTACGAATTCTTTAGGTGTCAACTACTACCTGGTTTTTTTGTTTGTTTGTTTCATTCTGTTTTTCTTTGCTTTTTTTCCCCCCAATGTAATTCATGATAAATGAAAAACTGGACTGCCAATTTACAACTTCAAACATACCCAACACGTTTTCTGTGCTAAACAACTTACTGAATGAATGCCCTCTGGATAATTAAAAAGAGGTCCCTTGAAGATTTCAAAGTATTTTGTGTAGTTCATTTCCTGCTTTGTATTTTCTGGTTGTTTCCAATTTTTTTAAAGAGCTGATTTCTCTTGGTTGAAATGAGATGCCTAAAATAAGTTTCTTGTAGTCACAACATAAAAATGATCCTTCACCTGTTACTCTTACGAGTAAAATCAGCCAACGTATAATAAATTCGTCTTGGGAGCAGGGTCACACTGTGGTGGAGAATTTTATCACTGAGCTGCTGAGGGACCTCACCTTCCAGCCCCACCAGGGCAGAGGCGGTACACTCCTCAGGGACACAAACATCGCACAGTCTAAACCCCCTCTCATCTCCTACCCTTTGATTTGTGATGCGTTAAATGTGAGGACATTTCGGTTGTGCAGGCCCAGGTAAATGTTATCTCCTCTGTACACACATTTCCTTCCCTCTGCCCTGTGTCTCAACAAATCACGAAAACAGCAATGCTTGGATGTGAGAAGCAAAAAGGCTCATGGGCATTTCAAGAACTAAGTCTTGGTTTTATGCATCAACCTTATCATTTTCTGTGTAATGAACGGTGCAAAATATGGTGCTGTTGTGCACAGCCTTAAAGACACTCAGATTCTGTGATAAACACAGACATCTGACCTACATATGCCCCCACATTTAATTGGCATCACAGAAACAACTCACCAAATATTCCAAAGCATCCGAATATGAGTGCCCCACAAACATTTGACAAGTGTCCACTGATTCTGATAATAGCATCATTATCATTTTGAATTCCACCACCAGCAATTTGTGCTATTCTTAGATGGCACCAATCAGATACAGATGAATAGAAATAAGTGCTTGCTGTTTAGAACATAATATTTAAACTAATACATCAAGTTGATATTTTACCCAAAGATGCATCAGGTTTGCCAAATATTTACCAGAAAAGTCTACTGCATTCAAAATTGGATTCATTTGACCAAAAAAAAAAGAGAGAGAGAGAGAGAAAGAGAAAGAGAGAGAGAGAGAAAGAAAAAATTACTGAAACACCAGGTTTCCAAAACAAATACAGCACAAGAATGAAAACATCTATTATTCCTCTTCTATCCAGTTATATAACACTGGATAATTTATCGTACTACTTGATAAAATTAAATAAAAATAAATGATGATAATGTGACAGGATTTGGGACGGGCAACCAGGGAGGGGGAGGGAAGGACATAACTGCTTTTGTTGTCATTATCTGGCTTCTAGGCGTTTCAGAGTTAATACCATCACAGGGAAACCTTTTTCGTCAATTATAAAATAAAACGTGAGCTTTCTATGTTCAAATCCCATGAACCAAGAAACAAACCAAGCCCAGTAAACAGAGCAACCCTGTAAAGATCCTCCCTTGTCTCTATGAGGGAAGACTCAGAGCCAACAAATCATTGCTTTTCATTGATTTTTAGAGAAAGAGAGAAATATTGATTTTTTTTTGGTTCCATTTATTTATGCATCCATTGGTTGCTTCTTATATGTACCCTGACCCGGGATGAAACCCGCAACCTTGGCACATTGGAACGAGGGAACTAACTGAGCTACCGGGCCAGGACTACCACTGAATCATTTTTAATATCTAATTTTAGAATGCCAGGAGAATGTTTTAGAATTACTTGAGATTGTTTAAGAATTGAAAATGTTTTAATTATTCTCTTTTATCTTAAAGAGATAAAATTCCTAGTCCTTAATGCAATTTCTGACGATAGAAGGAAGGGAGGGAGGAAAGGAGAGCAGGAGGGAGGCACAGACATCTTAACCAATACCCTCTCCCCAAAGGAGATTAGAAACAGCCAACTTACTGGAGGCAACAGGAAAATGCCTTCCCGAGAGTAATCACGCAACAACTGAAAGACTGGCATAAAAAGACCGAAACACCTTTTATTCCCCTTTTTCTTAAGTACACACACAATTTTGAGGAATATCGTCTCTGAACCACTCTTGACATGCCTTGATACCTTTAAGAGCATTTTTGCATTAGAGTCCAATGAAAGCAGCTAAAATGAAATATTTATAATGATCTAACTCCGACCACTTTTTTTACAACTTTATTGAGTTTTATTTTATGCCATAACATTCACTCATTTCAAGTGTACAATTCAATGATTTTTCAAAAATTTACTGAGTGGTACTACCATCACCTTAAATCAGTATGAGAATATTTTCATAACCCTAATAAGATTCCTGGTGTTTATTTACACTAACCCAATTCCTACTCCCAGGCAAGCACTCATCGACATTCCCTTTTCCATAGAGATTTGCCTTTTCTGGGGATTGCCTATAAATGGAATAAGAGGATATGCCGGAAGCCGGTCCATCCTTGCTGCTTGACACAGTCGCTGCAGGAAAGAAACATCTGCACAGCATATGTTTCAAGGGACCTGGCGTATATAGCATACTGTTCTTAATATGTTTGCTCCCCTTAGCGCTGTGTGTTTTAACCAAGGTCACCTCTCCGAGAAAGGTTGTTTCCCCAGGTAGGGATTTTTCCCTGAAGTCAGTGAGGGGATGAAACTCCTTAACTAAGTCCTAGAGACAGAACATGGCAAAAGATGCTGGACAGAACCTGGCTACAGAACTTGGTTGGAGAACCTAGACAGAACCTGGCTGCAGAAGCCGGCTACAGAACCTGGCGACTGAACCTGGCCGGAGAACCTAGCGAGAGAACATGGCTACAGAACCTGGCTGGAGAACCTGGAGAACGTGGCTGGAGAACCTAGCAAGAGAACATGGACACAGAACTTGGCTGGAGATTGTGGCTAGAGATCCTGGCAAGGCTGCTGATCAACTGAACACTGTCTCTGTGTCATTCCTTCTTCGCCGACTCTGTCTACACCTTTGGGAACCCCTGGACCTGCTGGGGTTGGACCCCGGCAAGGATACTTCACCACTTTCTAAATATGTAAGTTTAGTGAAGTCATTTAATTTTGCTGTGCCTCATCTGCCTAACAATAATCGTACCTACACCTCACAGAGTTATTATAAGGAATGAGATAAACCATATGAAATGCTTAGGACACTGGCTGACACATATCAAGCGTACAATACACTAACTGTACAGCCGTTAAGCCCCTACTACTGTTTGCTTATAATTCTACTACAGGAGCCTCAAATTCAACATGGCCCAAAATGAACTCCCTTAAGCTCTCCCTTCAAAACTGCTTTCCTCCTCTGTCCCTTCTCACAGGGAACACTGAGTGTCCAGACCATCATCAGAAACTTCAAAAACGTCGTAAACTCTTTCTTACCCATTCTCACATCCAGCCTGCAAGCTCTAGAGTGCTCGCTTCTCCCTTGAATTTGCCTCTTTCTCTTCATCCCCTCAGCTTTAGTTACAGCTCACATTTTTTTCCTGATTTGGTGCAAACGCTTCCTGCCTTTTTGTTCTCTCTCCCTTCAATTGGGTTTTCCTCTAATCTATCCACCCTACTTCTGTCAGAGGATTCTCTCTTAAAATGCAAGTCTGATCATTTCATTCTCCTGCAAAGGCTCCCCACCTAGCTTTCAATTTAGCTCCTCGGCTTGTCACCCAGGGCCCATCAGAAACTAATTTCTATCTACTTCTGTATTTCCATCTCCGGCCAGTCTCCAGAATACACCCTTGGCACTGGTCATTCTAAACAACCTGCAGTTTTCTGAATGTGGGAGTCTTGGGGCTTCGGGGAAGCTAGCCAATTTCCAGCACCTCCAAGAATACCATTTGCCTTTCCCAAGTCTTAGCTCAGATATCACTTTGTTTATTAGGTTCCCTGGATCACCTAGCATGATTTGGAAATGCTTCTTCTGTCTAGAGCTGAATGAGGTAATATACAAAAAGATGCTCTCACATTGCCAGCAACTCAATGAGGACACCCTTCTTGAGCCCAAGTTCAGCATCATTTGAACTTGGTGAATGGTGGGGGGAGGGAAAGAATGGAGCAGGGGAGGGAGGTGAGAGGTAAAGGGAGGAGAGAGGAAACTAGGAGAGGAAAGCGAGAGAGGATATAAAAGGGCAGGAAGGGAGGAGGAAAAATAGGTCAGATAAAGGGTGCTGATGCCAAAGCATGAAAGAGAACAGGAAGAAGGGGTATAGCCTACTTCTCTGAGGGGCGACTTTTCCTTTGAGCATGAGCCTTTAATAAAAATGTGAACCCTTTCTTTTACTCCTACCTGTGCCCATAATCACACATTTCCTCTTTCTATTCTTTTGTTTCTGCAACACTGCCACTCACGGTGATTCTAGCTCTAAAGTAGAGGAAAAATTTACACACTTCCATCTGCTGGAGACAAAATTTCATTTCCTTTCTAAAGCATTCTCCACATATACTGTCAATCAACCAAGAGTTACTTTTCAGGTTTTCCATCTGTTTTCTTTTTTTGTTTGTTTTCTTTTCTTTCATCAGAATCCATGGAAAACTAGACTCATTTCAATATGCCATAAGTACCAAGGATATTTGGGTGAAAGGATCAGAGTTAAAAGATATAGTAGAGATTATTCTAATCAGTGGTTTCCAACATTTTCTCCACTGACCCCTATAAGTATACCCACCCACAGTCACCCCCAGGCCTGGCTTTCAATTAGTTTCTATGCATAACTTAGTCTTTTCACAATTTATCTTTCCATTGTATTAATCAAAAGTCAAGACTAACAATCAGATTTTCTGATCAATATAAGCTATGCAATACAAAGAACTTGGAATTTATATAATTATTGATTAAAATCCAAGGCAAAACAAACAAAAATCTCAACATTTTGTTAGCCTACATGATCCTGTGTTGGATAACTGTAAGCTTTGAGGTTTTAATGGAAGTCTATGAATGATGGACTCTGATTTTGAATTTCCATATCCTTTCTGGGCATCAACTACTGTCTATAGCCAAACCCTTCAAGTTTAGAGGTAAAACCCCAAGAAATCTTATTCTACTATACTTTTGATGACCCTTATTTTCTGCCTTGTTTCTTCACAGGATTTTAATTCATGTCTCCTTGTCCGACCAAGGGTTCTCATCCTGCGACATACAGAGAATTTAAGGAATCCATGAACTTGGATGGAAAAAAAGGACATCTTAGTTTTCACTAGTCCTTAGGAAAGTTAGCATTGCCTTTAATTATGAATAAAGCCCAAAACCATGGCTGTGACTTTTATCACCAGTAGAAACCACAGATGTTCCCTATCACAGTACAGTTACTACAAATTTCTCAAAAAATCCTTTGCACTCGTCACTCCTTCGATATCATGACGGTTAATGAATCTGCCACTTGGTTTTGTTATTTAATGTGTCAACAGAAAAGGGTATGTGTGATGACACAATGACTTGGAGTTTCAGTATTCTGATAAATGTATTTCCATGTTTGGCTTGGATATTTTTTGTTTTATGCATTAAAGACCATTTTGGGGGAAGAAGTCCATAGGTTTCACCAGATGACCAAAGAAGTACATGACCCCCCTTTCCCCCCCCAAAAAAAGGCTGCTTTCAAAGCAAATTTCATTCAGATTCATCTCTTGATGAATAACAAGATAAGGTGATACAAAGTAAATGCTTGAGTAAATGTGAAAGCTCACACAGTCAATATGAGAAAAAGAGAAGCCAAACTCAGACCTCCTGACCTTCCTCTTTCCAGTGCTTTCACAGAGTGAAGGACAGGAGCCTGAACCACAGAGACAGATACATGTGAGTTCCAATCTGATTCATCATTTCATGGCCCGAGGGTCTTAGGCAAGTTGCTTAATCTCACAGAACCTGTTTCCTAGTTCATAATAACTGCCATATTGGATTAAGAGGGTTAACGGGAATAAAATATGTAAAGAACTTTCTATGATATTTTGCACATAATCTAATTATTAAAAAGATATAATAACCTACTTGATGCCTAAATATCTTTAACAGAGTTTTCATTATACTATTCCTAAACTGCTTTACCATTTTCTAAAACTTCATTGTCAGTCTGATGGCGCGCCACATAACCCTCAAAATCGGAGCCTGCCTTATTCTCAAAAGAACTCACGGCCCAGGAAGATCTGAGGCTAGGAGCACCATCTCCCTGATCCTTGCATCCACCTTCGGATTACTGTCAGGAAGGTACTACTAAGTCCATCTGTGAATTCCACAATATTAGGTCACACCACTTCCTCCTGCCCTCGTTATGTGCTAGTCCAAGGATCACCACCCTAGGCAGCTTGCTTCTTTTTTTCTTTTTCATCTACATTAACCATGCTGAGGACACATGCAGAACTCTACATTCCCAGTTTTGAGGTTTCCACCTAGAATTCTAACAACCTGACATTTCCCCTATGAATCTTTTTCCAGTCTCATCAATTATTCTCTCAGGCTCCCTCTGTTATATTCTCATACCTCAGCTAAGTGTTCAGTCATGTAAGGAGCATCCATGTTGGAAGCCACCTTTTCCCTGAGATTAGGTCAAAATGATCACTGTGATTTAGAACAGATACAGACAGATGTGTGGATTAACACATGACATGAACCCCTGCCAGAGGGAACTGCATCTCAACTGAACACACAGCACCAAGCAAACCTTTAAGTATGAAAGGTGAGATGGGAGGGGAACTTTACTGTAAACACTGATTTTATGATATAATTTCAACAGTACACATTTTCCTATTACTCCCATAAAGTGTTTCACTGATACCAAAATGCCTCCAGGCCTTACATAATGTAAGTGCTGCCTGGGCACATTCGCATATCACCATCTCTTTGGCTCACAGCAACATCAGCAATTCACCACTTGCATTTTGAAAAAAAAACTACAGAATTGCAATTGGCCTAGAAGTGCCACCAACAAATTTGCTGCCTCTGTGTTATTTGTAAGTTGGTTGTTTTTTCTTTGGCTTGTGGCAAGTTGAAGATTGCATATAAATGCATATATATTACATATCTACTCATAATATTTAACACTAGGATTGAACTTCCCCCAAACTCAGAATATTATGATACCCTTTAAATATACGTGTCTCTCCTAGCATAATTTTTTAAATAAATTTCACTAATTCCAGGTCAAACCTTTTTATATAAATGTCTGCTTTTACAGAAATTATTTACTACCTGTCTTACAAATTAAGAATTTTAATAGGTTCTTATTGAAAATCAAATTAACATACTGTTTTTGGTGTTTTAAAGTAAAAAATAGGTACCTGTTGGTTAAAAATGCAATACATTTATCAGGTCCTACAATTTCCATTTTATATACATAGATAATTAGTTCTATTTCAAATTTGCTACTGAAAATAACACCAAAAGCAGCATTTTCCTCAGTAACAATTAATGTACATATTACTTTAAATCTGCAAACCAAGCTTTGAGCTACAAACTTTGAAAAGCCAGGTATTACTGTTTTGTAAAACCCACACTTCCAGCCCCATCAGCCAAGCATATTTCTAAAAGTACAAGAATCATATATGACTATGCAGTAGGCACTCTTGGTCCTGACACTGATGTTCCTACCTGAGGACAACCGTATCCAAACCGCACCCATTTGACAAAAGGGGCCTCTCAAAGAGTGCGGACCATGGCAATCCAGTTCAAAGCTTTCAGAAACATGCGCCCTTTTTCCATGCCAGCAAGAAAAAGATTGGTATCACGGCAGTCCATGGCTGAGCACATTTTAGCAAGGGTGCCTCCTGGGGAGCCCAAAGAACAAAAAAGCAGGAAGACGAGGCTGTCAACAACCTGGCAGTGACGGCAGAGTCACATTGCAGGTGTCAAAACCTCAATCCCAGAAAATGAAGCCCAGCGCGCAGACGGCAGGAGAAAATGGATACCAGAAGAATACCAAACAGCTGCTGAGAGCTGAGCTAAGGCAAGGCAGATACCCACGGGGAGGTCAAGCAGAACCTGGGAGAGCACATTGAAGCCGAGGCTGAAACGATGTTACAAAGCAGCAGACAGCTGGGCAACAACTGCTGGGGAACACAGGCTTGTGGCTACAGAGGCAGGGGGGCAGGGTCACAAACAGCTCCGCCAGCATCCTGGAGGCCGCCCCTCGGAGATGAAGCGGCAGGCAGTTCCTGCAGGCCCAACGTGACCGCCAGGGCCACGTGGCAGGGGCCAAAGGCACAGACACATACAGACTTACTGTGGCAGGAAACACACTTCTCACCGACCCGCTCAGGATCGAGGGACAAATCGCGTAACGCTCGCAGAGATGTGGGTCCCTGCCACCTAGTCACTCACTGCTGTCCTGGACTCCCAGGAAGCATTGTGCCGAGTTCTACAAAGAACCACCGAACAGTGCTCCCTGCCGTGTCGTCCAAGACAAAGGGAAGCTGGTAACGTTTTACATCGGTAAGTCTGACGTTGGGCTTTAACTCCTAAGTTACGTCTTTGACCTGCATGTCCCATCTAAACTCAGGAGCCCCTGAAAGTGCCCAGATACGCTCTTAGCAATCTCAGCAAGGCTGCTAGGAGAATTCTAAAAGTGTATCTGTCGATTTACATCAGGGGATGGCAAACCTTTACACTTCAGGGCCAGACTGTAAATATTTTAGGCTTTGTAAGCTCCAACGTGCCTGTTGGAACATACAACTCTACTTCTGCAGAAAGCAGCCATAGACAATATGTATACAAATGGGTATGGCTGTTTAAAAGCAAGCTATAGGACGGATTTTGCCCAGAGGCCATGGTGCCCATACCCATTCTGGATGATAATCCAAAATACACACACACCTCTATATAAATGGTCTACTTCATATGGGTGACTACCTCATAACTGAGTAAGGTCACATGACTTCTAAGATTGCATGTATGATCAAGTTGGCACCAAAGAGTTCTACTCAAATTGTCAAGGGTGCTAAGACTAGACTGGAAATAGACTCATGGGCTCCGCAGGCATCCATGGACTCCCTCTCTTCCCAGAGCACCTTGCTTTTCTTTCTAACAGATCCCTTCTTTCCTGTGGTGGATCTATCGCCCCCGATGAGGGACAGGTAAACCTGCCTCTTCTCCACTCAGATGCCAGACCGTAAGTTCAGCCACATGGATGGCCCAGGTCTGGCCAAAGTGCCCCACCATTCCCCTAGCCTGGGACTGTGCTCATCCCGAGCCAGGAATAAAATTATAACTGAAGTCAGGATTACCAAGGGCCTCCGTGAAGCATGTCTGAGAGAGCTAGGGAAGAAGCCATCATGGCCACCACAATCACCACGATGGCCAGACAGAGAGAGAGGAAGTATTTGTGGCCTCATCATAACACTTGCGCTCAGAAAAGCAAGAGGGTCTACTTTCCCTGAAGTGGGCTTATGTCACGTACAACCAAGAGTCCCTCCTATCGGGATAAATAATACGATAGCAGAAAGAAAGGGTCAGCAACACGTGCCAGTAACCGTTCAAAGCAGCAATGGAGACAAACAGAACTCCGAAGCCCCACGCCAGGTACATGCTGTGAGCAGAGATGTCCTAACATCTCACCCCTCCTCTTTATCGCTGAGGGAGTCAGGCACATCCTTCCAACTCCTTCACCCAAAACTGATCTACCTGTGAGCTTCCTTTTTTAACCACTTGCTCAACACAGAAATCTGGGAACTGTCTTTAACTCCCATCTCTCCTCCCACCCTCCAGCATCAGCTAGTTACCAAGTTAAATCAAGTTTTCCTCCCCTTTCCCTCTCTAATACACTCACAGTTTCTCTTTTTACTTCTGTCCCTACCCTATTTTAACTCTCATCACTGGTAGGAAGCAAATCCTCTAAAGTAATCCTATAGATCAGCGGTTCTCAACCTGTGGGTCACGACCCCTTTGGGGGTCGAACAACCCTTTCACAGGGGTCGCCTAAGACCATCGGAAAACACATATATAATTACGTATTGTTTTTGTGATTAATCACTATGCTTTAATTATGTTCAATTTGTAACAATGAAAATACATCCTGCATATCAGATATTTACATTATGATTCATAACAGTAGCAAAATTACAGTTATGAAGTAGCAACAAAAATAATTTTATGGTTGGGGGTCACCACAACATGAGGAACTGTATTAAAGGGTCGCAGCATTAGGAAGGTTGAGAACCACTGCTATAGATCATATATAACCCTACATAGCCAATATAATCCTATAAGGGACACCCTTCTGGTCTCTTTGCTTTGGATTTCACCCTACTTCAAACAATTCTCCAAATTCTATCGTGGAACACAAAGCCTTCCCGACCTGGCTCCTGTCTACCTTGCCAATTCATCTATCTTCCCTCCCTGCCCCTATCCTCTCCTCTAGCTTTGTGTCCTGGCTCTTTAGACACCAGGCCTTTCTCTTCCTGTACATTTCCCCCCTAATGTTCCTCCCACTCTCACATCTTTAATAAATGAACTCTTCCTTGTCCAGGTCAGCTCTCACAAGTGCCTCCTTCACCTCTCCTTCCCCGTCTGTGTCAAGTGCCCCTCTTACCTACTCACTCAGAATCATAAGCGCGTCTCTGTTTTAGACAAGCTGTTTACTTGGTGTCCCCACCAGACTCTAAGCTCCTTAATATTGTGGACAACATCTTCTTCTTGGGTGGGTGCCCCCAATATTTAACATGGTTCCTGACACAGCTAAGCATTTACAAATGCTTGCTAAAGGAATAGAGGAACACTGCTCATGCTATGAGCCAAAAGCATCCCACACTGATGGTTTCTGGCAAGATAGCACATTTCCAGATAAGAGGGGTTTTCACGCTTTTAAATCAAAGGCCAATGCCTATTTGAGCTAATTTTCTGAATTTAAAATAAGCCACATTCACATCTTTCGCCCAAACTCTGAATAGAATTATCATATTTTTACACTACAATTCGCAGAAATCAGACTACTTAAATGGTAAACATACCCTTGCTTTTCCTTTCTTGCCATCACTTCTAGTAACAGCAGTCATTTTGGGGCCTGGAAGATAAGTGCTCAGAATACACAACAAAACAATTTACAACATCATTGCTAAATATTGTTAAAACTTTTGATTGGCATGTGTCTAAGGACAATTATCTACTTAAAATTTTTCCTGCTTTCTTAATTTCCATTCATCTCCTTCCTTTTCTAGTATCAAGATTGATAAAGAATAGAAGTTGGTTTGTGAAGAGTGCTAATGAACTAGCAGCAACTGATGTAATTTTCTGGGGGGAGGAGGGAGGATCCTTAAAATACAAATAATTTTATTTAAGTAAATGAAAACCAACAGTATTTTACAAAATTAATTTCCATTTACTCAAGATTTTGAGGGAGAACACCATTCCAGTTTTCAATTATAGCTGCAGTGTTACTTTGGCCTACTTCTACAAATTTCAGCCTATCCTGGTGAAACTCTCTGAACACATAAATGGCTTGCAGGCAGACACAAAGAATTCCTTCAAGTGCAGTAGGTAAGCTGCATGCAAAGCATTTACTCTGTTTTTATATAAGATGCTTAAAGAAAAAACAACTGTGCTAATAAGTGTTTAAGTTTTTATTCAGGTTTAGAGAACAAGCCAAATAATGTTCTTATCAAATCCATTGATTTACAGGAAATCTTTGACCTTCATTTTCAATTACTTTTCATAAACAATGATGAGACAAAGAGAAATAAAGATGAAAAATTTAACTTAAGATTATGCTTAGTATTAAAAACAATTTTAACTTTCAAATGACCTCCATGGTCTAATCTATAAGGCCTATGGTATATAAATAAACTGTCCAATTTAACATTAATTTTACTAATTCTTTCAGGCTTCAGTTGGAAAAATAAACCCAACCCCCACCACCAAAAAAATAAATCCTCAGAATTCAAATTCCAAGTACACAACGATGAGCATATGGGTATTTATTATGGTAGTCTCTTTTTTTAAAAATACAAGCAAGCTGCTATTTTATAACTCACACACCAAAAATTCAGCATGCAATCAAAATATATTGAAGAGTTTTTTAAAACACTACAGAGCTACCACCACAAACAGAGTGGAATTCAGCAGACTTCCTCCATTCTACCTATGATTCACCTCTAGAAGCTAGCAACCATTTGCTGCTCTGACTTCAATTCACAAAGATATCCAACAAAATGACCCATCTTTTATTGCAGTGCCTGTTTTCCCCTCACAAAAAAGAAGTTCCTCCAAATCTCTGCATAATCATCCCTCCTCAATACCATAAAAGGAAAGCAGCGTAAGCAAGAAAGGAGCAAAATCTTCAAGTCAACTTTTCTCATTTGCACCACAGTTCATTTGATAGGGATATCATACTTACTCTTCCCATCCAACCCGTCGCCCTGGAGAAATCCAACTCTTGTTTTTCATTCAGTTCTAAATATCAACCGCTGAGGCATGTCTAATAAGGTCCTAAATGATTGGTTTCTTGTACTAATTTAAATTAATTCCAGAGAGTTGTGAGCCATCCTGCAAAAGACATTTGTTGTTTTCCTTTGCTAAATTAAAAAGAGTATGATTGATTTTTTTTCAACCCATCAGCAATAGAATCTGGTTTAATAGAATACTGGGTGAATTTTCACCTGAATATTCTCAAAATGTTCCAAGGAACAGATGTGCACTAGAGAAAACTAGGCTGCAGTCCAACAAGACCCGAAAGTGTTCTCCTTTTTTGGAGCTGCCACTTGCTGTTAGAATTTAGTTATCAATAGGAACAGGGTAAACATTCCAACCGAGAATAAGGTAACCCAAGAAACAAAATGATGATTGTGACTGAGTTGATATGGTTTGTTGTGTTAATGGACCTCCTTTTCCATTGCATGTGTGGCAATATAGCCAATGTTCTACCTAAAACATTACTAAGTACCCCCAAATTTCAAATATATATCTTAAGCAAATATACCCAAACCCATTTCCCTAGAATTGTGACTATTTTCAGATGGCAGGAACCCTAGGGAATAACTACAGCCAAGCCCTGACTTTAAAGAAAAAGCCGTGGCCCTGGCTGTATAACTTAGTTGGTTAGAGTATTGTCCTGGTACACTAAGGTTGTGGGTTTGATCCCCAGTCAGAGTACATGTAAGAATCAACCAATGAATGCATAAATAAGTGGAACAAAAAAAATTGATTTTTCTCTCTCCCTCCCTCTTTCTCTCTAAAAATCAAAAAAATAAAACAAAAAGGAAGGAAGGAAGGAAGGAAGAAAGAAAGGGCTGTGTTATCAATATGGCAGGCCTTCAAGATACTTAGCTTACCTGAACTTTGAGTGAGAAAAGTTTTACTTCTTCTAGGGGGATAAAAAGACGTGCTTGAGTTAGAAGGTTATATGTTTTCTTTGTATAGGGAATCACTAGAAAAATGTTAACATGTGAAAGATCTGTTTTAATTAGGAGAGAGATCAATGTTCTTAAATGCAGAACTACCTGTAAATAAATTAATGCAAGCCCTAGCTAGTTTGACTCAGTGGCTAGAGCATCGGCCTGCGGACTGAAGGGTCCCAGGTTTGATTCCGGCCAAGGGCACATGCCTGGGTTGCAGGCTCGATCCCCAGTAGGGGGCGTGAAGGAGGCAGCCAATCAATGATTCTCTCTCATCATTGATGTGTCTATCTCTCTCTCTCTCTCCCCCCCTCTCCCTTCCGCTCAGAAATCAACAAAAATAAAAATTAAAAAAATATTTAAAAATTTTTCATTTATTTAAAAACATAAATTAATAAATAAAAATAAATTAATGCAAGTTGTAGGTCTTGGTGAGCATGCAAGTTAATGACAGAAAATAACAAACTTCTCAGGAAAAATTTCAAAAAGCAGAGCTTTTTGTATCAGTTTTGCTCACTGTCAAACAGAAGGTACATAAAAGTATTCCTGGGATTTTTAGGTGTTTTTTTGTTGTTGTTTGTTTGTTTGTTAATACTCACATGAGGATATTTTCCCATCGATTTTTAGAGAGAAGGAGGGGGAGAGACAGAGAGAAAGAAACATCCTTGTGAGAGAGACACATCCATTGATTGGTTGCCTCCCGCACAAGCCCAGGGATCAAGCCCGCAACTGAGGTATGTGCCCTTGGCCAGAATCGAACCCAGGACCCCTCAGTCCTCAGGCTGATGCTCTATCCACTGAGCCAAACCAGG
>NW_006299245.1:3760278-3762986 GCF_000327345.1 Myotis davidii | reverse complement strand
ATCAGTTTATTTTATTCATTGGATTCCACATATAAGTGATTTCATGTGATACTTGTCTTTGACTGACTCATTTCACTTAGCATAATGGTCTCCAGGTCCCTCCATGCTGTCTGAAAGGGTAAGAGATCCTTCTTTTTTACAGCTGCATAGTATTCCATGGTGTAAACATACCATATGTTTTTTTATTCACTCATCTACTGATGGGCACTTGTGCTGTTTCCAGATCTTAGCTATTGTAAGCAGCACTGCTATGAACATAGGTGTGCATATTCTTTCCGATCGGTGTTTCAAGATTCTTAGGATATATTCCTAGAAGTGGTGGATCACCAGGTTTGGCTAATTCTTAATTCAATATAACCTTTTACAGTATAACTGAAAATGTGGTTGGCAGTTAGACAGACATAAGCAGAGCAAGGACACTGGGCCAGGTACAGTAGGTCATCAAAGCAGAAAGCCCTGGGTGCCTAGCAACCAGGAAAACTGGGAAAATAAGGACCTCACCCCCAGGATAACCTTTCTTTCCCCTGCATACAGCTGGTCAAGGGATTTAGACCCCCCCCTGACCTTTCACATCGCGGATCATGCAGGTGAGACCCTCTCCTGACCTTTCTTCCCCTCATATGTGACTAGTTATGTAGCAGATCCCCTTCGAGGAGGAACCAGGGGCCAAAGAGTAGCCCAAGAAACTCCCATGTGGGCCTTTGCCTGACCACTCCCTTAAGCATCAAGCCCTAGGGATAACATGGAGGCCTAGGTTGTGTTTCAGCTCCGTGCCTGGAAAAGCAGCAAAACCAGACATCTGATCTCTTGGCCGATATCAGAACTGCACTGACTAATGACCCTCTGGCACCCACCAATCAGTGTAAACCATGACTGAATATTCTGTTGAGATCCTCCCCTTGGACACCCCCTGAAATCACACCCTTAAAAACCCTTAGGATGGAGGACCAGGGTGCTCTCGCTCTCTCTCCCCACTCCCCCTTGGCACATCACATTTACCTTCCTCTCTCCTAAGCCCCAAGGGCCCTTCTTCTGCCCCTGTAACTTGTTTCCTGAGTCCATTTCTCCTGTAGCTCACTTCTTGTACCCTGTGACTGTCTAAATAACCTTCCTCTTATTGTTTGAGTCTTGGCTCTGAATTCTTTCCTAGCCAGAACTCAAGTACGGAGGTTGCTGAATCCAGATCCGATCTTGTCCCACTGGTCTGACACCTGGTGCTGTTCTCACCGCCAATAAAAACAACTCTAGTTTTTCATTGTTTAAGCTTTTTCATTTACTAGATACACTTCATAGAGTAAAACAATTCTTACAAGGTGCTAAGAAATCATAATTTTGCATATGCTACTATGCAGTATAATCTAACTCAAAGAAGAAAGTCAATGGTGAACAACATAGAAGACATCCTAGTTCTGTGTTTCATATGTACTTTGAATTGAGTATATACTGCAAACATTTTATTGGCTAAATTTGCATGTGTGTGGGTCCGTGCATGCATGTATGCATGTGTGTATAATGCTCAAGTTTCCACATTTCTCCAACTTATAACTCAAGATAATAATTAAATTCAAAAATTAGTAGTTACTTAATAGACTTCACTACCCCTTTCAGCTACCCTAAATATATTTGAACTGCTAACTTAAATATTATTAGAAATAAGTTTAAGTTCTGAACATTGGCTTTTAAGAAAAATCCCTAAATGCTTTATAATACTTTCAGGTGTTACTATACAGTGATTTTAAACTATCAGCAATAGAATGAATGAAAAATTTCTTAAGAGAAATATTTAATAATTATCCTGGACACCAGACACTGGACCAGGCACTTCATATAATTTATCTTGGTCTATTCTCCCAACAACTGTATTAAGTAGGTATTGCTACCCCCATTCTATACAACAAGGAACAGAGGCTAAAAGAATCTTAGTAGCACGATCAAAATTACCCAATAAGCAAGTGATAGTTCTGGGATTAGATCTCTAGATTATCTAACTGCATAAATCTGTGGTCCTTTTACTTTTTGCCACTCTGTTGATTGAAAAGATCTAAACTTAAGAAATATTTTCTAATTACTTACAAAAATGTATCACCAGGGTTAGGTACTAGATGTTACCATTTTGTGAGTACTTGAGCCAAACTGTTGAAAAATGACGTGTGACCATCTAGTACTTACTCCCAATTCTCAATACAGGACTGATTAAAGGGAACACTTCAATGGAGGAAAAAAACAGCTTATCTGACATATTGCTTTTCTAATCACCGGCTGCCAGAACTGCTCTGAATCTGAACATATTCGTAAAAGAAAAAGAGTTGCCACTGAAGAGGGAGACCATGAGTACACCCTGCCAAGCAGAACCAAAGTACCAAACATTATTTACAGCCGGTGCACTGTAATTGGTGCTTTTACCCTGCAAAAGAAGACTCAGATTGACCAGAAGGTCTATTCAAAGTAAGCCTTCACGCAGAGACAAGACACACAGGGAAAGCACAGAAAAGAATTAGAGGAGAGGAAGAACTGCTTATGCAGTGAGGCTTCGAACATTAGAAGCAGAGATGGGCTGTGGGGGAGGCAATAGCAGCTGGGGCAGCAGGAGTTCCATGACTCTGAGAGAAAAAGGTAGCAATAACATGGAGAACACAGCTCCGTTCTCAGGGGAGAAGAGCATCAGATACAAATGTACTGAGCCATTCAGCCTCTGGTCCAACACTCTG
>NW_006299245.1:3748456-3760044 GCF_000327345.1 Myotis davidii | reverse complement strand
TAAACTATATAGGTAGGTACATTGTTATTAACTTAATTAGGGTACTCCTAAGGCTTAGGAAGAGCCACACTCAAGGGGCCAAAAAGCCACATGTGGCTCGCGAGCCTCAGTTTGCCGACCACTGAGTTAGGTGTGAGAGATAGTTAACAGTCAACAATTAGCTCGATAACAATGAGTTTATTTGTGCTCCCCCTAGCAGTGCCTGTGCTTTGAGGGGTCTGGAAAAAGGAAAATTATTCTGACATTCCAACGATATGTTATCTAGATGCAAAAAGACAATAGACTCGGTGAAGGTAAAGATTGACCTTTGTCAGGGAAGAGGCTACCTAGGACATGACTGCCGGGAGCCGGTCCATCCTTGCTGCTTGACACAGTCGCTGCAGGGAAGAAACATCTGCACAGCATATGTTTTAAGGGACCTGGCGTATATAACATACTGTTCTTAATGTTTGCTCACCTTCTTGGCGCTATGTGGAGTTAGGGAGGGAATACAACCCCTTCACTAAGTGCCAGGCAGGTAATTAATCACTTTAACTATGAACAATCACGCTTAAGGTACATAATCTTTACTCCCTGGAATAGAGATAAGAAATGTCCTAACCTTTGGAATCGAAATTAATAGGTTTAAAATCAACTGGTATAAATACAGATGTTACAAGGAGAACCTGACTAGAACCTGGTGACAGAACCTGGCTGGAGATCCTGGACAAAACTTGGCTGGAGACTGTGGCTAGAGATCCTGGCAAGGCTGCTGATCAACTGAACGCTGTCTCCGTGTCATTCCTTCTTCGCTGACTCCGTCCACACCTTTGGGGACCCCTGGACCTGCTGGGGTTGGACCCCAGCACATGACTACCCACCATAAACTGCTTTTCAGTTAAAAATGTTTTCATTTGAGACCATCCTGTGTGGTTACTTTTAGGTCTCTGAGTTTTTAAGGCCACCATACGGGCCTTCCCTGAGCTTGTCAGGGGAGCAGGTGGCCCCTTTTCGTCCACTCTCTACACCTAAATCTGGAGCCATGAGGCTTTTAAAACACACAGAGAACATTTCATTTGATCCCCACTCTGTGGTAGGCAGTTATTATTGTTACTTTCACTCCCTAAACAATTATAACACCAAGTCTTAGATGAGTGGCTGGAGTACCTCGCTAGTAAAGTGATACGTAACTCCAAGACCATAACTCTAGTCTCCTATCGTGGCCTAATGTTTGTTTACGAAACTGCCTGTAGGTCCCAGTATTTTTAAAAGAAAGGAATAATTTTAACTGATTTTAGAATGAGCACTTTAAAAATATTCCTATTAAGTAGGGATGTAAATTTTCAGAGTCATAGGGCATTCACTCAATCAGAAACACTCCAAAGTGCCCAAATGCTAAGGTTCCATATAACAGGCTTAAAAAAATCATAGGGGCCCAAGCATTTCTACTTCTATGTGGGTACCTCTACCTGATAGCATCACCAGTGCCTGATTGTCACCAATAAATCTTCGGCTTTCCCACTCCCTGCTTCCTAAATACTTATATTTTTGCTGCCACCCGATAATTTTTAAAGCCTTCATGCAATGTAAGCCAAATTCCCTTACAAGGGGTTGCTTAACAAAAGCACAAACTAATGAAGGCCCTGTCTACGGAGACTCAGTTAAGGCATCTATTCAAGTCATAAGCCTAAGGTGACCGACGCCTATCAGTTCATTTGTCAAAATCAGCATCCAATACCTGTCTCCACAGCAGTGCTACAAAGAAGATAACATTGTAATACAAGATGGTGACAGATATTTCCATAGAGATCACCTCCTAGGGTTTCAGCAGGCTCTCTACCTTTTCAAAATCCACACAATACCTCGAATCCACATGACCAATTTAAAGGAGATGTGACTGAACAAAGCAGAGAGAGATGAAATAAAATGACTAGACTCATACAAAGAAGAGAGGTGCCTTATCCTTGATCATTTTTAATCCAGCAGTTTAGGTAGCCCTTCCAAGTATCTAAGTATCTGTACAACACACTGAGCCGATGTGTAATACATTTAAATGAAATAGAGCCTTACTGCTCTGATTACCGTGTGGTCCGTGAACCAACAGCCATCTGTTACACCTGTGAATGACGGAGATGCAGGCTCTTAGGCCCATTCCTGGCAGAATCTGCATTTTCACAGCCCCAAGTGATCTGCAAGTAGACTGATCTAGAAATATATACACATACCAGATGGGAAGAGGCCAGCTCACCAATGGCCCTTTAAGCAAGGCATAGGGAGATCTATTGGATTCAAAGAAACTGGGGGCTTAAACTGCATTTTGAAAGATTTTTTTAAAAAGGCAACTGTCCATATCAAAGGATGAAGGCAGGGGGGCAAGTCCTGAGAAGGGACAAAGCCTGCCACTGGCATCCTCAATACCATTTCTGAATTTGAAAGTAACTACTAAATACCTTCTCATAGAAATGGCTTACATTATTTAGGTTGACGACATACGAGAGGTTTTAAAACAGTGAAATTTCACTTTCTGTTCAACATGTAACAAAAGCAAAACACACCACTGTTGTCAAAGGAAAAAATACAAAGATTCTTGCATAGACAGATGGAGGAACCAAAACTAAAGAATATTTTTTAAATAGAAGACTCCATGTGGCAAACTATAGTCAGTGCTTGCAGGCTGCGCACTGGTGTCTTTAAAAGGTTTTAATTCAAATCCTAAATTCATTTTTCTTTGGTTAAACCAATCCATATCCCTAGAGAGTGGGTTAACGTGTAAAAGCTTATTTCTTTAACATAAGTTCACTGACTATTCAGCACCATTTTTTTTTCTTTCAACAGCATAACAAGAATAATCTTCCTATTTTAAATGAGGTTTACCAAATGAATTCAGGTATACCACTTCTTCACATCAGCTATAAATAATTGCTTCCCTCTAAAGGGCCCATTTCTGCAAATAAAAATGTCTTTTTGCCTGATTAAACTTCTTCATCATCTGAGAACTTTTCTTCTGCAAAGTTATAGTTGGGAAATTTGTCACAGGAAGCTTTCTTTGTCAAAATGAGCTTTTTCAGTTGCTTTGGGAGAGCAGTCCTGTAGTTAATTATTGGAGGAGGAGGGGAACATCCTGTTCTAAAAGTACACTCGACAGACAATTTGGATCCACGTGCTCTACCTGAAGACGATCTGACAATCCAGGGCGGCAGGCTCAGTATTTATTATACCTTTAGAAACTTGAAGACAGAAAGGCAGACGTAGCCAAAAGGCAGCTTATGAAACAATGAGCAAGGTCCCCAAAGGAACAGGGCAGGTGCTAGCCCTGCCTCAAGAGCCCCTCCTCCCAAATGGCTCTGTAATGGCAAATGTCCCTCCAGACTGAGAAAAGTGGTCAAACCTGTGAAGGTATCTCTAGAGCCACCACCTCCTAAGGCAATCCCTGTTGAGAACACAATTTGCAGGGTTGTCACTTTCACATGCACTGACCTTGTAAAGAGTAAAACTACGGACTCTCATTTTTAACCGGAGAGATACCAGAAATGGAAGCAGGGTGCACGTGCCTTCACTTAAATTGGAAATTAACAAACACAAGAGTTTACTTTTCCCCAAGTGTTTTCCCCTTGTCTGCCTCTCAAAGACTAGTTTGATAGTCTTGAGTTTATAATAGAATCAACAATATGCTTTATGACAGTGTTCTAAACAACAGGCGTATAACCCAATTGAGAGCTTAAAACAAAAAACAAGGCTGTGGTCTGCACCTTTTCAGTCTCTTTATAGAACACGTATAAGCAATTGAAAAAGGAAAACAAAATTTCATAACACACAGCCGTAAAACTTTTACTAGCCTTATTCGTCCTTTTTTTTTTTTTAACTTATTTTTAAGAGGCAAACTTGTGAACTGCATTTAAAATTAATACCCAAAGAATTCCAAGTATGCAGGAATACGGATTGTCATTCTCCCCACTGGATTTTTAAACAATGTTGAAGCATGGCTGTTTGAAATACTTCAATGTCATCATTTAACACTGCTCAAAATGTCAAGAGCCATATTGCGCCCCAGTGGCCACTCTTCAGCAAACAACACATCCTTTGAAGTTAAAACACTCCTAAAGGATGTCAAGGGAGAATTTCTAGGCTAGGACAATCAAAATGTTCCACTTCTAAAGAAACCAATGGTCTCTGGAACCGCAATTAGGGAAACAAGCACTTTCGCTAACTACCAAAACTTGTGACTTTTGCAGTTTCAAATGTCAATAAATTCCTTTACCCCATGGTAATATTTTCATACATTGTTCCTTAATTAAGCCATTGGCCACAGCACCTAGCTCACAGCTGCTATTTCAAGGGCACTGATGTGTTTCATTTGATAAATCATGTAATTTAGTCAGTCTCTTTGATGATAACTGCATGCTGCGCCACCCTGCACACCCTGCCTCACTCTGATATCACCAATGCCCGGCAAAGAAATCAAGAAACAAAAGCTTACATGGAATTACCATAAGCAAATAGCATCTCCTCTGCCAAAAACTACAGCACTTTTAAAGCAGACACAGTAGCACTGCCCTCGGCAACAAAGCAGGCACACAGCCTTGGAATAAAATAAATGTTCATATACTATAATTCCGCAATAAGATGGACTCTAGAGGTGGAGTTAGAATTTTCCATATTATTTTTTTTTTAGTCATGAGCAAATCAAAATCTCTCTCCCTCTCATCCATAAAGTCACTTTGAGTTGTCCAAATTAACTGCATTTTAGGAAATGACTGTAAACAAAAATATACTACTCTAAAAACATAACAGCAGCTCTCCATATGGACTTAAAAACAAATCATTTGTGTTCCTGACTTCTTCAAAATTCTCCTGAGTCGATAGGTTTATTCAATGATTTCCCATCTACCTGGAAAGACAAAAGGTCATCGCTGAACCCAAATTTGGAATCCCAACAAGTTCTTAAAATATTAAAATGACCACGTACACCTTTATTCTAAGAAACCTTGAATACCAGAGAAGCGGTCAAATGTGATTGAAAAGGAAAACTGTCAGAGAGGAGGAAAGGAGATCAATAGAAATTTAATAGTGCTGCATCGTGTTAGAATTAACTGTGTAGAAAATACAGCCCCCAAAAATCTCTCTCAGGCAAACGTCTTCAATCCCTCTGACCAGTACAGGCAAATCTCGTTAACTCCAAGAGCAGCCGCTACACGCCTCCAAGGAAAACAACTGACTGGACAGCTAGGAAGAAGACATCTGGGAGAAGTAGTTTAAAGCTTCCGCTCGTGCGAATCAAGTACCCATGAGCACCAGACCCAGCACAGCGCCAGTTCAAACCATCTACCATGGATCCCGGGCACCAACGTCCTGGGAGAGAAGCTGACGGAGTCCCGGTAAAAGTTTTAAAATATGAGTATTAGTCAAAATAAACATGAGTAACTGCAAGTGAAATTCTGCTAAAGGACAAGCTATTGGCATCTGTGTAAGTCTACCATCAGACTCTCAAACACTTTATAGCACCTGCTACAGGACAGGTAAGACAGACAGACAGGTATGGATGCTGCTGACAAGAGTGAACAGCTGCTGCTTGCATTAGGCACCATATGTATGAGAAGCCCGTGTCTAGTAATATTCATAACTAGTGAATTGCTGAATGTAGTCATTATTCCTCAAAAGCACAGACAAATCAAATCTTCAAAGAAACCACTGCATATCATTACATCTGTAATTACTCAAAATATTATGCCTTTTTCATCCTACGAAAAACAGAAGGTAGTGCAGTTCCTGGTGCTGTGCCTCCTTCCTTTTTTTCCCTCCTACTAGCCTCTAAGTGAGGACAGCTGTTCATAGAGGCGAGGTCCTTACATTCATCAACCCACTTTTCCTTCCCATCAAGGCTGCCACACTTGCCACTTTGGTGAAGCTATTAAATAAGTACCCAAAGCTAATCATATAATTAGCTTCCAAGAGACAAAACAATCTAAAAAGTGAATGTTTACAGGTATAAACCATGTTGGGTGAGAAAAATAAAGTTATAAGAAACTAGGTTTGCCAGCCCTGATTTTTCAAAGTGCCTTAAGGGTAAACTTGGCCCCTTCCTCTTAGGAAGGTGCCTGTTTTAGAGAAAATGTACCCTTTGCCTATGACAAACAGCTGCACCATCACGGGCGTTTTAAACAAGTGCCTTTAGTGTGCGAAACAGCAACAAGGAGATGAGAGAGACAAACCGTGCTCCTATCTCATACCGGAATACAAAAGGTTGTAGGTATTTCATAATTATAGCAGCAAGGAATTCAGTGTTACAGCAGGGGCACAATAACACTGAAAAACTAAGTGCAGATGACAAGACAATGTAAATTGAATATATAATAATACAGCCAAAAATATACATTTACATGGAAACCATTAAGAGACAGATGGCTGGCAAGCAATTTTCCCTATGGCATTCGTAAATGTCCATCCGGTGCTTGTATTTGGGTCACTTGCTAGCTAATCCCCATGTGGCAGTCTCAATGGAGGTGAGGCAAAGTGGTCTCTACTGGCTTCACCTAATTTTAATTTACTGTTGAGATGTACTTGTTCAGCAAAATGAACCAATTCTACATAGAGTTGATTAAACAATCAAAACAGCTAAAAAATAAAATGTCACATAAAATATTTCATAAACTATAAATTGGGTCCACTTGCATTTTTTCGGTGTCTTATAAACTGGGAAGGAAATTAGAGTGAAAAAAAACAAAACACTCTTGTACACATTGGCTTCTTTCTGTATAGTCTTGATGATATATCCTTTGATTCAAAGCAAACTTCTCCCTTCTTTACTTTGATTTTATAAGTAATTCTTTGTAAACATACTTTAAACACCGGGCATTCCTTCAATGGTTGCACACACTAGAATTTTAAGGTACCAATCACATATTGGTCGAAGGCAAGTTATTCAGGGGAACTTTCTAGAGGCAAGTTAACAGAGTGATTGATCATTTCACACAGGATCATACCAGGTCAAAAACCCAAACTGACAGTAACATTACAAGACCAAGGAGAAGGCACAGTTGAATAGCTTTAGAAAATAAAGTTTTTAAAAAAACTTGCTAACATGCCTTACATCTTCCATTCCTTCTTTTAAAATACTGTTAATGAATGACTTTAAGGAAGAAACGTCTTAACTAGTGTTTCCATAAAAATAAAGATTTACATTTATATCCAAAAGAAAAACTAAATTAGGAATGTGCTATGAAGAGCTTGGAGTAGTTTTAATTCAAGAGCAGACATTTCTGCCATGGAGTTGTTTCTCCAAGTTTCACACAATTATTGCAAAATGGAATAGCTAAGAAACATAAAGGTAATGTTAATGATCATGGTTGGGTTTAACAAATGCAAAATCAGCAATAAGGAAAAAAATGTTCAAAGCAGCCACAAATCCATTTCCCACTTTCAAAACCTCCAACTGACTTTTTTTTTAACGAGTGCATTATTTTACTCATGTGAGAATAAAAACATGTAGTAGTTGCATTATATTATTTTCTAGTTATATGACTTAAAGAAAATGCCTTCAATTAGATGGCAAATCAAAATGAAATCAGACTACAAAACAAATAGTTAGGGTTTACTTCTATTGCTTTGAAGTAAACTGACTCCTCTTTTAGTGTTATCTCTATGCAAAGCATATTAACAGTACTATTTTTAAAGAGGATGAAGGGAAAATGATGTAATATTATCCTTGCCAAATACATAACAGAGCAGAGAATTTGGGGTCAGCCAGTTTCTTCCACTGACCTAAACACCAAATTTCTCCAGAAAATGAGAGGGTCCTTCGAGAAGTCATACGCAACATGATTTAAAGTCTGGCAAAAACTGCACATTTATAATTCCAATTTTACTCTAACCACAACTTAAGATTCAATATAGTCATTACTAGATTGGAGGCCAGGGGAAGAGGGATGAAGTTGAAACCATGTATGCTTTTTTGATCAGATAGGATGAATTCTACTCTTTTACTGTTTGTTTCATCACATCCTAGCCATATTCTTGAGTTTAGCACAGAAAAACTTGTAAAATATTAAATTTTACCATGGGGAAATTGATTTTGCTATAAAAACGTTTCAGATTACCATTTAATCTCAACCAAACTACATCAAACACTGCAAGTAATTATATATACCGTTTATAAAGTAAACCTGATCACTATACTTAAAAGAAATGATAACTTTGAGAAGTACCACAGCAATAATCTTTAAGCTGAAGCAATATAAAGCCCTCCTACAGTAAATGCCAGATTCTTCAGCTAAAATGCACAGTCTTGATTTAGTTAAGCAAGTCAAGCGTAAGAGCCACCTCCCTCCCTGAGTGCAGCTCTTTTGCTTCCAGCCCTGCCCTCCTCACAGAGCTGTATTTCACAGAAGTTCCTGGGGGGGCAGCGGAATCCACAGATGTAGTTTAAACAAAGTTTTGAACTTGAGCCTTTGTAGTCTGAAATGGAGTGATGGAAATAAACACATTCTCATCATCCTACAGTTTCCACTGCCTCGCCAGCCCTCTTCCCCCTTCACACCCTAGTGAGTGAGAGTAGTTAGAAAGTACCATATCTGAAAGCCACAACTTGCAGTGCACCTTGGCACCGAATGACCTGAACATGCTGTGCAGACACCAAGTTCCAGGATCCTATTAATATGTATTTCACGACTTCATAAAAACCAAGACACATGAAAACCAAGTTTAGCCCTAACCGGTTTGGCTCAGTGGACAGAGGGTCAGCCTGTGGACTGAGGCGTCCGGGTTCCGATCAAGGGCACATGCCTGAGTTGTGGGCTCCATCCCCGGTAGGGGGCATGCAGGAGGCAGCTGATCAATGATTCTCTCTCATCACTGATGTTTCTATATCTCTCTCCCTCTCCCTTCCCCTGAAATCAATAGAAATATATTTTAAAAAACAAACACACAAGTTTGATACTTTTAAGACTTCATACTCTCAGAAGTATGGGATTGCATATGCAGGTCTGCCAGTTAGAAAATTAGAGTCAAGTACACTTCAAATTGTAGCAAAAGTATAATTTGTATTTACAGACCCTCCATATCATGTCATATATAATATCTAGATATCATATACTGAGCATGCTATCAACTAGATGATATGAGCAAATCATCACACTAAATTCATCTAAGTAGCGAGGTAGAGGTTAGCAAATCTGACACCCCCTTCAACCTATAGCATGTAGAGAATTTATAGCAATTGTCCACCATCAAAGCACAACTAATTCATCATCACACTTGCACCATTCTTCCTTAAAGTTACAAAGGCCTAGCAATTGATTGATGATCAAAAAACACAAAATAAGCACTAAGTCTATAGAAAAAAATGTACCTGAAAATTTAGTTTAGTTTCAGCCTTAACCATTACAGGCTAGTTTCTTCTGACAAGTACTTTTCAAAGAACTAGATAGCAAAAAACAGTAGCATACAAGAGGCATGCCAGATTTACCACAGTGTTCTATAAAAGTTACAATAGTACAGCAAGTTACTTTTTCATAAGCTGTATATTCTTGGCATAAATGCTTACTATTGGAACTGTCCCAAACAGAGCCAGTCACTGCCCAAGATCTGTCCCTGAACTTATTTTGTGAAAAGTCACCCGTCTTTGGAAGCAAGAGATTTTTCTTCCATTTACCCTAGAAAGAGCAGGTGCACTGTAACCCCAAATCGGAGGGAACAGAAGCAGCCCCTCTCACAGACCACTTACTTCTCAGAGCATGTAGCATAATTGCTAAGATCTGCACATTGCTTAAAAATTGAGGGAAAGTTTATGTCTAACAGGGGCTTCCTAGCAACTAGCCTCTGATAGACACTCTATAAAATGCATTAAGAAGGGTCTGCTGGATGTCTTTGCAGGGACTATCAGGGGATTTCATAATAGACATGTGGATGTGAACCAAAATTCGCTGACTGAAGGTATACATCCATGAACATGCTTTTAGTCAGAGAGCGGGCACACCAGAGAATATAGAACATGGCTAATTACTACCAGGAGAAGATTTTGCCTTCACCTCCCCTCACTATCAACCTCTTTTCCTAAGTTCACTCACTGCCTCGCCCTGACCCTAGGGAACCATTCGCTTTCCATAGCCCAGAGAGGCTGCTGAAAAGCTGTCAAAGTAAATCTGTGCTCACTTTTTGGATAGTTTAATTCCAATGGAGCATGAAACACCCCAGGACGGTTAATAAGTTTAGCCAGGCGTGCTGTTCTCCCTAATATATTTTAATTATGCATCTGTTCTAATTGTAATCAGATTAAATCACTGGAAAGACACAAATTGGAATTTTCCCTAATGGCTATTGGAGCTTTTCATCAGTTTCTAAACACTAACAACGTTTAAAAAATAGGTAGAGCCACGAGCACAACTATGACATTTTCCAGAAATCGATGCAGTTTCTTTGACAACACGGTTCAGGTCTCATTAGCCACCCAAACTAACCCAAATGCAGAAGACAACTTCAGTCTCTAGGGGCGTCTTCTTCCCCAATTAGCACAAAAGAATCACTAATGTCTAATGTGAAACTCACAAACAGAAATGAAAGCCAAGCTTTTATAAAGTGCTACTCCATCGATTATGGAAAGAGGCGAGGGGAGGGAGGAGGCGGGGAGGGGGGAGAGCAGACCATCAGCAGCATTATCTTGGCTCCAAGTCAAGTACACTACACGTTAAAAGGGAAAGTTGAAGCAGAGTACGATCCTCTTTCCATTATTTTGGCAACTGTCAAAGGTGTGTGTTACCCTCGGGAAATAAAATTGTCCGTCCCATCAATAAACGGAAACGTTACGGGGAAGATCTATTAGGGGGCGGGGAACAGCTTCCCAACCCAGACGTAAAATCACTCAATGTGCTTTTGTTGCACCAAGGAATAACTAAGACTTTTTCTTTAATGCGTTCATTAAACAGTTTCCCAAATTGCTGCGATTTCCGCTAAGAAATTTAAACGTCTGCCAACAGCCGAAGAGTCAAGGGAGAGAACCTGCTGCAAACTAGGAACCCAAACTCCTCCAGCCCGCCCAGCGCGCTCGCGTCCCGGCGGTTCCTGCTTTAAGGTGTTAATGTTGACGCGCCTCCTAATTCAGGTGCCGGATTAGTTCCTCCAGGAGGCACTTCCAGCCTTAAAGCGGGAAGCTTCGGGGTCACCCCTCCCTCTCACCCCCTTACCTGTCATCATAGCAGAAATCCGCGCTTAGGGTGTTGAGATACAAGGCGAGCCCCAGAGCGCTGCTCACCAACTCTGCAATCATCTCTCCACCGCCTTCCCTCCGGCTCGGCTCCCAGCGCGAGGGCAGCAGCGGCAACAAAAAACAGAAGCATCAATCCCCACCTTCCTCCGCCTTCTCCTCCCAGCTTCACTTTTCCCTAGCTTCCCCACCCTCCCTTCTCTCCCTCCCTTCCTCCCTTGGGTCCTCCCAGTCCACGCGCTCTTCCTCCACCTCGGCCCGTCGCCGCGGCTCGGGCGTCCTCCCGGGGTGCGGGCTCACACCGCGCTCCCCATGCCCGGCGCCCGCGAGCGGCGTTCGGGCTCCGCGCCCTCCGGCGGAGGCACCGGGCTGGTCTTCCCCGCTGCCCGAGGCCCCCACCCTAACCCATGGCCAT
>NW_006299245.1:3743577-3748069 GCF_000327345.1 Myotis davidii | reverse complement strand
CAGGCCGGTGCCCAGCCCAGCCCGGGCGCGGCTGGGCGCGGGTCTGGTCCGCGGGAGACTTCTGGGGACCGGGAGAGCAGGAACAGGTTTGGCGAGTTCTGCAGCCTCGGTTGCCACCAACACACACGCGACCTCTCCCCTGGGTTGGCGGGGAGGATTTAGGAGAGATTTCAGTTCCGAGCGTACCGTTGTCTCGGGTGTCAGTGGAAAGACGTGTCGGGAGGAGAATGTTCCCGCAGTAGGTTAAACAGAAAAGACCCCCAAAGAGGAAAGAAAGACACGACATGCTTCAGGGGAACTGTCAAGCTGGCCCTGAGGACACAGAGAGGAGCCGCCTCTACCGCACTATAACCTAGGAAGGCGGGAAGCTAATGCTTTCCTTTCCGCCCGGATCCGGGATTGGATGGAAGGCGTCCGACGTGATGAAATGTGGTAGAAGAATGGCCGTGTAGAACGAGCTCTGGATACTAAAGTTGCGAGACCGAAAAGGACCACGGGCTGTCCGCCACACCTCCTGGCTTGGCCCTTTCCGCAGTCGAGTGGCTCTCGTGGACTACGATGAACACTACTACGGCGGCGCCCCCTGCCGCCTGGCAGCCACCCTGCATGGAAAACAAACCTGTAGTGGGGGCTGACTTCCCCCCTGGAACCCCCTCCCTCCAAGGGCAGCACCTAACCAGCAAGCTCTCCAAAACTGCGGCAAGAAATTGAGCCCCCTGGATGTCTGGCAGTGGCCTGGAAAGCAAATACTGTGGTTTGGGCGTCTGTAAAACAAATCTCCATCTTTTCCTAATTTCACACAGATGAAATGATGAATATTCATTGCACCTATTATGCCAGGCAGGATGGACCCATTTTTGTGCCTTGGGAAAAACAGGAAAGAAACATACATAAAAGGAAATTGTATATTTTAAGGCAGGGACTGGTCGACTTTCTTGTTTTTGTTTGTTTGTTTGTTTTAATTGATTTCAGAGAGCTGAAGGGAGAGGGAGAGATAGAAACACAATAATGAGAGAGAATCTTCCATGGGCTGCCTCCTGCACGCCCCCTACTGGGGATCAAGCCTGCAACCTGGGGATGTGCCCTGACCAGGAATGGAACTGTGACCTGATTCCAGTGCTCAACCATTAAGCCACACTGGGCAGGCTTACTCTTTTTTTTCTCCATAACCTCTGCTCGTTGAAAAGTTTTTTAAAAATCCTTCCAATTGACTCATCAAAGTCTTCTTCACAACACTTACATGATCCTAGTACACTGGAGGAAGAGCACCCTACCTCTTGAGTCCCCACTCTGCTGTTACTATCCAGGCCACTTTAGCCAGTCACAACCTCTCTGAGCCTCAGTTTCTCACCCATAAAACAGCGATGATAATAATACCTAACTGTGGGTAGTATTGTTATGAAGATTAAAGTAGTTAGAAGAGTTCTGAATGCAAAAGAAGTGTTCTCTATTATTATTACTATTACTAGAAGCCCCGAGCATGGATTTGTGCACTGGTGGGGTCCCTCAGCCTGGCCTGCGCCCTCTCACAATCTGGGACCCGTTGGGGGATGCTGAATATCCGGTTTCGGCCCGATCCCCACAGGCCCGATCCAGGCAGGAGGGAGCCCAATCCTGTGCGTTGAGCATCTGTCTCCTGGTGGTCAGTGCACGTCATAGTGACCGGTTGTTCGGTTGTTTGGTCGCTTAGGCTTTTTTATATATATATAGATGATCTCCAACTTCCTCCTTCCCTTTCAGTTGTTAACTAAACCCTGGATATTTACCATAACATCTGTACTACTGCTATCCCAGTCCAAGCTACCCACATTTCCTGCATGGGCTGAGTCAGCAGCCTTGTAAGTGGTCTTAATTCTACTCTTGCCACTGCACCTTCCCTCCAGTGTTAACTTCAGGCAGAAGGCAGAAGATTCTTTTGAAAACCTACAATTTCCCTACTTAAAAATGTTCAGTGACTTTCTGTTGCACATTGAGTAAAACGAGTTCTTACCATGGTCAGCCCGGCCCATGTTGGCCCAGATTACCTCTCTCCCTTTACATGAGCTCCAGCACTCTGGCAACACAGATAACCTTCTCCTGTGGAATTTACCACCTCCTCTTTCTCCCACATGGCTGCTTTCTCTCCAGATGTTCTCAAGCTCCTTATCAGCATTCAAGTCTCAGGAAGGCAGGACAAGTGGTACAGGGAAACTGAGACAAATAGCTGTTATGGGAGAATTGCCTGGATTGCCCTTTTCCTTTGCTAATGCGAAGGAAATTGTTAGGGTACCACTGGAATAAACATTTCTGGAGGCCCCCACAGGAGGATGAGATGTGGTAGAAGCTTTATTTGCATGGAATTACATCCCTAGGGATTAAAAATCCTGAAACCAGTCCTGAAAGATGTGCAACTAGGGACTCAGCAGAGCTAAAAGCAAAGCCAGTGTCTGGAGTTTCCATCCCATAGTGAAGCTGGGTCCAACACAACATCACACTAGTTACAGTCCATCAGTCCAGCGTGTGGCGTCACACCCTCTGCAACAAGAGAGCCAGGAGCCCAGAGAGCACGCTAGAGCGAGCTCCTTTATTTGGAGTTTAAATATCAAATCTTTCCATGCAATAGCCATGTGTATTCTGGCCAATGACCTGTTTCCAGGTGTGACTGACAGATAAGAACCTTCCCTACGTAACCCAGACTACAGGGCATGCATCTAGTTGGCCTTCCCTTTGCTCCTTTCTGGCTGAACAAACTGACAGAGCAATTTACAGCCGGTACAGAAGGCCACCTCCTTAGAAATAACATCTAGGCCTCAGTTGTATTTCAGCTCCAGGCCCAGAAAAGCAGCAAAACCAGGTGGGCAACACCTGGACCAGCGACAATGACTAAAGACCCCCTGCCCTGTCACTAACCAATCAGTGAAGACCGTGACCTTGAAGGAGCACACCTAGAAAACTGATGAATATTCTGCTGAAACCCTCCCGGATGCCTGCCTGCATAAAAAGGATAAAAGCCTCAAGACAAAGGACCCAGCACGTGCTCTCCCTCTGGGGAGCAGCATCTGCCATTCCTTTCTCCTTCCCCCCACAGGCTTCTCCTCCCCCCCTAAGAGACTGGCAACCAGGGAAGCAATGGGCAGCGGCAGTTGGTCCCAGGCTAACCCCTAAACTTGTTCCCAAGGCGATCTTTTCTCTGACTTTCCAGAGGGCGAGGATAGGCCAGCCTAGGCTCTCCTGTTGCTTCTTCTATGCTAACCCTTTTCTTGTTTTTCTGTCCCAGCTTTAATAAAGATTCCCTCACAGTGACCTGGACTCGTGTTGTGAAACTTTTTCTGCAGGTAGTCAAGAACCTACACACTGCCAGCCAGGCCTAGGCAGACCCACTCAGGGCCAGATCCCTGTTTTCAGCAACATTAGTTCAAATGCCACGGTATCAGAAAGGCTTTCTTAGCCAACATGTTATAAAGTAGCCTCGCCCATCTCTATCTCGATACCCTGTGCTATTTTCTTCATAGTAGGCATTGTATCTGGAATCACCATTAAACTGGCAGCGCTAGCCCTAAATGGTTTGGTTCAGTGGATAGAGCGTCAGCCTGCGAACTGAAAGGTCCCAGGTTCAATTCTGGTCAAGGGCATGTACCTTGATTGCAGGCACATCCCCAGTAGGAGGTGTGCAGGAGGCAGCTGATCAATGTTTCTAACTCTCTATCCCTCTCCCTTCCTCTCTGTAAAAAATCAATAATAAAGTATATATTAAAAAAATAAAAATAAACTGGCAGCTCTAAGAGGGCAGGACTTATCAGTCTTGTTTTCCACATAACACCCAGGCCCTTTAACATCTGGACGGGCAGGAAAAACTAAAAACACAAAACAAACAGCAGCAGAAAGTTGACAATAAAGGAACAAATACATGTGCTCTGCAGAACTGTGTAATGACTGAAAATCCACAAATTGTCATCATGAGAGAACAAACTGGTTTTTTTCAATGTTAAAGATACTGAAGAATTAACAAAGGAGAGAGGAAGGAAGTAGGTTAAAATTTCTAAAGAATGCATCGATTCTGCAGGGAAACCTATGGTGGGAAGTCACACAGAGACAGTTCTCTGCAATAATTAAGAGGACTCAGAGGCATAAAAAGTATAGAGTTTGGGTTCAGTGTGCTAAAAGCTTATAAGCATTTTCCAGAGCTGTCTTCATGTTCAAGGCTCCATGCTCAATAGTTTTAAATATTTTCTATACTCCTTCATCTCCTCCTCCTTTTCTCAGCTCCCCACCACAGCCTAGAAGACTGAGATATGCCACAAAGTAGCACATCTTGCTTTGCCTGATGAATGAAAGGCTGAAAATTCAGCTGTGTTTGAGAAACCCAGCTGCTTTTAACCAATTTTCCTATTATAATGTAACGTGGGTTTCAATATTCTTCCAGTACATTAAGCCTTGGTCGCTTTCAGACTGCTCGCTAAGGACTGAGAAGCAGCCAATGCTGCATTTTCTCCCTCCCTTGAACAACTTGGGC
>NW_006299245.1:3740311-3743557 GCF_000327345.1 Myotis davidii | reverse complement strand
TGGGGGGGGGGGGGGGGGGGGGGGGAGAATTAGATTAAAGATGTCTTTGTTATCGGTGGAAGTGGGGCTGGAAGAAGCATTTCCGGAGGCCCCCATGGGAGGATGAGATGTGGTAGAAAGCTTTATTTTTGTGGCGTTAAATCCCTGTGTTTCCACAGTCCCATTTCCCTTAGTCCAGTCATAGAAGTGTAGCTGGGGTTTCAGTAGAGCTGGAAGCAAAACCAGTGTCCAGAGTTTCCTTTCCATGTCAGAGCTGGGTCCAGTTCAGCATCAGGCCAATTGTAGGCCATTGGTCCACTGTGTGCAGGGTTCACATGGCCATAGGACATGTGTGCAAATGCAGGAAAGCAGGAGCAAAAAGCCCCACAAGCCCAGAGTCCCAAGAGAGCCAAGAGCACGAAAGCGAACTCCTTTGTTTAGGGGGTTAAGGATCCCAAATTCCCATGCACTTGCAGTGACCACACCCATTCTGGCCAACCATCTCTGTTCCTAGATGTGGCTGAGAGACAGCACCCTCCCTGTCACCCAGCTTTGCTGGGCATATGTCTATCTTTCCTTTGTCTAACCCTCTTTTGTAGGGAACTTGCCTATAATGTCTGGCCTTCCCTCTACTCCGTTCTTATTATTAGTAACTAGAGGCTCGATGCACCAAATTCATGCAAGGGGCTCGGCCCTTGCAGCCCCTCGAAGCCCTCGCTTCCTCCGGAAGGTTGTCTGGACAGTGGTTCTGCTGTTTGGTCTAATTAGCATATTAGCTCTTTATTATATAGGATTAGCTGATTACAACAATATCATCTGCACTATCTGTGGACATCATATCAAATGTAGTGACACTGCCTCTTAGTTTAAGGCGAACTTAGTCATTGTGAGATTGCTTCCTTGGTTCTGAATATGTCTATGGTATTCTATTTAAAGCTACCGTTCCTCTCCACAGATGAAGGAAATTAGGCTAGTTGGCTTGAGTTTTCTACCTTAGACACAAGAAGGGCCCAAAAAGTGCTAAGCCCATATTTTCCTGAAGTAGATTCCACACATCTGCTACTTCACCACTTCCTCAATGAATTCTTTTTTATAGTTGCCCCGACCTACCCTGCATTTGTTCTGCATTCCCAGTCCTTTGTTGTATAATTCATACCTTTGCAGCACCAGTTCCTCGGGGTAAAGATTTCCTTATTTGCCTAAGACATTTTTAGTTTATTGTGCAATACCATCTTCCCTGTGGGTGTTGCATAAATATTAACTAAAAATCCACATCTGGTCTTGGTCGTCATTTCTATTTGTCCTAATATAACTTCTCTTTGAACCATTCATTTGGAAAGTGTGCCAAGGGTGAAATGTGGCACATAAATTCTCCTGCTGCACAGAATGCCTTTTAAAATGCCCACAGATTTGGTTATTTATGAACAGAAGATTTGCACCTCTTCCTTGCCCTCTCAATTCTAAAATATACCACGCCAAAGTAATTACAGCCTCCCATATGTTTTGTGAAAAGGTATCCAAGAATCTCCCGCTAAAATCTTAACAGATTGACTAGGAATCAGGAAAACACTGGCCCAGCAGGTGAAACTGCTTGTTTAGAGAGGTCAGAACAGAGCTCGCGGCTGGGGGACTCATAAGCTCTGGGCTTTGTTCAGGAAATAACCCTGCAGGGGAAAAACAGCAGAGCGTGGATGAAATGTGGGTCAGGGAGCTGAAAGAGGCACGCGGGCTGCTTGGGTAACTAATGACAGCAAAAATGCATTGGCTACACATGTTATATTGAGATGTTTCCCAGCGTTACCATAAAACGCTGCCCTGCAGACACTACAATGTGTAACATCACTTTATCCCAAAACTTGTGATCCATTAGGAATATAATTAGGACAGTGCAGCCTCAGATACAGATCCTGTCACCTCTGTCACAAACCTGGGGCTGTTAAGAACCAGCTGCTACTAAAATAATGATCACTTTAAGAATCTCACAGTCTCCCAGCTTCCAATTCAGAGGGCGTGGCGTGGGGGAGGAGAGGAAGGAGGCGTGGAAATCACATGTTAATAACCAGATATGGATAATTGTAGAGATGTTGAGGCTAATGATAGGATTCAGAAACTCCATCAAGAAAAGCAAGAACACCTCCTTCGCAGAATCTCTTTGAATGTATTCACTTGCACTGGTACTAACAGCTTGAAAAATTGCACAGCACCTTGGATAACAGAGTTTTGATAAGCTTCAGATTCTCTAGAATAGCAGATAAATCAATGGGTAAAGAGAAGATTAGTTTAGAGATGGACATTAGTTAAATTAAGCATTTATTCATGAATGTTGCCGTGATGTTAGCCCAACATGGAGCTTTTTAAAAAAATCTTTATTGGAGTATTAAGGGTGCCTCCCTTTTCTCCCCTTTGCCCCCTACCACCTGGTTCCCGCACTTCCCCAGGTCTTCACCACCCTATTGTCTGTGTTCATGGGCAATGCATACCTGCATATAAATTCTTTGGTTAATCTCTTACCGCCCCTTTCCTCCTTCCCTCTGAGATTCATCAGTCATGGATCCTTTAAGGCAGCATTATCCAGTGGAACTTTCTGCCAAGGTGGTTCTATATCTGTGCTCTCCAATGTGGCTATTGAGCACTTAAAATGTCGCTAGTGTGGCTGAGAAACTGAATTTTAAATTTTGTTTAATTTTAATTAATTTAAATTTAAATAGGGACATTAGCTAGTAGCTATTATACTGGACAGCACAGCCAGCGGTTCTCAACCTGTGGGTCATGACCCCTTTGGGGGTCGAATGATCCTTTTACAGGGGTCGCCTAAGACCATCCTGCATATCAGATATTTACATTACGATTCATAACAGTAGCAACAAAAATAATTTTATGGTTGGGGGTCACAACATGAGGAACTGTATTTAAAGGGCCAGAAGGTTGAGAACCACTGGTAAGCTATCAGAGCCTCCCGACCCATATGACTCAGTGGTTGAGCGTCGACCAATGAACCTGTAGATCACAGTTTGTTTCCGGGTCAGGGCACATGCCCAGGTTGCGTTTCAGGCTCAATTCCTGCCGGGAGCCTGTCCATCCTTGCTGTTTCAAGGGACCTGGCATATATGGCATACTGTTCTTAATATGTTTGCTCACCTTCTTGGCACTATGTGTTTTAACCAAGGTCACCTCTCTGAGAAAGGTTGTTTCCCCAGGTAGGGATTTTCCCCTGAAGTTAGGGAGGGAATAAAACCTCTTAACTAAGTGCCAGGCGGTAATTAATCA
>NW_006299245.1:3737137-3740147 GCF_000327345.1 Myotis davidii | reverse complement strand
GGCTAGGCTACAGAACCTGGCTGGAGACTGTGGCTAGAGATCCTGGCAAGGCTGCTGATCAACTGAACGCTGTCTCCGTATCATTCCTTCTTCGCCGACTCCGTCCACACCTATGGGGAACCCCTGGACCTGCTGGGGTTGGACCCCAGCAAATTCCTAGTGGGGGTTGTGCAGGAGGCAGGTAATCAATGAATGATTCTCATAATTGATGTTTCTCTCTCTTTCTTCCTTTCCCTTCCTCTCCAAAATCAATAAAATAAAAAAATAAAAAGCTGTCAGGGCCTCCTAGCCAAGCCCCGGCCCCTGTGTCTTACAGGAGAGTTTAGGTAAAAGCCAGCTGCCTACTCTTCCCACTGGTCAAAGCTTTGATCCCCAACCTCTTGCTTCGGCCCATACCCTGTACTGCACCCATGTGTAACTTCCTTTTATTTATAAAACAGCTACTGAACACTTTTTAGGTATTTGACATTTTACTGAGCACCTTATATCCACGATCTCATTTAATCCTCAACAGCCCTGAGAGAGGTGCCATTGCTATCTCTGTTTTACAGGTAAGGAAGTCAAGGCTCAAAGAGGTTTAGAAAATTGGCCACAGTCTTACATTCTCTACTAGTAAGTGGTGGAGCTGACATTTGAACTTATATTTTTAACTCCAAAAGTCTATGCCTTAACCACTACTCAGTATAGTCTTGTTCTTTCTCTCATTCAAAAGCCATAGCCCCAGGGTCTACTTTAGATAAGAAAATTCCTAGCTGCAGCCAAGATGTTCTGATTAAATTCATAGTCTTCCTCCACTATCCTTCTTCAGATGATTCAAGATATAATACTATGGAAGTCTTTCTTCTACCACTTCTGCCTGGTTTCTCCCAAATTTGGTATAGAAATCTATAAAGACTATACTGTAATGTACAATGAAAACCCTCCCCCATAAAATAAATACACACACACAAATTATATATATATATATATATATACACACACACACACACACATATATATATTTAAGAATAAATGTATGCAAATCATGCATCGAAATTTTTCCTAGCATAATTTACATCATCTATTAGAATAGTTGGGATAAGTCACATAAACCAAACTACAACACAATAATGAAGGTATTAATTTAAAGTACAATTTGAAAAATCAAATAAAGGATTCATAAAAGTGACAATATTATGTTTAAAAACCCCACTACAAACTTGCAACTCATAAGGCATATTTAGTTCATTTATTATTCAATGAAATGACTAAAAGTGTGTTTGTAGTTTCTGTTAATCCTAATATATAAAAACCCAGGGTCTGTAACATCCAAAACGACCGAAGGCTCGACCAAATACCAGGCTGTGCATGCAGCAGGCTCCGGTGGGCAGGGACTGGCAAGCAGGCTGAACTGCTGACCTCTTGGGGAGAGAGAGAGAGGCACGGCTGATCAGCAGCTACCAGGCTGCTGGTGAGGCCCAGGGAGAGAGAGAAACAGGGTCTGAGGCTACAGATCAGAACCTGCTTCTCTCTCTCTGCCCGGGCCTCTCCAGCAGCCATGCCTCTCTCTCTGAGAGATCAGCAGTTCAGCCTGTTAGCCAGCAGCCTGTTGATCAGCCCCACCTCTTTGATCAGGCTCGGAGATAGGCCCAGAGACACTGACTGGCATAGAAACCAACCAATCAGAACCAAATCTGGGTGAACTGTGAGGAGCCAATGGCTGCCTAGGAGGCGGAGTTTATGACGCTGACTGCCGTAGAAATCAACCAATCAGAACCAAATCTGGGTGAACTGCAAGAAGCCAATTACTGCCTAGGAGGCAGAGCTTTTGACACTGACTGGAATAGAAACCGTCCAATCAGAACCTAATCTGGGTGAACTGTGAAGGCAGAACCTAAGGTGGGGACTGAGGAGGGGTTTTAAGGGCAATAGCTGTTTGGTGTAAGATGTAAGAAAGCAGTTCAATTTTTTAATGAGCGGTTTGGCAGTATAGTGCATGTAATAAAAGGGTAATGTGCTAATTAGACTGGGTCTACCAGCCATCTTCTGGACGTCCGACTTTCTTCCAGACAAAGCCATGGTGGTGGGGGCCAAGGCAGAGGCAGTTATGGGTGATCAGGCCAGCAGGGGAGGGCAGTTGGGGGCAAGATCCAGCTGGCAGGGGAGGGAAGTTAGAGGCGAGATCAGGCTGGCAGGGGAGGGCAGTTGGGGGTGATCAGGCAAGCAGGCAGAGAGGTTAGAGGCAATCAGGCAGGCAGGCAGGTGAGCAGTTAGGAGCCAGTGGTCCTAGATTGCAAGAGGGATGTCCAACTGCTGGTTCATGGATCAGGCCTAAACTGGCAGTTGGACATCTCCTAAGGGGTCCCCAATTGGAGAGGGTGCAGGCTGGGCTGAGGGACCCACGCCCCATGCATGAATTTTGTGCACTGGGCCACTAGCCTAATAATAAATGACAGTAATCAACCTATTTAAAGCTTTTGCAATAGACAAGTTGCCCATTTAAATGAATAAATATTTTATAATTTGTAATCCTATCTAATAAAAAAGAAACATAGTAATTAGCATACGACTGCTACCCTTCCCGTTGTCTAATCAGGGTGATATGCAAATTAACTGCCAGCCAAGATGGCGGCCGGCAGCCAGGCAGCTTGAAACCAACATGAGGCTTGCTTGCTTCAGTGATGGAGGAAGCCAAGCTTCCCTGCCTGCCTTGCCGGCCTCTCAGCTGCACACTAAGCAACATTGTAACAAATATAGAAGATAAACAAAACCCTGGACTTCAGCCAGCAGAACCGCAACATTGTTTCAAATACAGAAGGTAAACAAAGGCCAGAAACCTGCTTTCAGCCGCGGAGGTCTCATAGTTGGAGCCGAGCCTCAGAGCTAAAGCAGGACCAGAATTAAAAAAAAAAAAAAAAAGGAAAAAGGAGCAGTTGGGAGCTTTAGTCACTCACCAGCCTGAAAATAGCCCTCAGCCCCTCACCCAGGCTGGCCAGGCTCCCCAGTGGGGACCTCCACCCTAAAGGGGGGG
>NW_006299245.1:3718381-3735855 GCF_000327345.1 Myotis davidii | reverse complement strand
TCTCAGAGCCGGGCTGAGGGACATCCCCCCTACCCCCTGTGCCAAATTTTTGTGCACTGGGCCTCTAGTACTTAATAATGATAAGTGAGTGACATATTTAGAGCCTTATATATAGACTTCCACTACCTTATATTTTTTTCCAAATACTCTCTATTTGTCTTATTTTTTTTATGTTCTCAATCTATTCTTTCATTCTCAAATATTAGCTCTGACAAAAGCATTTAAATCTTAATGCACAAAACAACAAAATCCTCCTAGCACATGTGAAGAACTGCCCTGAGATATACAAATTAAGAAGAAAACAGGTTGTCTGCAATGTTAGATTTGAAGCTAAGACATTTATTTTCTTGACAGTCAGTTCCAGAATGTCAGTCCTTGGATTGAAGTGGACAAATGATGAAGACATTGAATTCATCAATTCCAAGCTGAGCATCAGTGTGAACATTGGCCAGAAGCCTCTCATCCCTCTAAACCTCTTCCCTGAAGTGAATCACATGCCAATGCTAAGCCAGAAGGTTGAGATCCACTGCCTATGGTTGTTTTAGCCACGTGTCTCCCCTCATTTATATTGTGAACATGTGACACAGGCAACTGCTGATCTGCTTTCTGTCACTATACATGAATTTGCATTTTCTACAATTTATATCAATGGAAATAACACTATGTATTTTTTGTGGGGTTGGCTTCTTTCACCAAGCATAATTCTTTTGAGATTCATTCATGTTTTGTGTGTATTAATAGTTTGTTTATTTTTATCTCTGAGTAATACTCTATTTGTATGACTATACCACATTTGCAAACAGCAGTGTGTGGAGTCCTCAGAATGCTTCAAATCTCTGATTTATTTTGCCCGTTTTAAAAATTATATGGTTTGTTTTCTTCTTATTACAGTTTAAGATCTGTTATTCAAAATAGAAGTTATTTTAAAATATATATATTTATATATGTATAATTTATATTTTGCATAAAGAAATTTGTGCAAGGGGCTCGGCCCTCGCAGCCCTGGCTCCATCCGGAAGGTCTTCTGGAAGGACGTCTGGAAGGTCATTCAGCTGTCCAGTTGAATTAGCATATTATGCTTTTATTATTATAGATATTGATTTCAGAGAGAAAAGGGGAGAGAGAGAGAGAGAGAGAGAGAGAGAGAGAGAGAAAGAGAGAGAGAGAGAGAGAGGGAAATAGAAACATTAATGATGAGAATCATTGATCTGCTGCCTCCTGTACGCTCCCTACTGGAGATTGAGCCCACAACCTGGGCATGTGTCCTGACTGGGAATGGATCTGTGACCTCCTGATTCATAGGTCGAAGTTTACACCAGCCAGGTTCTATTTTTAGACATGTAATTTTCAAACTTGTTTTCTTCATGTATCTGTGGATAAACATTCAAATTGTTTACAGTTTGGGGTATACAAACAAAGCTTCTATGAATATTCATGAAAAGTCTTTGTATGGACATATGATTTCATACATTTTGGATAAATACCAATTTAGTATGGCTAAGTTTTCATCTGTAGTTTTTAATATTTTAAGACATTTTTCCAAAGTGTTTATATCATTTTACATTCCCACAAGCAGCTTATGAGATTTCCATTTACTCCACGTCTTTGCCAACATTTGATAGGATAGGCTTTTTAAATTTTAGACATTGTAGTAGGTGGGTAGTAGTATCTTGTTATTGTTTTAATTTACATTTTCCTAATCCCAGTAATTTGGATATACATCTCTATTTGTTTATTTTCTACCTATACATCTTTGGTAACATGTCCAAATCATTTGCTCTCCTTTTTCTTTCCTTTTCTTTTTAAAATATATTTTTATTATTGATTTCAGAGAGGAAGGGAGAGGGAGAGTGAGATCAAAACATCAATGATGAGAGAGAATTATTGATCAGCTGCCTCCTGCGTGCCCCACACTGGTGATCGAGCCGCAACCTGGACATGTGCCCTGACCCAGAATAAAACCATGACCTCCTGGTTCATAAGTCAATGCTCAACCACTAAGCAATGCCAGCCGGGCCCTCCTTTTTCTTTTATTATTGTCGTTGTTAGCTTCTTAAACCAACACAAATTTATTAGCTCACAGTTCTGTAGTCGGAAGTCCAGCACGGCCCAATTTGGTTCTCTGTTCACAGTCTCACTTGATGAGAATGAAGGGGCTTTCACAGCTGGGCTCTCAGCTGGAGGCTCTGGAGAAGAACCTGCTTCCAAACTCATTCAGGTGTTGGCAGAATCCAGTTCTTTGCAGTTATAGGACCATTTCTTTGTCTCTTTAATCTTAGAACTCCCCATTCCCCTTCTCATGAGATCCCCCTTCATTTGCAGATCAACACAGTGCTTGGAATTCCTACAATGCTTCAAATCCCTCTGACTGTTTTTTGGGGGGAGGGGAAGGGGGAAGGTGGGCATTTTAAAAATTGTATTGTTTTTTTTCTTATTGAATTTTAAGAGTTCTTTATTCGAATACAAGTTCTTTGTTAGATATATAATTTGCAAACATTTTTTCTTTGCCTATGACTTGTGCTTTCAATCTTTGAATGGTGTTTTTCAAAGAGCAGAAGTTCTTAATTTTGATTAAGTCTAATTTATCTTTTTTTAATCATGTTTTTGGTGTTGTATGTAACAAATGTTTGTCTAATCCAAGGTTACAAAGATTTTCTCCTGTTTTTCTCCTGAAGTGTTATAGTTTGGATTTTAGAGTTACATCTATGATGCATTTTTACTTAGTTTTTATTTTTGGGATGAGGTATTGATGGGGAACATGAGACATTTTTGGTGGGCTAGCAATCTCAATCTGTGCCATTAATCTAATGCACATTCTTATTAGCCTGTAGCAGTGAGGGCGAACCTATGACACGTGTGTCAGAGGTGACACACGAACTCTTTTTTTGGTTGATTTTTCTTTGTTAAATGGCATTTAAATATATAAAATAAATATCAAAAATATAAATCTTTGTTTTACTATGGTTGCAAATATCAAAAAATTTCTATATGTGACCCGGCACTAGAGTTAAGTTAGGGTTTTTCAAAATGCTGACACGCTGAGCTCAAACGGTTCGCCCTCACGGGCCTATAGTCTAGCCCGGCCCGTTTGAAATGAATAAACTAAAAAAAAAAAAGACCATACCCTTTTATGTAATGATGTTTATTTTGAATTTATATTAGTTCACACAAACACTCCATCCATGCTTTTGTTCCGGCCCTCCGGTCCAGTTTAAGAATCCATTGTGGCCCTGGAGTCAAAAAGTTTGCCCACCCCTGGTAGCCACTGCCCTTTAATTGTCTGGTCCTGCAAGACCTGTTTACTCCCGTGTTAGAGAGTCACTCAGCATCTGGCACCCAAACGTGGAGGGAGTGCTACTCAACAGCTTCCTCTATATTTTTGCTCGGAATTTGAAATCTTTCCCTGGGCCTGCCAGCATAATAAACAGTGTAACTCCATTTCTCTGGGCGTTGCTTGCTTTTTCACGGGTCTTCTGTAACAGTATGGTTCAAAGGTCTTTTTTTTTTTTTTTGTCCTTTAGATAGCCAATTATTCCAGCACACTTCGTTAAAAAGTTTATTTTGTCCACTGACTTGCCTTTGCATCTTTATCAATTGAAATACATATAGATCTGTTTTGGACATCTATTATGCTCATTGGTCCTTTGGTCTACATTTATGCCAATATCAAACCATCTTGATTACTGAAGCTTTATAACTTTTAAAGTTGGGTGGTATACTTTTTACAACTTTGTTCTCTCCAAAGTTGTTCCCTACTTCTACTTAATTAAACGTATTTCTTTTTGCTATTATAATCCCTTATCATTTGGCTCTTGTTTCCATCCACTTCTTGGTTAATTTACTTCTTAAGTGTATTTATATATAAGTGTGTGATTATATATCTGTGAGCATTTAGGTGTATAAGTGTGATTGTGTCTGTTCCCTGAGTGTGTTTTTCTTTATGAGAAGTAGAGTGAACATTTATGGTCTAAGAGAGTTAATAAAATGGACAGAGCTGGATTTCGATATGTGGGTATCACCTCTTCTAACCAATGTCCCTAAAACATTTGTTCAACATGTATTTCCCTTTATGTTCAAAAAGAGAAATATATGCCTTGAGTGTTACATTTTAACTTAGCTGGAATTATCACTCAAATCTGTACTATCACGTGAATGACCTTATCACTAGCATTCACAAGAGAGTAATTTTAATGGGTATAGTTACAAGTTCCTTTCTAGTATTTAAAATGTTGCCTCTTTACCATTCTCTCAATCTCTCTCTCTCTCCTCCACCACCCACTGCATTCTTTCCAGAAAAACATTTCCCATTTATCTGTGGATGCTGTTCTGTCATCAGTTTTACTTTTGTGACATTTCAGAGCGAGACATTATCTTTAGAAACATCTTACAATGTTTAAACTTTAGTTGTATCACTGATTCTCAGCAAACAGCACATGTCCTGTGTTCTAGTCAGTATTAACATTACAGCTGACAGCACGTACAGACCTCACTCTCGGGGCTAGTGGCCTGGTCAGTTATGGCACTCTGCCACCCACTTCACAGAAGTGTGCCACAAAAATACCCAATACAGATAGGTGGATTCTGATCCAAAATGGTTTTGGAGTTGCAATTCAAGGGATTGATTATTTTTACTTCTTGCCAGTTATGAAAGGAGTCCATTGTGCACGATATTTCTAATTATTCCAGTTGAGATTTGGCATCTGCAGTGAATGAGAGCATCCTTTCACCTGGCTGTAGGTACAGGTGCCAATTCCTTTGTCCAAAGCCAGCTCTATCGCTATCTACATGTATGCCTATATCTTATTTGAATGTAATTTTTTTTTAATCTCTTCCCTGTCTCCCTTATTTTCTCTCTTACCCACTGCCAAAATAAGTAGGGTTTCTGAAGCAGGAACAGTGAAATAAAGGTTTTTATATTTGTTGAACACCTACTATGTCCCAGGTATTTTAAATATATGGACAATATAACAATTCTCCCAATAGTCTGGCCAGATAAACATTATTATTGTCTTCTCACAAATGACAAAATTGAGGGTCAAAGACATTAACTTGCTCTAGGTGACATAACTAGTAAATGATGATTCAGGATTCTATATGTCTCTCTTGTTCCAAAAGTCTTTAGTTTTACTTTAAATTGTATACAATGCCTATCTTATTAACACTACTAATAGCCATTTTCAGAAGAAGGTACCTTTTTCATATTCTCTCCTTCTTTAAGGCCTTTGTAAAGTGGTGAAGGAATAACTTTTGGGAGGACGTCAATGTTTTATCTTTTCTCTGGTGACATGTTTGTGGGATGATGGAATGGAAAGAGACAGACTCAGGGCCATACAAAGACAACAAGATTTAGGTTTTGCATAAACAAAAAATGAAGACAAGATCCAGATGGCTCCTGGATTTTTGAAGGATATGAAAAATTTGAAACATTAAAGATAAAGATACTAACGGCAGTGAATTCCTACACAGAACACCAAGAAGCTAAAAGTCAGGAATGCTGACTCCCACTGTTAGAAATTTTATCTCCCAGTCTAGTTCCAAGAGACAGACAAGGTATTGCCACCCTGCACAGATAGAAATCAAAGAATACCTTTTTTTTCCCCCCAACTATTACGTAGAATACTTTGAGGCCAGACGCAGGAATAAAGAATATATACAATATATACACAAAGATTCATAAATTACATTTTCTATATCTTCCTTTTATTAAAATTACCTCTTAAAATTTATGTTTTCTAACAGAAACACCAGATAACAAAGAAGTAAAAATTGGCTATTCATCCTGGAAAGCTTTCAAAGATGCTGGAAACAATTATTCAGTAAAAGCAATTCAAAACAAAAAAACAAAAAATTTCATTACTAGTATGGATAGATTCTTTTGAAGAATTCTAGAGTTATGTAATATTCAATAAAGGACCATTCATGTTGGAAGTGGCTGCCTGGGGCTAGAGGGAGAGGGAAAATGGGAGCTGTTGTTCAATGAGTATAGAGTTTCAGTCATGCCAAGTGACAAACTTTTAGAGATCTACGGTCCAGCAATGTACAGTTAAAAATTGTCAAGAGGGGAGATTTTATGTTATGTGCTTTTTACCACAATTTTTTAAAAAAGAAGCAGTGCTGGAAAATCAACTTTAAGTGATAACTAATGAATAATTGCAGAGTACTCTTTTTATGCCATTTCAGGTTGTCAGATATCATTGGAATTAATAATTATCATTTACTTGTGTATGTTTTTAAGTTACCCTACTGAATATATTTTAAAATACACATTACAGCATATCTCTTATTTCAATAAACTGACTGTCAGTAGAATGATTTCGTAAAACAGAAATATGTATTTAAATGGCTATTTTTCTAACAAATATAAGCAAGAATAACATGAAACTACAGTTAAAATCAAAGTGTTTCCCTAAATATCAGCAAAATAAATCTTCTACCAAATCATTTCTTAGGAGAGGTCATTTCCTAGCTCAGATCAGTTAGCGAAGCTAAAATATTATTTAAGATGGGACCTTTTTAGAATAAGTAAAAAAAAAGTTATTTCCATTTGCTATGATTCACTTATTAAAGTGTAGAGCCCCTAAAACTAAGTGTCTACTTAGCTACTCAATTATGCATCTCCTATGTTATCTATAGCCCTAGCCGGTTTGGCTCGGTGGATAGAGCATCAGCCTGTGGACTGAAGGGTCCCAGGTTTGATTCTGGTCAAGGGCATATTCCTGGGTTGCGGGCTTGATCTCCAGTGGGGGGCATGCAGGACGCAGCTGATCAATGATTCCCTCTCATCATTGATATTTCTGTCTCTCTCTTCCTCTTCCTTCATCTCTGAAATCAATAAATATATATATATATTTTAAAAAGTAATCCAGAGTTATCTTTCAGGACTTGAAAGAATATATCTTATTTTTCTTTTCAGATCTTGTGTTGAGAAATGTGCCTTTTCACGGGCAGAGCTGATCCATGATCAGCTAAGTCTCATAACAGAGATATGTTTTTACACTTGATACTAAAACATAGCACACAATTCCAGCCATTCAGCATTGTCACAAAACTATCCGTATTAAGTTAATTACAGTCACAGGGTTACAGACCAGAATGACTCATAGAAAATAGCAATTCCAAGAGCCTTTAAAAAAATTGAATATATTGGGATGACATTGGTTAATAAAATTATATAGGTTTCAGGGGTACAATTCTACAAGACATCATCTGTATACTGTATTGTGTGATCAGCACCCCAAGTCAAGTCTCTTTCCATCACCATTCCCTCCCCCACCCGCCGCCTCCCGCCCCTTTGCCCTGTTTGTCCTCCCTCACCTCTCTTTCCTTCTGGTAATCACCGTGCTGTTGTCTGTATCTACAAGGTTGGGGTTGGTTTTTTTTTTTCCTTTGCTTAATCCCTTCACCTTTTTCTTAAGATGTCTTAAGATCTATAATAAAGATTTCCCGTAACTGATTTTATATGTATGTTTATCTGAAATAAATTAATGAAAACTTACATAATGTTTTAACGCAAAATCTACCCAAAATGTCCTATACTTAAAATTAAAGCTTCACCAATATATTGGACCTACAGATTAAAACCATACTAAATCATTTTCCCAACAATCCTAGGTATGCATTTAGAAAAATAGATGCCATGGTCTGGCATCTATTTTTAAATGATTCAGCCCCTCTCTTCTTGAACTCCACTCAACTATAACCCCAAATCACCTTTCCATTTGGATTCAACCTCAATCAAAACCAGGAACAATTCTCATCATGAAAGAAAATACATCTGCACCATCAGCAAGTGCAGGAGGCCTTGGGTCCCTCATACTTCCGTTTCCCCCCGACCATTTGCCTACTGAGTCAATGCTCTCCCTCTAACCCCAGTTGGCTAATCTATGTATATATCCCGACATCTGCTTTGGTTTTCTCTCACCATTTAAAACCCCATCTGGATATCGAGCTTTTCCCTGCACCCAAGCCCACTTGGCTGGGGTCCTGACATCCTGCCTAGTTCTGACAGTCTTGTCAATGGAGGCTGAGCTCTCTTACCTGGACCCTCCCACTACTCAAGGAGGCTCTGCTATATATCACTTGAAACCACAGTTCCATCCGTCTCTTGACTTTTAGTATAGCCTGATGCCTATGGACTCTTTTGGCTGTGTTCCCACCCAGCAGATTAAATCTCCCTGGATAGCCATACCTGCTGGAATCAAGCCCAAGTTCATCAAACTTTGGACTCTGTATGTTGGACTGCAAGAGAATTCCCTCATGAAGTCACCAAACAGCTGGTGTAGGTTTTTGTTCGACAGTAACTGCTTTTTTCACTACCCTCAACCTTCTTTGCTGCTTCAGTCTCAGTGTGCCTTATTTCTTTATACTTTCCCATTCATATTCTGTAAATACTCACAAATTTAGTTGTGATATTCTTAACTGTTGTACATGGCAGCTGAAAAATGTTATGGAATATTAAACAATTTACTTTTTTAATTTGAATTTGTAGGTCTACTAATAAAATGTGATACTAATTTTTCACATTGGCAACTACATAGACCTTGAATGGTAGGATTATTAATTGGTTGATTTTTGTAAAATTAGTAAGATTTATTTAAATAATTTTGATTTTAAGTATTTATACTTACTATTTATGATTTTATATTTCCCCTTATAATGAATATTTTAGAAGAAATATAATTTAGTTTGAAAACAAAATAATTTAAATGTATGAAATTTTTACATAAAATTTATAATTTGATGATAGCATATTTAAATTTTGTACATTTTGAATATAATTACTTATTTAGAACTTAAAAAAATTTTTTATTGATTCCAGAGAGGAAAGGAGAGGGAGAGAGAAAAACACTAATAATGAGAATCGTTGATCAGCTGCCCCGTGCATGCCACTTAATGGGGATTGAAAATGTATGAAATTTTTACATAAAATTTATAATTTGATGATAGCATATTTAAATTTTGTACATTTTGAATATAATTACTTATTTAGAACTTAAAAAAATTTTTTATTGATTCCAGAGAGGAAAGGAGAGGGAGAGAGAAAAACACTAATAATGAGAATCATTGATCAGCTGCCCCCTGCATGCCACTTAATGGGGATTGAGCCAACAACCCTGCAACCTGGGCATGTGCCCTGACCAGGAATTGAACTGTGATCTCCTGGTTCATGGGTCGATGCCCAACCACTGAGAAACACCAGCTGGGCAGTACTTTATTTTTTTTACTTTATTTTTATTGTTGATACTAGAGGCCTGGTGCATAAAATTTGTGCACGCGTGTAGTCCCTAGGCTTGGCTGGCGATTGAAGTGTGAGTGTCTGGCAATGAAAGGCAGATCCCAGCTGACCTCTGGGCTCTAGGCAGCACCTTGTCCCAATGCACCCGCCTCCACATGAGTCCTCAGGCCCCCACCCAGCTTCCTCATTGCCTGGGAGCTGGGCATGGCCCCGCCACCCCACTACCCCTGCTGGCCACCGTCTGCAGGGAGATCGACAGGGCAATCAGGCCCCGCTCACACCCACCTTGGCCTGGCGCTGGCCGCTCACCTGCTCCACCATCCTGCTGCGGTCCCACTCTCATCAGGGCCCATCGGGGCCAGCAATGCCACCACTGCCGCCTGCTGCCAGTACCACATAACTGCTGCCTGCCATGTTCAATGCCACCCCCTCGTGGTCAGTGCACATTATAGCGAGCGGTCAAACTCCCAGTTGAGGGGGCAATTTGCATATTAGGCTTTTATTATATAGGACTAGTACAGATATTCCTATCTCCCCACCTCCTTTGCCCACCTCTACTCAGCCCCCACCCCCTTCCCTTTGGCTATCACCACACTGTTGTCTGTGTCTGTGGGTTACGCATATATATTCTTTGGCTAATGCCTTCACTTTCTTTCATCTAGTGCCCCCCTTCCCTCCACTCTGACAGCTGTCAGTCTGTTCCATGTATCCTTGCCTCTGTTTCTATTTTGTTCATCAAGTTATTTTGTTCATTAGATTCCACATATAAGTGAGATAATATGGTATTTGTCTTTTCTGACTGGTTTTTTTAAAATTTAGCAAAATAATCTCCAGGTCCATCCATGCTGTCAAGAAAGGTAAGATTTCCTTCTTTTTTGTGGCCAAGTAGTATTCCAAAGCGTAAAGCTTTTTTATCCATTCATCTACTAATGGGCACTTGGGCTGTTTCCAGATCTTAGCTATTGTGAATAATGCTGCTATGAACATAGGGGTGCATATATTTTTTTCTGATTGGTGTTTCCGATTTCTTAGGATATATTCCCAGAAGTGGGATCACTGGGTCAAAAGGCAGTTCCATATATGATTTTTTGAGGAAACTCCATACAGTTTTCCACAGTGGCTGCACAAGTCTGCATTCTCACCAGCAGTGTACTAAAGTTCTGTTTTCACCACATCCTCGCTAACACTTGTTTGTTGATTTACTTATGGTAGCCCTTCTGGCAGGTGTGAGGTGATATTCCATTGTGGTTTTAGTTTGCATTTCTTTGATGATTAGTAACATTGAGCATTTTTTCATGTCTTTTGGACATCTGTATGTCTTCTTTGTAGAAGTGTCTATTCAGGTCCTTTGCCCATTTTTCAGATCATTACCATTATCAGAAAATCTTGATTTTAAGAACAGAACTAAGAGTTTGCTGAGATGAGTGCAGAAAATAAATACATTTTATAAAAAGCATATGATGTATAAATTATAGTTGTTTTATGACTTATCAAGACATTACTAGCCCATTAACTGAACATCCAACATGAGTAACAGTAATTAAATTCATTCAAGCTTTGGTATTTTACCAAATTCAAGTTATATGAGAAAACATAGCTTTACACATGTTTTCTGATTTTGTTGTTATAAAAGTATATTTGTCACAGTAGAAGGAAAGAACTGTTTGATTGATTTTAAAGGTAGATGGCATATCCTGGCCAGCGTGGCTCAATGGTTGAGCATCAAACTATGAAGCAGGAGGTCAGGGCACATACCCGGGCTGCAGGCTCAATCCCCAGTAGGGGACGTGCAGGAGGCAGCTGATTAATGATTCTCTCTCATCATTGATGCTTCTATCTTTCTCTCCTCCCTTCCTCTCTGAAATTAATAAATATATCTATATATATAAAATCCTAAGTGACTGTTACAACCAGTTGACCGAACAACCATCACTATGATGCGCACTGACCACCAGGGGCAGACACTCAACACAGGAGCTGCCCCCTGGTGGTCAGTGCACTTACACAGCCAACCTCCTTCAGCCAGCCAACCTCCTGGCCCCCAGTGGCTGATCAGGACTAGGAGAGATGGGCCCCGATTGGTCCCGATCGCCGGCCAGGTCGAGAGACCCCACCCATGCACAGATTCATGCACCAGGCCTCAGTATATATATATATATAAAGATAGATGGCATATAGGCCTCCATTTATACTCTTGCCTTGGGCTCCGTAATGTTAGGGACAGGCCCAAGTTCCATTTTGTTTTTTAATCACAAGAGCTAAAAAATAATGTGTACTTAATATATAGAGTAATAGAATTTTGTCCTAATTTCTTATCTTTGTTGCTATTATTTGTGTTCGTGTTGATGAAGGTGAAAGTGGAATTCTACTTTCTAGACCATCATGTATATGAGCCTCTTATGTTAAGAGATATTTTAAACAACTTTCTAAAGAATGTCATAGAAATATTCATTTATTTTGTTTGATTCTTCTATGGAGTGCAATATTTCATGAGAAGATTTCTCTTCATGGGTAGGTCTCCTGCACTTGAATCAAAGAAATGCTGTGACTTGTCAGAATGTGATGCAGGTGGAGGGGTTATGTGTGCGTCATAATCTGTGTATCTTCATTTCTTGGCAGCTTTGTTGTCCAGTAGAAGAAAAACTTAAGGAACAGCTGAAATCTGTTTCTTATCATCATATTTTCCAGAGAATGGAGCAAGTCCTCCTGTCATCTGTTGGCTCAGCATCCATCTATGCCGTTCGTTCTGTAAGATTTCCCTTGAGATAAAAATGTTGAAAGACAGCTTCATTCCTTTCGTGCTCCAGTTCTTTGCATAAGACCTGCTCCACAAATGCACATCAGTAGAGTAGGATTATACATGGTCCAATTCTCAAGTGATCTATTTTAAAATTTTAATTTATAAAATAAAAATACTTTATTTAATCCTTTCACCATACTATAACCCAACTATGTTATCTGTCCTGATATTTATCTTTTCCTGTGTATTTTGTACAAATCTGGTTCTTTAAATGATGAAAATGACTTTAAGGAAAAATTACATTTCCAGAGGATGGCATATATATATATATATCTCGTGCAGGGCACTTCTGAACAATCCTAAACCATGGCAAGTCATTATGACGAGAGACAGAGGACTGTCTGGGAGAGAAGGACTTCAGTCAAGTCGATGGCATTTATGACTTTGTGCAGTGACATTGTCCTTTATCTGAAAAAAGTATTAGCTACAATATTCTGGATGCATTCCCTGTTGGTCAATGGTATGTTGCCTCTCTAAATCCTGCCACTTCTATTACATTCACTGCCCTAACACACTTCCTATCAGGAATGGTTGTTGTGTTAATGTGCCAGTTAAAACAGCTGTTGCATCTGATGTCTGAGAAGCTGTGATCAGGAGAGCAAAGAGATTCTCCCATACACTGCCAATGTCAAAGTTAGAGATTTGCCAAGTAAATAAATAAATAAATTTCTTTTGAAGTATCCCCAACTGCTCCTCATTTACTTTAATATATTCCTTGACCACAACTTGTTTATTAATTTTCAAAAGGCAACCTGGTTACACTTATTTTGTGCTTTCAGGATTTCCCAGACATTCCAATTAACATACACAGACTGACTCCTCTTGGTGATTACACTAAAGACTGACTGCTTTTGTCAATTGTGTTGTGTATGTAAAAATCACCACAAATGCATACATTGAGCACTTTTTGTTAGCATGATGCTATTTTACCTCACACATGATTGCTGCCTTTTGGTATGCCAACATTTTGTTTCCAAATAGGTACTTAGGTCAAAAAATAATCTTTACTTTTCTTCTTTAAATAATTAATAAGATCTATCTAGTTTTCCATTTCAAAAACAGAGAAGAAATAAGAACTATGTCCTGACCACAATTAAGAATACGTATTGTTTGATCTTTTCCTCCTCTTCTGCGTTGAGCATAAAGATTAAAAAAAAAAAAATTCCAACATCTGAAAAATCCAAGTAAATTGAAAAAACCCCAGAAGTTTGTTCCTCTTATCATGGTTAAAGGCAAATCCTCCAATAGGACTGGCACCCAGTGGTTGCCTAAGTGCTTGCTGAACTCAATTAATCCACGCATTCTCTGAATTTATCTCCACAAAAAGGTGGTTTAAAGAATCAATTTGAGGATTGATTTTTTAAAAACTTGGCTTCTATGATAAAGTCCGCTGAATACCATATGTTAAATCGTTAACTGTATTAGAAAGTGATGAGTACCAACAGTGGAGAAAAATATGCTATAGTTATTTATTTATACAAGCAGTCTTCCTATTTTTATATATATATATTTTCAGTTACTAAAATAGAACAGTAAACCAGAGGGCAACACATTCCATCTCTCTACCACCAGATGCACATGATGGAACTATTGCTCACGAGTAGGATGCTTGTTATTCGTCTGTGATCATCAAGAAACCCATGGAGAGTGATTATGTGGTCTATGTCCTGCTGACCTGTTTTAAAGCAAATAAGTGTTCATCTGTATACTCTAGATTTTGTTTTGAAAACAATGATCACTTAGAATGAGCAAGAGAGCTTCAGAAAATGTATGATTATCATAGATATAAAGTGATGTGGGAGGCTCATTTAGCTCTGTTACACAAATCTTGGTGCAAGTAAGTGGGCCATTGTTTACTGCATAAGTGAAGTAGGAGATCTCCCAAAGATTTTGTACAAGGTAGAATTTATTAGACTATTCAGTTCACCACATGTTTCCACAAGTTTTATTGAGTACTTTCTACTTACAAGATGCTAGGGGTATAAAGACGAGTTTGACGTAGCATAGTTTCTATCATCAAGGAATGCAAAAGTGAGATGGCTATCATTACCCCTCTGGTAGTTTGCCATGGATTGCACAGCTGAAGCCAAGTTTCTAAGAGCAAAGGCACTTGGTGAGTAGTTGTCCAATTGGTAACTATTATGCAGAAGTTATGGTGACCTTCTTCAGGACAGTTAACAAGATTAATGGAAATGCATTACTTCTGCCCTTTGGCATTTACACCCCCCAGTGCTCTTACTCCTCAGTCATACATTGGCATTCCCTCCTCTCCTGTGCAGATTTCTCTCCTTCCCTAATGGTTTATCACATTTGGCATCAATCTCTCTTCCCTCCCTCCTCTCTCTCCCTGTATTGCTATTTTAGTGGATGCAAATCTTAGTCCCTCAAATAAGGTGAGTAAGGAACATCACATTGCTTAATTAACTTAAATAAAAAAGATAGCTACCTGGAGTTGTGTGGGGAAGCACAGGACTTGGTTGGAAGGTCTGTAAGGAGTATTCTCCGAAAGGTCAGGGGCCTCTGAGAGGACCTTGCCAAGCTAGCAGCCCCTACCTTGACTTTTCCAAACAAGTCCCATTCCTTAGGGTGTTTTGCTAGAATCTTTATATTTAGTCTTTAAAGACCTGACCTTGTAGAAGCATGTACTTCTACTTTCTCAAGGATTCTCACCCTGCTGATTATATCTAGAGCTTAATTTTAGTTCAAGCTGTTAACAACAATTAAAACCTAAGGAGGCTGGCGAACAGGGCTACTTGGCGGTGATAGCCAAGTAGTGCCTTATCCCTCTCTTCACAGAAACTCGGGTTAGAGTAATCATTCATCCATTGTTCAGGGTCTGCTGGTCAGCTCCAGCAGAGTCGGGTCATTTGGAAATTAAAACTCAATCATTTGGTGGCCAACTGCTTTCTTTTCCTGAGCTTATGTCACTGACAAAAATGGAAGGGAAGCCCAGCTGGCATGGCTCAGTGGTTGAGTGTCGACCTATGAACCAGGAGGTCACAGTTCGATTCCTGGTCAGGGCACATGCTGGGGTTGTGGGCTCGATCCCCAGTGGGGGAATGCATGAGGCAGCCATACAATGATTCTCTCTCTTCACTGATGTTTCTATCTCTCTTTTCCTCTCCATTCCTCTCTGAAATCAATAATATACTAGAAGCCTGGTGCATGAAATTTGTGCACTCAGGGTCCCTCAGCCCAGACTGCACCCTCTCCCAGTCCGGGAACCCTTGGGAGATGTCCGACTGAAGAATACCAGTTATAATGGGTTAGGCCCTATCCTAATCCCTATCCCACCAGGAGCGGGCCTAAGCCATCAGTCAGACATCCTTAGTGCTACACGGAGGTGGGAGAGGCTCCCACCACTACTGCTGCGCTTTCCAGCCATGAGCCTGGCTCAGGGCTTCTGGCTGAGTGGTGTTCCCCCTGTGGGAGCAAACTGACCACCAGGAGGCAGCTCCTGCATTGAGTGTCTGCCCCCTGGTGGTCAGTGCGCATCATAGTGACTGGTCGTTCTGCCATTCGGTTGATTTGCATATTAGCCTTTTATTATATAGGATATTTTTTTAAATGGAAGGGGAGTCCTTCATGCTCAGCTTGTCATGGTTGCTGAAGATAATTCTCATTGACTAAATGATAAGCCCTTGAAGGTCAGTATCCTTTCTGCCATGCTTGTGGCCCAAGAATCTCATTGGTACCAAAACTCTCAAGGCCAAATGTTCAGATTTCCAGGGTCCACCAACCTTTTTTAAATATATCTCACTTTCTTCAGGTACTACAAAGAAGTGGGTTCAAAATGAGAGACTTGCTACTAATCCCATGAGACTTCAGATACTTTTTTTTTTTAGCTGCGCCACACAGGTTCCTCTTAAAACAAAGGAGTCCAAAGGTCCTGAATAACTTCTTAGCTCTAGAGAGGGGGTAGAAAAGTATAAAGAACTAAATATAAAATCTCACAATCTTGTTTTTCTCTCTCTCTCTGGGGACTTAACCATCTGTTTCATCTGATTTCTTTTTTTCTTTTAACATAATAATGGGATGCTTTATTATTAATCAATAATAATACTTAATGTTTTTTCTATATTAAATATTATATTTATGTATTAAATATTTAACATATGTATTAATATTTAATTTATATATAAAATATTTATTATATTATCAATATTATTGATCCCACCTGAAAGTTGAAGAAGCTGAAGGACAAAAAATATAAATGAAATAGTAGAGCTGAAATTTGAAATTGTGTCTGTTTAGCAACTTCAAAGAAAGTGTAATTTGTTTATTTTTTAAATTTTTTTTAAATATATTTTTTTATTGATTTTTTACAGAGAGGAAGGGAGAGAGATAGGGAGTTAAAAACATCGATGAGAGAGAAACATCGATCAGCTGCCTTCTGCACACCCCCTACTGGGGATGTGCCCACAACCAAGGTACATGCCCTTGACCGGAATCAAACCCAGGACCCTTGAGTCCGCAGGCCGACACTCTATCCACTGAGCCAAACCAGTTAGGGCAAGAAAGTGTAATTTAAATGGGAAAATAATATCCAACATGGAACTATAACTCCAGCACTGCCACCTAAGCTCCTACCAAGTGGGAAATCTTGACAAAATTGCTTTACCTCCTAGCTCTCCACTTTGCTTATCTAAAAATTTAGGTACTTGCTTACAGAGTTTATTTGGATATTACATAAGATGATGGACAATAAACTACTTTGTGAAGCACTGTACAAATATGAGACATTTAGATCATTCTATGATATTAAGCTCTACAAGTTACACATCCAAGGTGATCAATATTTGATAATGATTAGTGAGCTGATTGAGATATCCCCAGGAAATCAGCAAGAGGAATCTTTGTGCAGAATAATAGGAATCTGCTTGTAAGTGAGGAGGAGGTTAGGTAGACTGTCCAGAGTACCGGACGGTTTGACACAGAAGAAAGTAAAGGTTCCCTCAGAAGATCTAAGGTTATGTTAATTCTTAGAGTAAGAACACCATGAAAAATCGCCTTCAGTGACCCCAGTTTACTAAAGATACAAGAGAGTCTCTAGCCATAGCTGAACACCATTTAAGAAATAGATAGTCACCTGTGAAGAATCCATGTACATTAATTCAAAGGTAAAAAATGTAAGCATTCTTATGGAGCATGTTATAGACTATAAATGAGATTAGAATGTCAGTATGTGTCATGACTAAAAAAAGTACAGTGAAGATGAGTGTTCAATGATCATGAGCCTCAATTACATTTGTATTCAGTCCAATTGAGACATTATAGACAGAAGTCAGAGAGACTGAAACAAGATCATTTTTTTTTTACTAAGAATTGTTCATTTTTTTAAATATATTTTTTATTGATTAAGATATTACATATGTGTAATATCAACCATGTTACTCCCTACCCCGCCCCCGCTCATCCCCTCCCCCCCCCCCCCCCCCC
>NW_006299245.1:3715483-3716286 GCF_000327345.1 Myotis davidii | reverse complement strand
TGGGTCTCAGTGTGCTTTTCTTTCCTTCTAGTTGTAGAATTTACAGTCAGCCAGGCTTCCTGTGGTTCTGGATGATGTCTGTATTGTGTTTCTGAGGTATTATTCCATTGTTGTGAGCGGCAGCAATTTCCCGGTGTTTATCTATGCCGCCATCTTAGTTTCCCCCCCCAAGAATTGTTCATTTTTATTGAGCATATACAAAGTGTTTTACAGGGATTGATTAAACTACTCTTCTCATAATGCTTTGAAGTGTGCTCTTTTATTATCCTCATTTCACAGATGAGGAGAGAGAGAGAGAAAGGGAGAGGGTGAGAGAGAATGAGAGAGAGAAATAATAGGTAAAGAAATGAAATGGACATACCGGTATAGTAAGTGGTAGACCAGTATTTGAACCCAAGAAGTCTGGCTTCAGTACATAGCACTTAACCAGTATATTGTGAAGCTGTATTGGAATTTAATTTTTATCCCTGAAGCTAGAAGTGTCCTCCTAACATAACGTCCCAATATAGATCTCTGCACTGACACTTTCTGGGTTTGGGCTTACCAAGCATCATAAAGAATTATTATTCAAACCACATCAAGCAGAGAGGCCAAAAGTCCAACATCCTGAGAAACTACTGAATTTTCATCCAAATCTCTGACATGTGCCATTCTGAACCAACGCTTCTAAAAAGGTGTTTTTTCCCTCCACACTGTCTTTCTTTTGTCCAGTGGGATGCTGATAATTACAAGCTAGAGGACAGCAGAACCACAGATCAGGATTCTCAGCCTCTGAATCACATTGTGTTAAAATGTACTCACTA
>NW_006299245.1:3706364-3715445 GCF_000327345.1 Myotis davidii | reverse complement strand
GAAATGTGTGAAGAGTGAGAACATTTGTTTTCCCATTTTGTAAGTATTATTGTCCTTGTTTGAAGGTTGACAAAATTGAGGTACAAAGAGTACCTAAAAATAAAAAAATGACTTGCATATACTTGTTTCTATTTAAACTTTCATTTGTAAGATTATAATTTGGTTACACAACAGCAAAACAAAAGGTCTCAAAAGCAAAATGAGTCAATATGAACATAATTATGTTCATTCATTTACTAAAAACCAAAATTAAAGAAACCTTTTAAGCAAAATACCTTTGACAATCCTATATAATAAAGAGGTAATATGCAAATTGACCCTCACACCTTTGCGTCACAAGATGGCCACCCCCATGTCATCACAAGATGGCTGCCCCCAAGTTCTCACAAGATGACTGGAAGGAGAGGGCAGTTGGGGGTGACCAGGTCTGCAAGGGTGGGCAGTTGGGGGCAATCAGGCAGGCAGGCAGGCAGGCAGGCGAGCAGTTAGCAGCCAGCAGTCCCGGATTATGAAAGGGGTGTCTGATTGCCGGTTTAGGCCCAATCCCACAGGGGTCCTAGATTGGAGAGGGTGCCAACTGGGCTGAGGGACACTCCCCCCACTGATCCCTGTTATGTGTTTAACTATGAAAAAGAATATCTAGAGAGCATGATAAGAAAATATGACTTAACTCCTTGGTTTTGAGGAAGAAAGACATATATTAGAGCAGTCAAGTTTTCCCACAAATTCAGAATCTCGACCTTAAAGTGGGTCTTTATTGCCAGGCAATTATTAACTCATGCCATGCTGAGTCCCTAGAATTTCATATTAAAGCTTGTTCCCAACCATTTCCATTCTCCTTGACATCTGGGTCTCTCCAGAGTCTTTGAATAAGGGAGCCTTGCTGATGGCTCCAAGGAAAATGAAAGCTGGATATAAAAATAAAGTAGTATGAAGGCTGGAAGTGGGGTTTGCAGGAGAGAGACTCTGGCTGGATGTGGTCCTTGGATAATGACAAAGGCTCTGAGAAACTTAAATAAGCTGATGAAAGTGGGATAGCAGCAGAATCTCTATTAATGTAAAATACAAAATACAACTATCTCATTCACAGGATTGGCACATTCTTTCCCATGTGCACCTGCACAGGAGAATCTACATCAGTATCAGAATTTACTCTGTGAAAGGGCTGGCGCAGCAAGAGGGCTTGATAGCCCAGGATGAGCGCTTTCTCTTCCTGTAATCAGGTCACCCTGGATCTGAAGGTTTCTTGGAAAGCAGGAACCTGGGATAGGAAGTTTGGATAAATGTTGAACCTTCTCCAGCTGTTCTCCTGGGCCCTTTTCTTCTCATTCTCTATCCTTTCCTCAGGCTACCTCACCCACACACATGACTTACATGACTGAATTGAAGCAGATTCAAATTTGTATCTCCTGGGCTCAACCTCTTCTCTGAGTTCTAACCCATCTATTTAACTGACTACCTGACATTTCCACTTGAATGTCTCAAAGGCATCTCAAATTTGCTCTCCAAGCCAACTCACGAGGTTCCCCCTCAAAACCATCTCCTCCAGTGTTCTGTGCCAGTGAATGGCCCTGCGTTCATCTGGCTGCAGAAGAGGAGCCATCCTTGATCATGTGCTCACTCTCACCACCCTGATAAACAATTCTTTCCCAAGTCCTGTTGATCGTAGGTTCTACAAAAATCTCACCAACCTCTACACTTCAATCTGTCACCATCAACAAAATCATGTTCAAATTACCCTCATCTCTCACCTGGACAATTATAAGAGCTTCCACCACATCTCCATGCTTTTATTCTCCAATGCATCCTTCATATTTTAACTATAATGGCATATTTAAAACATTCATCGCTACCTCCAGTCCCCGCCAGCAATAATTTCCCACTGCTATTAGGATAAATACAAATTTCCTAAATGCTATTGAGGTTCTGCATGGTCACAGTGTCCCTTTCCAACGTCATCTTCCTCCACTGCCTTCAACCCCCACAGCTCCAACCACCCTCGTGTGTCAGTATCTCATGTTTTCTATATCTCTCATAGCCACAGCAACTTGGCACATAATGTCCCTCCTCTCCAGCACACCCTTGTCTCTATCCCCTCTTCATAGAGTTACTGCTGCACATCTTTCAGATCTTGGCTCTAATAGCACATCCTCAAGGAATCCTTCCCTGGCTTCCTGACTTGGACCAACTGCCCTCATCTAGGCTCTCAGAGCCCCATTTATATCCTTCGCAGCCCTTATCACCACTGCTGTTTCATATTTTAAGCTTTGTGATGGAAATAATTGTGTCTGTTTTTATTCATGATTTTGTGACCCAGAGCTTTTTTCTTTGCCCATAGTAGGTACTCAATAGTATTTGTCAAATGAGTACATAAAAAATGATGAGTAGAATATATACTGGTGGCAGGAAGAGATTGCTTGATGCATCTCTCTCACCCTAACAATGGACATGCATTTAGAACCAAACAGTTCAAGTCAGATGTCTTTGTTCCTTGTCCCAGGATGCCCTGCTGATATCTGCATGGGCCCTGGAGCCAGGCTGTCAGGATTAGAACTCATTCTACACCACTTAATTGTGTGGCCAGGGAAAGTTATTTAACTGTTCTGAGTCTCAGTCTTTTCATCTATAAATTGGAGTAATTTGGTACTTAAATAATTGGATAATTATGAGAAATAATACCGAGGCTACCCACACTAAGTTTTCAATAAAGGTTAGCTATTATTACTATTATAGGTTTCTCTCTCTCTCTCTCTCTCTCTCTCTCTCTTTCTCTCTCTCTCTCCCTTTTCTCTCTGTATTTCTAATCTGATCAGCGGTTTGTTACCAGTGGGTAGAGCTCCACATCCCCATCTGTTGCTTGTGGGAGTAGAATTCTCGTGATAATGGGGAAAATAAGACATTTGGGGGGCGGCTAGTAATCTGAATCTGTGCCAGTAACCTGCTTTCTAATGCACACTCTTGCTGGCTGATAATTAACTACATTGATGCCTGTCCTGTCCTGCAGAATCTGTTTCCCAGAATAATCCCATTTTACAAATGGGCCAAAAACTGTAACAGCTTAGCTAGAGGGGAGGTCACTGGCACCACCCAGAACAAGTATTAGATACAATCAACTCCCCCATTCTAACTGACTCAGGAGGGGCTGTGGGAGCCCACCCCATAAGCCTGGCAGTTAGGAAACAGATAGAAAAAAGAAGCAAACCAAGGGGTATAAAGGGAAAGCTTCCTCCGTATTCACTCACTCAGGATTTGGAGAACTGACCCCCTGAGTCACTGCACTAGTACATCTGAAAATAAATGGGTTTTCCTGGCTCTCCAAGTACTTACTACCTGTGTATTTTTCGGTCACCTGGTAAATTCTGTAACAATATCATGAGAAAAGGAATTTTCTGAGACTCACACAGGAGGAGAAAGTATTGTAGAAAGCTTTATTTCTATAGAATTGCACCCCTGAGTTTCTCTGGTCCCATTTCTCTTTGTCCTGCCAAGGAAGAAGTGTAGCTGGGCCCTCAGTAGATCTAAAATGAAGTCCAGTGTCCAGAGTTTCTGTTCCATGTCAGAGCAATCTAATCCAGCATCAGGCTAACTTAGTTTGCATTTCCCGTTGCAATCCATCAGTCCATTGCATGTAGGGTCTGCAGGGCCACATGGTTATGGAGGAAACATGGGAAAATGCAAGGAAGCAGGAACAAGAGAGTCAGGAGCACCAGGAGCCACAAGCCAAGAGAACCAAAAGCAAACTCCTTTATTTGGGGGATTAAATCTCCTCAAATTGTCCTGACTATTCCGGCCATTGATCTGTTTACAGGTTTGACTGACAGGCATCTTCCCTAGTCATCCAAACTCACTGGACATTCATTCATCTCCTCTTTGTTGGGTACCCTGGGGAGTGTGAAATTGCAGCTTCCTGGTGAAGCTGCCCAAATCACAGGCCTAAGATGTCTGGCCTCCCTTTTGCCCCTTTCCTACTATTAATAGCCAGCTAATTACAACAATGTCAGTTTCATACTCTGAGTCTTTTTGTAATTATGTTAGTATTTACAGTCAGTATCCCCTGTCTTTTGAGAGATAGAAACAGCTGGTACATGGTCTAATGTAAAAGGATAAAGACCCCACTCCCCCACGTGAATACAGATATGTGATATATGCAACTTATAACCCAATCTTCCTTACTACCCACTCCTCTGAAGGGACAGCCCTCCTACAGAGGGCTTTGATAACTTCCCAAATCTTCTCTCCTCCAATTGAACAACCCAAGTTCTTGTTCATATAACACTTTCTAAAATTTGTATAACTCTATTCACATCCTAGTTCAATTACATTCCCTCTCATGGATGCTGTGCCCAGAACTTAGTGCAATGCATGACCTTACTCATCACTGGCCAGTAATATATAACTTGTGAGTATGTTTATGGATAAAGCTCCACTAACACAGACTATTTTAAACTGAGAGTCAAAAAAGGTGTTTGGGTTGAAAAGTGTCCCTCTAAAGTTCATGTCCTTCTCAGAATCTCAGAATGTGACCTTATTTGGAAACAAGGTCATTGAAGATGTAATTTGTTAATATGAGGTCATGCTGGAGTAGGATGGGCCCTTAATCCAATATAACTGATGTTTCTACAAAAGAGAAGAGAAATAGACTGATACAAATAGGAGAACACCAGATGTAAGGGTGATCTGGCTGCGACAAATGTCACCCCATTGATCGCCAGGGTTGATTCGGCTGATCTGGCTGGTTAGACGGGTGTTTCCCTTCTCCCTCACCGATCCATGTGCATCCCTCTGGAAGCTGTTCGCTTAGTCTATGAGGACCACCTTCCCTCGAGAGGATAGGACTGGTCTTTGGTCAAGGGTATACGAGTAGCCACACTCCCCTGCTATAACCTCCAAGCAAACTCTCAAATAGGAGAATATCATATGAAGACAAAGATCTGAAAAAGATTGACGCCATATGACGACAGAAAGAGAGAGGGAGATTATGCAGCTGCAAGCTAACGAATGTCAAGGATTGCCAGCAACCACTGGCTCTTTCTGAGCCCCCAAGTAGGAACCAATTGAGGCAGCACCTTGACTTTGAGCTTCTGGCCTCCAGAACTGTGAGAAAATAATTTTTTTGTTTTGTTTTAAGGTTCCAAAAATTTTTTGCAAACAAAAAAATAAAGTCAGTATCCCCTGTAAGTAACTTCCACTCCCTCCTCCTCCCCACCACTCTACTTGTACCTTAAACAACAGACTGCTTAGGTGACTTTGCATATCTTGGGTCTACTGTGTGTTGGTCTCAACATTCCTCAGTATTCAGTCTCGGGAGGCCTTGCCACAGCCCAGATAACTAACCACAAAGGAAAATGTGGCTGGACCTACACTTGACTCTTGCCACAGGCATTCGAATTAATACTATGTTTATCTTAATGACAAATCTGAAGGCTTTCGAAAAATGAAATGACTTTGTTAATGCTCCTCTTATATTATCCTAAAAACACTTTATAAAGAACACTGAAAATATGGACAAATTTGACAGATTTTCGCCTCTTCCTCCTTTTCAGTTATGGCATTTAGGCAGTAAAATTGAAATTTGGCACACTATTTGCATGTGGTCAAGAGCACAACATTCAGCTTCCTGTTTTCTCTTTCTTCCCGTGAATCATTATCTCCATTGCTGTTAGGAGCTCTCTGCTTGCCAACTCTAAGTCTCCCCCGCCTTCCCTTCTGCACAGGTTGAGCCTTGAAAAGACTGTGGTCTTCATTTTCATCTCAAATACAGAGCTGTCTCTCTAAGAAAATGTGTTTGCAAAGCATCTCAGTCTCACCAACCTGATGATTCTGAAAGTGCTGCCCTTCAAACTGTGGGAGAGCAGGGATGCTGCTGTGATTGCGAGTGAGATTTTCTACCACCACTCAATCACACTTGGCTTCATTTGTGGCAGCAAGTATTTATCCCAGCCTTGCTGTGTGCCGAGCGTGTGTCAGGATAATAGAATTTTCCTTTGCTCAGGGGCCTGGGACCAGTGGCCAGAACAGGACTGACCCCGAATAAAGCAATTCCGACTAAAGGCATTTCCTGAAAAATCTACATCTACAATAACATTGCAGTTAGAAAGCCAGTGTACATTCAATCTTTGTTATAAAAAGGGATGCCAAAAACTAAAACCCACAATAAAAGCCAGTGACTTTGCAGTCTCAGTAAGGGACTGTCAGAAGGAAGAATTGTTGCTATTAAAAAATTATGGGAAAAGCAGAGACATTAATTTTACATGTCTCATATTGCAGTGTTTACAATCTGTTATGTTTTAGATAAAAGTCTAGAAAAGCTTTCTCATACTTTGTATGCAGCTTTGTTTCAGTGTACTCCTCCAGGGGAAAATAATAAGGAAAAATCAAATAAATATGTTTGTGCATAAGGAAAAAATAATTTGGTTGCTAAAGGGAAAATTTATCAGGTTGAAAGTTACTCCCGAGAGATAGTTTTTGTGAAATCAAGGTTTGCTTTTTTCTTCTTTAAACCTGCTTTGATCTTCCAACTTGTCATTTGTGGAAAAGCTCAAAGTCATGAAAAGTATCAAAATGTATAATCATTAAAAACCACAAAATTCTGAAACAAAACATATGTAAAATATCAGGAATTCAAGTCCTGAAAAAAATACCTAATGTTTCCAAAATCAAAGCAGACTGTTATATTGTTGAAATTAAGATAAAAATAGCAAAACGCTCTTTCTGTGTTTCTTTATAGCAGGGAGATTTAATCTCCCATTTATAGGGAATCTCTGGTTGGATGATGGATTTGCAAGGTGGGGGTGGTGGGGGGTGGTTTTGTGTTACCTGAGCTTCATAAATTTGATTACTAAAATTTAAATGTGGGCATGTTCACTTTCTTCTGGGGCAAGAGTCTACTATTTCATCAGATTCTCAAAAATCCATCTGAAAATTAAGATCTGCAAAGAAAATTCCTCTCCAAAGTTTTTAAAATAAAAATTTGGATTTTTATTACTAAGGTAATAATTAAATATTAGAAAATCAAAATATTTATTTATTTATTTATTTTGAAATGTGAGAAAAATTAAGGTTTTCTGGCTTATTTTCTTTAAACAAGGTAAGGAACAGAAAAAGGGAAATAGAATATATTGTATTAGGAAGGTGTCGCATAGCTACACCTTAGGTAAAGGAATGAGAGGCAACGAGTTAAGGAATCCTAAAACCTTCAGTAAATTTTCCTAAAGAAAATGATATTTCATCCAATACCTCCAGGATTAATTACCATGCTATTTCTGCTAATCTCTAAAATTCTTGAAAACCATCTTTTACTTTCATTCTATTCTCTCTCCTACTTAGGATGTTTGCAACTGTCTGTTCTCAAATGAGCCTCATAGTTATTCTGCTTAGATCTCTCATCAGAGTCAGAGACTTTCTGCATCTCTACCTTTTGATTGTAGTTGGGTATCTAGTCTAAAAATCATTTTGTTTTTTGGCAGGTGGATGTGCAGTTTTCTTAACACCTTTTGTTGAAGAGACTGTCCTTTTCCCATTGAGTGTTCTTGACTTCCTTGTTCATTCAAGATCAGCTGACTGTATATATGTGGATTTATATCTGGGCTCTCTGTTCTGTTCCATTGGTGTGTATGTCTGTTTTTATGACAGTACCATACTATTTTGATTACTGTAGCTTTGTAACATATCTTTTGTTGTTGCTGCTATTGTTAATCCTCACTGGAGGGTATTTTTTCCCACTGATTTTTAGACAGAGTGGAAGGAAGGGGGAGAGACACAGAGAGAGAGAAACATTGATGAGAGAGACACATAGATTGTTTGCCTCCGTCATGCATCTGACTGGGCTAAGGATAGAGCCAGCAACTGAGGTGCATGCCTTTGACTGGAATTGAACCCAGGGCCCTTCAATCCATAGGCTGACACTTCAAACACTGAGCCAAACTGGCTAGGGCTGTAACATATGTTGATACAGGAAGTGTGATGATTCCAACTTTGTCCTTTCTCAGGATTGCTTTGGCTATTAGTGGTCATTTATGATTTTCCTAGAGGCTCAGTGCATGAAATTCATGCACGGGTAGGGTCCCTAGACCTGGCCTGCAATCAGGGCTGATCTTCCCCATGTGCCAGCACTGGCCCCACCCCCCCACCACTAATGCTGATAATCCTCTGTGTGTGGGGCGAGCTGTGGGGTGATCGGGGCCCTGCTAGCTCACACCCAATGTGGCCTGGTGCCTCCCATGTCCACCACCACCCACGCCTGGGTCCATGTTCTCCATCGGGCAATAGGAGCCTGCCGGCTGGGGAGAAGAACCAAGAGATTGGCCGGCAGGCCCTAATTGGGTCCTGCGGGCTGGGGGCAGTTCCTGCATTGAGCATCTGCCCCCTGGTGGTCAGTGCATGTCATAGCAATTGGTTGTTCTGCCGTCCAGTTGATTTGCATATTTTGCTTTTATATATATAGATATGGTTGTTAGATTGTTTTTTTCCTGCACATTGTAGTGTGTATAGTTAATAATTCTATTTTTATTTTATTTATTAATTAAGGTATTACATACATATCCTTATTCCCCCATTGCCTCCCCCGCCCCACTCCCATTTATACCCTCACACCCTGGTGTCTGTGTCCATTGGTTTGCTGATATGCAAGCATACAAGTTCTTTGGTTGATCTCTCCCCTTTACCTCTACCCTCTCCTACCTTCCCTCTGAGGTTTGAGGATCTGATTGATGCTTCCCTGTCTCTGGATCTGTTTTTGCTCATCAGTTAGTTTATGTTGTTCATTATATTCCACAAATGAGTGAGATCATGTGATATTTATCTTTCTCTGACTGACTTATTTCACTTAGCATAATGCTCTCCAGCTCCATCCATGTTGCCGCAAATGGTAGGAGTGCCTTCCATTGTATAGATGTACCACAGTTTTCTAATCCACTCATTTGCTGATGGGCAATTAGCAAATGAGTGCTGTTTCCAGATCTTAGCTATTGTAAATTGTACTGCTATGAACATAGTGGTGAATATGTTCTTTCTGATTGGTGTTTCTGGCTTCTTGGGATATATTCCTAGAAATGGTATCACTGGATCAAATGGGAGTTTCAT
>NW_006299245.1:3672766-3705765 GCF_000327345.1 Myotis davidii | reverse complement strand
TGCCTTAATTTTTGTGTTGCAATGGTAATTTGGATTGTTTTTATTTAGTTTCTCTTTCTGTGAGTTCATTATTGGTGTATAAAAAAAGCCATAGATTTCTGGATGTTAATTTTGTATCCTGCTCTATTGCCAAATTCATTTATTAAGTCTGGTAGTTTTTTTTATGGAGTCTTTGGGGTTTTCTATGTACAGTATCATGTCATCTGCAAATAATGACAATTTTACTCTCTCTGGCAGCCTTTAAGATTCTTACTTTGTCATTGATGTTTGCCAATTTAATTTTGATGTGTCTTGGTGTTGGTTGTTTTGGGTTCATCTTATTTGGGACTCTATGTGCTTCTTGGACTTGTGTGCTTTTTTTTCTTGCTAGTATCAGGGAAGTTTTCTATTATTATTTCTTCAATTAGGGTTTCTATTCCTTGCTCAGCTTCCCCTCCTTCTGGTATCCCTATTATGTGGATGTTTCATTTTGTGTTGGCCCAAAGCTCCCTTAGGCTCTCCTCTTGCTTTTTAAGTTTTATTTCCAGTTGCTGCTGTTTTTGTGTGTTTTTTCCTACCATGTCTTCTAATTCGCTGATGTGGTCCTCAGCCTTTTCTAGTCTACTGTTTAAGCCTTCCATTGTGTTCTTTATTGCAGCTATGTCATTCTTCATTTCCTCTTGGTTCCTTTTCATGTTGGTGACATTCTCACTCAGCTCCTTATAGTTCTCATTAAGTTGTGTGTATTTGTCATCCAGTCATTTCAGCATCCTTATAACCATTACTCTGAATTCTCTCTCTGACATGTTACTTGCCTCCATTTCACTCAATTCCCTTTCTGGTGATATTCTTTTTCTTTCCTTTGGGGATTGTTCTTTTTGTCTCCCCATTTTCTGTAATATTTTAATTGTCTCTGTGTCTTAATCCAACTGCTTTGCTACCCAGGTTCTTTTGGCGGTGGTGCTACTGGTGCAGTCTCTCAGGTCTCCTGGGCTTGGTGATCTAGAGGAGCTCCCTACTGGAGATATTTGGGTTCTCTTGATGTGGTTGGATCTTGAATGTTAGTTTCTTATTCGTGGATAAAGTCTCTTCATGGATTGGCAATGTGACTCACCCCCGGCTTCATTGTGCTAGCTGTTTTGGATGTGATCATGGTTCCTGCTCTTGTGGAAAAGGTTGTCTGAGGTCTCACTAGTATGTGCTCACTGTTGCATTCCCAGAGCCCACGGCCGGGGAGGAAGGAGTCTTGGGGCCTGAGCTCAGGTACTGTGACTTTGGCCAGTGTGGTGTGACTCTTCCTGGATTAGTGTCACTCTGAAACTCACTACAAGGGGCCTGGAGCCCGTGACAGTGGGGGACAGGTGTCTCATAGTCTGTGGTTGAGGCAGTGGGACTCTGGTCAAAGTGATTTCCCTCTCTGAATCATGAGGGAGTTCAGGATACAGCAGCTGGGGATGCAGGAATCTCGAGGTCTGTCGCTGAAACAATGTGACCTTGTCCAGGGAGGCAAGTCCTCGGTAACTTGCCAAGCTGCCAGAGGTAGGTAGCTGGGGGATGGAGGTGTCGTGGACCCTACTGAGGGAGTCATGTGCCCTTGGTTGGAGAGGCACATGCCCAGCTGCAGCACACAGAGAAGCCCAGGAGCTGTCTGCAAGGGGTGTGTGCTCGTGGGGCCCACACACTAGATTGGAGAAACTGTGATGTGCCACCGGCCCCATAGAGGGAGAAGTTCCACTTTCTGCTTCAGAGGATGTGCGCCCTTGGTTGGATACACAGGCCCAATGGCTGCTTACAGAGGCACCCAGGAGCTGACTGCTGGGGCAGTGGGCTCAGGGGGCCCTTGTGTTGGAGAGGCGCTATCACAGGGACTGGATGCCAGTGGCCGGGGTTGTGCTTTGCTGTGGCTCAGAGAAGCACCCAGGGGCCACCTGCCAGGGCAGCAGGCTCAGGGGGCTTGTGCAATGGATTGGTGGAACTGCAGTGACAAGAGGTGGGCAGCTGAGGAGGGGGAAGTCTGAGTTTCTGCTGCCGGGGCCATGAGCCCTTGATTAGATAGGAGTACGCCTATTGGCAGCTCACAGAGGCACCTGGGAGGCACCTGCTGGGGTGGTGGCCTCAGGGGCTGCGTGCTGAAACCACACGACCACAGTGTCTGTGGGTAGGCAGCTGGGAAGGGGGAAGTCTGAATTTCTACTGCCAGGGCCATGCATCCTTGTTTGGATATGAGTGCGCCCAGCCAGGGCTCAAGGAGGCACCCAGGAGCCACCTATAGGGGCAGCAGGCTCAGTAGGCCTGTGTGCTAGAAAGGTGCAACTGTGATATCCAGAGGTAAGCAGTCGGGGAGGGGGATGTCCCAATTATTGCTGCCTTGTGCCCTTGGTTGAAATTGTGCCTGCCTAGCGGGTGCTCATAGAGGTACCCAGGAGCCATCTGTTGGGGTGGTGGGGCTCAGGAGGCCTGTGCAGCAGAAAGGCATGACTGTGCTGTCTGGAGGTTGGCATCTGTGGAGTGGGAAGATTCAGTTTTTGCTGCCAGGGCCTTGCGCCCTTGGTTGGCTTCTCGTGTGCCCAGCGGCAGCTCACAGAGGCACCCGGAAGCTGTTTGCCAGGCCAGCACACTCAGAGGGGCTCTTGTGCTGAAGCTGCATGACTGAGGTGTCTGTGGGCAGGCAGCCAGAAAGCGGGTGGGGGGGGGGATGTCTGAATTTCTATTTCCAGGGCTGTGCATCCTTGTTTGGATATGAGTGTGCCCAGTGAGGGCTCACAGAGGCACCCAAGAGCCACTTTTGGGGCGGTGGGCTCAGGAGGCCTGTGCGCTGGGAAAGCGCAACTGTGGTGTCCAGAGGTCAGCAGCTGTGGAGTAGGAAGACTCAGTTTTTGCTGCCAGGGCCTTGTGTCCTTGGTTAGATTAGCGCGGAGCCCAGTGGTGCCTCACAGAGGCACCTGGGGGCCGTTTGCCAGGGCAGTGAACTCAGAGAGGTCCTTGCATTGAAGCCGCGTGACTGAGGTGTCTCTAGTTAATAATTCTTATTGTAGACTTAAAATTTTGTTAAGAGGGTAGGCCTCATGTTAAGTGTTCTGACCACAATAAAATAAATAAGATAAAAGCCATATTAAAGCAGCATGTCCTAAATTAAACACACTCCCTAAAAGCTTGGACTTCATCCAATGGCGCCTCTAAGTCTGGACTTTGTCTAATGGTCCTTGTCTCATTAAAGGCCTCACCATTTGCATAATTTGCAAGTTGAGGATCCATTCTTGACATTCCCTCTCCCTTATCCTCATGTCTTATTTTTCACAAATTCCTGCCAGTTTTAAACATCTCTTAAATGTGTTCCCTTTTCTCCAGCTCTGCTATATCCATCCTGCTTCAGACCAGTCTCATCACTTACCTGGATGAGAAATATTCCATCATGCTAACTTCATATCTTGTTGCTTTCTTACACACCATCCTGCAGCAGCCAAAGTTATTATTCAGAAACAAAAATCTTGTCTTCACTCATAGATACAAAATCCTGAATACTGTTGACCCTGACTTGTTCCCCATATACTCCTTCACCAATATCCTTGCTCTCAATAATCCAGATTCACTAGTTTCTAGATTTCTCAAAATTGTTAAGTTCTATGTCTGCTAAAGGTCTTTGTACATTTTGTGCTTTGCTTAAGACTTTTGTACAGTCACATGACATGCTTTCCCTAGCCCCACTTTCCCTCTGAGCTACCACTCCCTTCCTTTAAACCTCAGTATATACATAACTTCATGAGAAAGCTTTCATTGACCTCCTCCCAGGTCAGTTAGCCCCTCCCTGCTCAGAGTCCCTCTTTTTTCTAATTACAGGTAAGACAGTATGTAATTTTATATTTGTGTGATTATTCGAAAACTGTCTCCCTCCCCCTCTCCCTTCTTAGCTATATGCTCCAACATGATTTATTTGCATGTCAGTGTGACATAACCACAATTTTATTTCAGATAAATATTGAAGAATGAATGAATGGGTAGTGCTGATCTCTATGAAGAAATTACACAATATGAGTGTGAGAACTCAAAGAGTATAGAAAGACCCTACTGGCTTCTCCCATTTCTTTCCTCATGGCCATTTTTATAATCATCCAAGCAGATCTTTTAGCTCCATTGAGCCAAAGACCTATTAGTTGTACCATTCTTAAAAAAGATAATAATGCCATTTTTTAATAATTTGCTTGGGGATATTATGTCAGAGTTCCAGCAGAAAGCAGGATACATTTAAAATGAAAAGACTAGTTGAAGAAGTTCTTATTGAAGTATGGACAAGTGAAGGGAACCCACAAAAGATGGTGAAGCTCCAGAGACTAGTATCAGGAAGATACTATTGCTGCCCAGAGTACCAAAGGGAAAAGAGGAAGAATAGTGACACCAAGGCTCAGAGGGAGTGGGGGCTGGCCCGAGGGGCCTCCCAGTGGAAGGTAGAGAGGAGGGGGAATAGGGAGTCAGCTCTATGTAACTATAGTGCCAAAGCAGGGAGGGAGTGGGAGAGAAATACTCTATACTCTCTTCCTTCCCTCGCTTGTCTCCCACTGGTTGAACCCATTTAGAAGCCAGCTATCCTGGGATTTGGGGTTTACAGGGGCAAGCCTATTGTGCAAACAATGCATGACAGACAAGAGCCGGGAGTAGATCTGGGTCAGGGTGAACACAGCTGCATATTTTTCATTTATACCTTAGGGGCAAAAGTATCTCTGTTAGGGATGAAGGCTTTTATTTTACTACTAGAGGCCTGGTGCATGACATTCATGTGCTGGGGGTCGTGGGATTTGGGGTTTACAGGGGCAAGCCTATCGTGCAAACAATGCATGACAGACAAGAGCCGGGAGTAGATCTGGGTCAGGGTGAACACAGCTGCATATTTTTCATTTATACCTTAGGGGCAAAAGTATCTCTGTTAGGGATGAAGGCTTTTATTTTACTACTAGAGGCCTGGTGCATGACATTCATGTACTGGGGGTCACGGCATGGTGGAGGCGCATCCCTCAGCCCGGCCTGCACCCTTTCACAGTCTGGGAGCCCTCGGGGGATGTCCGACTGTCAGCTTGGGCCCGCTCCTGCCACCACCACTGCGCTCACCAGCCTTTAGCCCTGCTTCTGGCTGAGCAGTGCTCCTCCTGCAAGAATACACTGATCACCAGGGGGCAGCTCCTGCATTGAGCGTCTGCCCCCTGGTGGACAGTGCACATCATAGCAACTGGTTGTTCTGCCGTTCAGTCAATTTGCATATTACCCTTTTATTATATAGGACAAGAAGGAGGTGTTTAAAATGTCACAAGTTCTGAAAGCTTAGAGAAATGTGGTTGACAGTATTTGCGTCCTAATTAAATCTGGGTCACAAAGATGAGTTAGCCACACAGAAGATGGTAATACATTTTTTAAATTCTTTTAAAATGAAGACTATCAAAAAGGAAAGACTTATCTTAGCTATAGGAGATAGAAGAATGAACTTAATCAGCAATGAAGAGCTAAAAGATAGGTGCCAAAGGTATAAATATAGTCAAAGAATGAATCAAAACACTGGTAGTGACCATGTAACATCTGTAAGCCTCGGTCTCTCTGGTCGGCAGAACAATGCCTCCCCCACCCAAAGATGTGAAAATCCCCATCCTCAGAACCTGTGACTAGGTAAGGGTATATGGCAAATGGGCATTACATTTGCAGATAGAATTAAGTCTGCTAATTAGCTAACCTCAAAATAGAAAGATTATCCTGGATTTTCAGTATGGGCCCAATGTAATCACATGTTTCCTTAAAAGTGGAAGAGGTGGGCAGAAGAGGAGCTGTGTAAGAAGGACTTCAGCCTGGCTGGTGTGGCTCAGTGGTTTCTCGTTGACCCAGGAACCGAGAGGTCCTCAGTTCAATGCCCAGTCAGGGAACATCCCCAGGTTGTGGGCTCGATCCCCAGTGGGGTGCGTGCAGGAGGCAGCCGATCAACGATTCTCTCATTATTGATGTTTCTCTCTTCCTCTCCCTTCCTCTCTAAAATCAATAAAAATATATTTTAAAAGAGAAGGACTTCAAAGCTGCTATTCCTGGCTTTGAAATGGAGGAAGAGAGTAAGAGACAGGAATGGAAGCAGCCTCTAGAAGCTGGAAAATGGAAGGAACAGATTCTCTCCTAGAGCCTTTAGGAAGGGAAGCAGACACCTTCATTTACCCAGTGAAATCTGTGCTGGACTTACAGCCTACAGCCCTGGAAAATCATAAATTTCTGCTTTTTTGAGCTACTTAGTGTGTGGCAATTTATTTTATTTATTTATTTTTTACAGCTCCGACAGAAAACTTACAGTTTCCTCATTTGTGAAATGGGAGGAAGAATACTACTATTGAGAAGAAATTTAAAATATGACTGAGCTCCAACTCCAAAACAAATACTGTAAGGGTAAGAATTGAGGCTTATGAAATGGCAGACTGCTTCGTAAAGACATGTGTTCATTTCTAGTGCAGAAGATTTCTCTAAAAAGCTCACTGGCTGAAATGAGAGACAGTTCAAAAGATTTTCCTTGCTTGTGGACCACAACTGCTCCACATCAGTCAGCCCAATGTGGGGAGGGAGGAAGGAGGAAAGGGGACATATGTGCCATAATACTTTCAACAATAAAGATTTAAAAATTAAAAAAATAAAAAGAAAAAATAAATAAATTAGTCAGCCAGCCAAAAGAATCCTATTTTTAAAAACTAATTATTGTTTGTCTCTTGCTAGTGACAAGAATAAAAACTACACAGGATTTTAAAATACTAGAGGCCCGGTGCATGAAAATTCATGCACTGGAGGGGTGTCCCTCAGCCCGGCCTGCCCCTTTCACAGGAGCCCTCAGGGGTGGGAGGAGACCAGGTGATCAGGGGAAGGAGATGCCCTATCACACCTCTGCTGCTGCCACTGCCAGTAGAGCAAGCCTCGGCCAGTCCTGGTTACCTGAGCCCCGGGTGGCCCTTGGTGTCTGGTCAGCTGCTATCTGCGTCTTGTCTGTGCCTTGGGCTGGCCCTGGGTGGCTGGGGTGCTGAGGGAACTGGGGGTCTCCAGAGGCAGGCACATGGAGTGGCTGAACCTGCCTGCCGCCTTGGTGGGGCTGAGGGGACTGGGTGCCACCATCTTGTGGCTGTGGTCGCTGCCATCTTTGAGGGTGTGGCAGTCAATTAGCATATTCCCTTCTTATTGGCTGTGGGTGCTGCCATCTTTGAGGGTGGGGCAGTCAATTAGCATATTCCCTCCTTATTGGTTGTGGGTAGTGCCATCTTTGTGATGGCATGAGGGTTGATTAGCATATTCCCTCTTTATTAGATAGGCTATTAATCACAACATGTAAAGTAAATCTGTAATGTGTTATATTAGTTAAGGTAGAGTAGCCTGTAGAAATGACTAGATTTTGAAATCTCATGTTTCCGTCCAGGCCAGCTGCTCAAGTAGCCAGCGTAACTCTCCTCTGGGTGCTGTCCTTCTCTGCTGCCCTTTCCCTATGCCTGAACACCACCACATCTAGCCTGTGGAGGATGAGGGCTTGGAGATGCACCTGGGGGAGTTTTTGGACAGGGTCTGGAAGATGCACATGGACCTTACCATGCTTAACTCAATCCATAGCTACACCTTACAACAAGGATACTTAGAAATGTGCTCTAGCTGCATGTGAGTCCACAAAGAAGAGAGACCAAAATTTGATGAATGGCCAGAGGTCTTCACCTTATGCATAATGTAACAAAAGCTAAAAATCTGGCACCGTCTATAGAAACCATCTCATTAATTCAGCTTTGAGACTTTATCAATGATTACTGTAGGTTTTACTAGTAGTAGTAAAGCCATTGAGGATCGATGACCAGTGGAAACTGTTGCTTTCCAGTTTTGCTCTAAGGCCTATTTGTCTGGGAATCGGGAGTGGTTATATACACGCCACTTACCATAAAGCTGGGCACATAGTAAGCATTCCATTAAAGTTGGATCTAATATATTATTAAAATCATTTTATAGTTAAAATTGTCATTGTTTAATTTGTGACAGATAAAGGAACAAAAGTTAGTAAATTGAGAGCAAAAGATATTTTAAAACACAACTGCTAAAGGTAAAAAGAAACTGCTGCAAGTGAGTCATCCCAAGATGTTCTTGTTTTTAGCTAAAGGCAACTTAAGTTGCAGGCTCAGAAGGGACTTCTGCCCCTCCCTTGACTATATGGAAGAACTTGGGCCTTGCCCATAATGGGAGATTATCAGAGATAACTTCTTTTCACCTACCTGTAGGGTGAAACAAACTTCTATTTACTAAATATCTGCTCTTCTTATCACCCTGAAATTAGCCTCTGAAACTCCCAAAGTGCATTACCTCATGTCCAGCTCAGAATGTCTTATATACCTCAACCCCTTTTCTATCTCTGACTCTCTCATATATACCAGGTTCCCATACATATGTATGTATTAAATTCAGTTATTTTCACCTGTTATCTGTTTTGTGACAAGTTGGTTATCAGACCAGTCTTAAGAACACCTTGGGTAGAAGAAAGTTTGTTCCTCTCCCACAGTAACAGGTCAGGAATGAGAAGCTAATTGAGCCTGAATCAGAAAGTTGTCCCTCTCAAGATTTTCTAAGTGGATCTGTGGTAGGCAGTTAGACCAGAGCAGAGCAGAGCAAGGACTAAGGCAGTGATGGTGAACCTATGACACGCGTGTCAGGGGTGACACGCGAACTCATTTTTTTGGTTGATTTTTCTTTGTTAAATGGCATTTAAATATATAAAATAAATATCAAAAATATGTCTTTGTTTTACTATGGTTGCAAATATGAAAAAATTTCTATATGTGACACGGCACCAGAGTTAAGTTAGGGTTTTTCAAAATGCTGACACACCGAGCTCAAAAGGTTTGCCATCACTGGACTAAGGTCAAACAGGGTGAAAAGCTCCAGGTCCCTAGCAGAGGACAATTGTAGGGTGGGATCTCATCCCCAGGGGGCCTTTCCTCCCCTAGGGTATTGCTGGTCATCTGGTTTGGATAGCCTCACCTTTCCACCTTTCCTTTCTAAAGATAACATTTAGGCCTCAGTTGTATTTCAGCTCCAGGCTCAGAAGAGCAACAAAACCAGCCAGAGACCTTGGCCTTGAAAGAACACACCTGGAAAACTGCTGTATATTTATTCTATTGAGATATTCCCCTGGGACCTCCCCTAAAATCTCACCCTTAAAGCCCACAGGACAGAGGACCCAGCGGCTCTCCCTCCTGGGAGCATGCCATGCCTTTCCCTATTCTCTTACAGTTGAAGTCTTGGCTCTGAATTCTTTCCTAGCCAAACTCAAGCACCGAGGTTGCTGAACCCAGGTCCAATCGGACCCCATGGGTCTAAATCCAGTGCAGTTCCCGCCGCCTACAACAATAGCATTGCAGTGGCAATGCTGACCTGAAAGACACCCCTGGACCAAGTGCTGAAAGTGATTCATTTAAGGCTTCTAGGGGGTGGTTCGATAAATTTAAGAAGTGTTTGTTTATAGATTAAACAGTACATTAGATATGTGCTGTATATAAGAAAAGTCAAAAGAGGGAATTGTTGGTGGATCTTGAACTGATTAATTCAATTTACATTATTTCTAATGGGAAAAAATGATCCAGTTTTCAAACAAATTGCTTCTCGAATAGCCTTCCAGAATGAATTAAACTTGAGAACTGAAGTTCCACTGTATTCTCATTTTGAGAGATACTTTAGTATCTTTCCAATAAATCCACCATTGCACTTAGTTAGCTCAAGTTGAGTTCTGTTACTTGCAACTAAAAAACTAAATTAATACAATATAGATGCAAATTTTTTGAGGTCTTGGCAACAAGTTTTAGAGAAGTACTAAAAACCTTTGTTACACAAGAATGAAGATCTACTCTCCTAAAGAGGGGAAAATGTGAGATAAATAACTAAATAAGTATATCTACAGAGAAGAGAATTACTTATAAAGAAAGGAACCAGAAAATTGAAAATTGCCTTAGGACAATTCTAAACTGCTGGGTGGCTTATCAGTGTTCAGATAACACTCAATTCTCCATGCTAAGATGTGGACGCACCACAAAGAAAAATCTTATTTTAGCCATTTGTTTCAGTTGCAACTTTAGGAGAATTCCTAGTAAACAGCAAAACTAATTTCATGCCCCTCCCCTTCCCACTAGATCTTGAAGGTGTTAGTCAATTACTGAAATGGCAAAGGACACAAAAACAAAAGAGACTAACAAAAAGAACAAAAAGAATGACTAATTCCCAATTTGAAAAATTCATCCCAGGTAACAGAGATGACTGATAATGGAGCCAATGGGTAAAAGTCTCTTGAGATAGTAGTCTGGGGATAAAAAAAAGAACAGCAGAAGTTGAGGCTAACATTTTGGTCATAATCAGGTATAGGGGAAGAAAAATGTTTCCTCCACCTTGTTTGGGTCCCTGGCTGGGTCTGAACATTAAACTGATAAATTAACAAGAGAAAAGCATAAAAATTTATGTAAGATTTATATGACACAGGAGCCTTCATAGGAAATGAGGACCTAAGAAGCAGACCTGAGCATTTTTCTGCTAGGTTTGATGAAGAGTGAAAAGCCCTGGAGAAATACAGTAAGTTAAAGAGTATGAGGCAAGTGTAGTAAACTGGAGAATTTGGCAAGTCCGGTTTGTTGGGAATTCTTCTTAGAGTCCCTTTGCCTTCAGAGATAAGGATGCTCCTTTCTCTCAGGAATAAGGATGGAACCTTTCGGAGGAGAGTTTTATGACCTATTTTAGGGGAGAATACTGGGGAAGGTCAGAGTGACTTTCCTGTTTCTGCTATTTTCTCCAGCTCCTTCATCTTAAAATCTTCAATCTGCCAAGGTGTCATGTTTCAGGGTAGTATGTCCTGAAACCCCATCTCAAGTACTGACACATGTAATTAAAATAACAATGAAGAGCCGAAACTGGTTTGGCTCAGTGGATAGAGCGTCGGCCTGCGGACTGAAGGGTCCCAGGTTCGATTCCGGTCAAGGGCATGTACCAGGGTTGCGGGCACATCCCCAGTAGGAGATGTGCAGGAGGCAGCTGATCGATGTTTCTCTCTCATCGATGTTTCTAGCTCTCTATCTCTCTCTCCCTTCCTCTCTGTAAAAATCAATAAAATATATTAAAAAAAAATAACAATGAAGAACATTCCAGAAAATTCTAAAATTATGTTAGTGGTCTCTAAATAAAAATGGTACCTCATTATGAAGTTTTACATAGTCATAGAGACCACCAATGTGATTATTTATTGTCACCACAAGGCTTTTTGAAACTGACTCAGAATAAACCTTCTCCTGCCATCCCTGTTTTTTAAAATGTATTTTTACTAGAGGCCCTGTGCACAAAAAGTTGTGCACTTGTGGGGTGGGGGTTGTCTCTCAGCCTGGCTTGTGCCCTCTCATAGTCTGGGACCCCTCGGAGAATGTCCACCTGCTGGCTTAGGCCCATTCCCTGGGGGATCGGGCCTAAGCTGGCAGTCAGACATCCTTCTGGGAGCCCTCAGGGGATGTCCTCTTGCCAGCGGGGAGCAGACCTAAACTGCAGTCAGGCATCCTTAGTGCTGCTGAGGAGGTGGGAGAGGCTCCCGCCACCACTGCTGTACTGGCAGCCATCAGCCAGGCTTGTGGCTGAGAAGAGCTCCCCCTATGGGAGCACACTCACCACAAGGGGGCAGCTCCTGCATTGAGCGTCTGCCTCCTGTTGTCAGTGTGTGTCATAGCGACCAGTCATTCCCAGTAGTTCTGCTGTTAGGGTCAATTTGCAGATTATCCTTTTATTGTATAGGATAGAGGCCTGGTGCACGGGTGGGGGCCAGCTGGTTTGCCCTGGAAGGTGTCTCAAATCAGGGTAGGGGTCCCACTGGGGAGTTTGGCCAGCCTGGGTAGAGGCTGAGGGCCATTTTCAGGCTGGCCAACACCCCCAGCAGGGACCCTCATCCCATGGGGTGTGGCTAGCCTGGGTGAGGGGCTGAGGGCCATTTTCAGGCTGCCCACAGCCCCTTCAGGGTGGTGGGGGGTTCTGCTGGGGTGCCTGGCCAGCCTAGGTGAGGGGCTGTTGGCTGTTTTCAGGCTGGCCACGCCCCCTGACAACTCTCCTTTTGGGCTGGAAGCAGGTACCTTGGATTTATTTATCTTCTATAATTGAAACTTTGTAGCCTTGAGCAGAGCCCAGGGCCAGCCAGGGCAGGTGGGAAGCTTGGTTTTCTCCATCTCTGGGGGCAACCCAAGCCTCCTGCTCACTCCAGCTCTGTGGCCACTGCCATCTTAGTTGGGTTAATTTGCATACTCACTCCTGATTGGCTGGTGGGCATGGCTTGTGGGTGTAGCAGAGTGGCAGAGTGATGGAGTGATGGTTAATTTGCATGTTTCTCTTTTATTAGTGTAGATTGATTTCAGAAAGGAAGGGAGAGGGAGAGAGAGAGATAAAGACATTAATGATGAGAGATAATCATTGATCAGCTTCCTCCTGCATGCCCCATACTGGGAACTGAGCCTGCAACCCAGGCATGTGCCCTGACTGGGAATCGAACCATGACCTCCTGGTTCATAGGTGGATGCTCAACCACTGAGCCACGCTAGTCGGGCCTGCCATCCCTGTTTATAAACATGCAATGAACAGAGAAGTTGCTGCCCAGTGCTGGTCTTCTATTTGAAATATGGACTTGCATGCCAGAAGGCAGAATTGTACAGGTGTGGGTAGCAGTCAGTACATGTGCTCAGGGCTAGATTAAGCACCAGGACAGGCAACTCACTTTCAATTAGGTGCATCTGTTCACCTAATTGGGTAATAGTCAGCTGTATACATTACAATGAATCTCCACTATGGATCAGAAATATATTCCAGTGTTTATTTTAGGTTCTGGTTCTTTCAAGGGAGGGGAGCAATTGGTATTTATAGCAAGTTATTAAATTCTGAAATAAACAGATGTTGTGTGTTAAATTCTGAATTAAAATGACTCTGGCTGAAAAATAAATGAACAAACAAAATAAAAACAGACTCATAAATACAGAGGCCAGACTGATGGTGTCCAGAGGGGAGGGAGTGGTGGTGGTGGTGGGGGCGCTGAGTGAAAAAGATGAAGGGATTAAGAAGTACAAATTGGTAGTTACAAAATAGTCTGTCACAGGGATGTAAAGTACAGCATAGAAAATGTAGTCAATAATGTAGTAACCAGGTGGGCACTTGAGATATTAAGGAGGCCACTTTGTAAAGTACATGATTATCTAACTGCTGTTGCAGGTGGCTGGCATGGCACTGGGTGTCATACTGGTGGGGTCAGAATAGACCTGAGTTCAGCAACCTTGATGCTTGAGTTCTGGTTGGGAAAGAATAAAGCAGGTTGTTGGGAAAGAATTCAGAGCCAAGACTGAAACTATGAGAACATTTATTTATAAAATGGTAGAGGTAGAAGAAGTAATTCATAGAAGAAATGGGCTGAAGAAGCAAGTTATAGAGGCAAAGGAAGGGCCCTTGGAGCTTGGGAGTGAGGAAAATAATGGTAATGCACTTGGGGGCAGAGGGGGAGTGGGAAGGAGAAAGAGAAAGGGAAAAGGAAAGGAGAAGGCATGGGCATGCTCCCAGGAGGGAGGGTGCACTGAGTCCTCTGTCCTAAGGATATTAGGGGAGGTCCCAGGGGAAGATCTCAATAGAGTATTTAGCAGTTTTCTAGGGGTATCCTTCCAGGGTCTAGGTCTCCACTGATTGATTGGTCAGCGCCAGGGCAGGGGGTCATTCTTCAATGTTGCTGGTCTTGAGGTCAGCCTTAGAGTTCCTGGTCCGGTTTTTCTGCTTTTCTGAGCTGGAGATGAAATACAACTGAGGCCTAAACGCTATCTCTAGGGAGGAAAGGTGAGGGTATCCAAGTCCCATGACCAGCAATATGCTAGGGGAGGAAAGGTCCCCCTAAGGATGAAGTCCCACCCTACAATTGCCCATTGCTTGGCAACCAGGTTTTTCCACCCTGGTGACCTTGTGTACCTGGCCCATCATCCTTGCTCTGTTCATGTCTAACTGCCTACCACATCACCATCTGCAGTACATCTGAAATGAATACAAAATAATATTGAATGTAAATTTTAATTGAAAAATAAAATAAATAATAAAATGACTGGCTGAAACAGAACGTTAAGACTTTTTAAATTGTCAGTGAAATCAGGGGGGAAAAAATAGTCAGTAGTATTACACACTTTGTCTTCTTCTATTTACCTTTTAGGGGGAAAAAACAAAACTAAAACATCCAATGGGTTTTTTAGTGATGAAATTGTAGAACTAGACCCTCACATTATCCTGAAGAAAGATATGGAAATTACTTGAATGCAGACATTTCAGATCTAAGAAGTGATTTGTTCCACTTGGAAATGTAAATTGCGTACCTGGCCTCCGTGGATCTGGCTTTCTCTGGAAGAAATGTTAATTTTTTAAAACTTTCCAGTGCTATGGATTATTGCTCATTCCCAGAGAGCTGTGGGTGTTCTCCTTCAGGCAACTGCTTATAGGAAATCTGTAACTGAGACCGTAGGGGAGCTGGAACTCTGTGGGCATAAAGCCCACTCTGGAGGACACCCTCTCCCAGGACACCTCATGCTCCAGTGTGGCTTATCTACACTGAATACTTGACTGCGGGGACAGTGGACTACTTTGTTGTGCTGAGTCACAGAACCACACCCTTTTGGGTGGAGTTTCCTGAATAACTCCTTAGTGAATGTTCCCGCTGTCCTCCACAGAGAGGAAGGTTAGACTGGGGACAGGAAATGAGGCAAGCCATGGTGTGAAATGGTGTCTGAGAAAAGCAGCTCTCTGTGGGATCTATTGGCAGTTTTGTCCAGATTTCTGAACCGTGGTAGGAAGTCTGGCTGCTGCAGAGCTCAGAACAAAAGTATTGTAAACCAAAATTAATCTGGGGCTGTAATAAAGACTAAGCATTTATTTGAGCAGAAGGAGCTGCAGCCCAGAACGCACAGATTAGGGGGATATCTAAATGGTGTCTCACCCAAACAAAGAGGAGGCTTCCTTTTATAGTGGAAGTTCCCGCCCACATTCTCAATTAGGTTCATTTATGTAAATGAGATATCTAAATTGTGTGGTTCCCATTCGATAATGCAGGTCTCAGTCCTTTGGAAGAAAGGAAAAACCAGGATTTCCATGCAGTGATTAACTCAGAAGACATTAACGAACAGGCCAGAGTGCAGGAGCTATAATCCGAGGTTCTTCCCAGGATACAGTATACAGCGTACGTGAGAAGCCCCTGTCAGCAAATGGCCTCTAGGATCTATTATTTATAAAATTTGGGCCCTCAGCTGACCATGGGGAATCTATCTCAGCTGATAAATTCTTTCTCAAGATTCACATTAAATGACTCTTTCCTCTTGGGGTCTACCTTGGAGTCAAAAGAATCACGATCTGCTATTTGGGAATAAATTGCTGAAGATGGCTGTTCGTAGTATAATCTGTGCAGCAGAGTTGGTCCAAGACTTGTGTGTTGTCAGTTAACACTGAGAAAGTACAGAAAAGTAGAATTAGAAACTTTTAGAGTAGATTAATTTTTATTATTATTTTTTGTTAATCCTCACCCGGGGATATTTTTTTTATTGATTTTTAGAGAGAGTGGAAGAAAGAGGGAAAGACAGAAACATCGATGTGAGAAACACATCGACTGGTTGCCTTCTGCACGAGCCCCAACCAGTGCCGGGGCTGGGAGGAGCCTGCAACCAAGGTACATGCCCTTGACCAGAATCGAACCCAGGACCATTTGGTACACAGGCTGACACTCTATGCACTGAGCCGAACTTGCTAGGGCTAGCGTAGATTTATAAAGTAAATTTATGGCTTTTCAATCTAATAATAAATAGGCTGGGGTTGTATTTTTATAGCCTTTTCATCTCATGTTTTTAGTTTTTTACAATATGTTTTTATTTATTTTAGAGAGAGAGGAAGGGAGAGGGAGAGAGAAACATCAATGTGAGAGAGAAACATTAATTGGTGCCTCTTGTATGCACCGTGACTGGGGACCAAACTGGCAACCTTTGGATGCATGGGAAGGACATTTTTTAAAAAACTAATCCTCACCCTAAACTTAAGTAATCCTCACAATATGTTTTTGTTGACTTTTGGAGAGCAACATTGATCACTTACCTTCTGCATGTGCCCCAACTGGGATTGAACCCTCAACCTAGATATGTGCCCTGACTGAGAAATCAAACCTGCAACCTTGGGTTGTATGGGATGACTCTCCAACCAACAGAACCACCCAGCCAGGGCTCATGTTTTTAGTTATTTTTATTATATTTTATAACATTTGGTTAGTGACAGATTGGAAATAGAGATAAAATGATCCTTTGCCACAGATAGTTTGAGAGCACTTGTGTTAACCTATTTATTGAATTTACATATATGGAAAATATCACAGATTTATTGTAAATAATAAATGAGATGATGTTTGTAAAGTGCTCAGCCTGATAGCAGGCAGATAGTAGTCATTCAATAGACAAGAACTAATTTAACATATGTAATCTCTTGCTATTTAAATTGGGACTTAGATAATTGGGAGCAATTCACCAGATGAAGAAGTTAAAGGTGAAGATTAGAGTGGGGCCAGGATATAAAAAATATTAATATAAGAAAGGGAATGTCAAGCTGGCTGAAACCCTGAAAGTACAAGTCAAAGCCCTAAGAATTAAAATATATTGTGGCCATTACATATCCTGGAGTTTTACCAACAGTCAGGCCTATTTTCCTTAAAAGTTATTTTTAAGGTCCTCAAAATTCCAATATGTATATCTCGTGTATTTTTCCTAATTTTAGTTCTTGAAATATAGTAACTCAAAGTATTGGTAGTGTTTGATATTCTTATATTAACAAGATTCACAATTATAAAAATATGGCATTAGAGTTTACTTGCATATGATCCTAAATGTATCCAAATGCAAAAACAAATTTTTTTAAATTCATTTACTGTTGATAGTATTACAGATATCTCCCATCTCCCCCCTACTTCTCCCCTCCTTCCCCAAACTAAATTTGTTAAAAGATTATAAAGAAAATATTGTATATATTTAAGAAGATTAAATTTTTATCAGCACTCTATTATACTTCTCATATAATCAATGCTCTTAATTACAGACACACCTCAATTATAGACCCTTGTGTTACCTCTGCTTGCAAGAACTTTATTATTCATTACCTGAAGTGAGAATATGCCCTAGAAGGTAATAAATCTATGTTTTTATAGATATCACTCAATTACTTTTCTTAATTAAACAATTCAGAGTTATCGAGGTGTAGATGCAGATGCTCTTTTGTTGTAGGAAGTAAATCAATAAAGTTTTACTTTTCATTCTTTATGTGTGTCACACACACCTATGATGTAGGAAATACGTTACAATTCTCTGCATTCATAAAACTGTCGAATAAGAAGTACAAATAATGAATGCATAGCAGAAACTGCACAAAAACTCTTGACTCCATTCTTTGTTGTTTTTCCTTTTCCTGCCTAGCATTTTGGAAGGTAAGTTTCAATTGTTATTTGCACTCTCCCTCTTCTTTAACTTGCATTCCTTCTAAACATATTCTCATCTCATTTTAACTAAAAACAAACGAGTCTTTCATTCTTGTTAATGAGCTATGGTCTCTGGCTTTAATGTTAGAAAGTGATCTTCCTTAAGAAAAATTCTAACAGCAGTACAAAGGATCTATTAGCAATTGTTGGGGGTATGGTCTCCCTTCCATGACTGTCACGGTTACATTGTTTGATGTTGCAGAATTGGCATTGTTTTCCTGGTAAAATGCATGCTGCAGATGGTGGGCAGCCAGATCTTATTGAAATAGGCAATTGTAAGATGGACTGAGTCCTGAAAAGCCCTCAGCCAGTGCGGTGAAGTGTTTATATTATTTCATTGAGGAAAAAAAAAGATGGTAATGGGCCCTGAAAGACTCGAATAAATCAGAAGTTTCCCTCATCTGTACACTACATTTCACAGGAAGATTTTGCTGGACACAAAATTGCAAATCGTCTGCTGAGTTAAAGGATATAAAAATTAAAATGGCCAATTAAATGCAAATCATCACTGTGCTCAAGACAGGTGCAGACTGACCTAGTAGGTAAGTCATGCTTTGATGATTATAGCAGTCATTTCCCTTTTAATAGAGAATGGAATTCTAGCAGACATCATACACGATGATTTGTTCCGTGAACCTGTCCCCGGCTTGAAGCAAGATTCCTTTGTAATTTGCATGGCTAGCTCCTTCTCAATGCTCTAGTTTCTGCTCAAGTGTCTCCTCCTTGAAAAGGACTTTGATCTCCACTTTATCTAAAATAGACTCCCTTGCCCATCACTCTATGTTTTTATTTCAGTCATAACTAGCACCACCTGATATGATCTCATTTATAAATTTGATTACTTACTATTATCTTTCCCCTCTAGATACAACACATATTTATGAGGGTAGGGACTACATTTGTGTTTTCACTGTCTCCGATCCCTGGCTCAGCAAGCACTCAATACATTTGCGTAAATAAATAAAAGAATATTTTAAGCGTATGTGTAAGATAGCTCTTTAAAATAAAAACTATCTCATATTTTTTAAGACCAGGCACAAGAAAAACTACTGATTATTTTATAAAGCTTTTGCTTAGAACCACAGGAGTTCTAAGACCTTGCTCTCTTTCTACCATTTTTGAAATGTGAAGAACGACATTTTTTTAAAAATAGGAATTTGGTTTAAAAGGATTATCGGCAGAAAAAAAGTGCTTTTCATAAACAGGCACACAAAAATAAAACCACTAACCATAATGCATAACTATATAGTTATTTTCCATTTGTTCCTTTTCCTCTAGTTGGGAATTTAAGCATAAGGTAGTTTCATTAATACCAAATTATGGGAGGGGTATGGGGATGCCATTATCATATTATAAAACTCTCTTTATAATAGTCTATCTCTCAGTAGCTAGTATGTGTTCCTAGTCAGTTCCTATTATTCATTCTATTTAGCCAGTACTGAATCTTTATTGATCTTTTCTTCATAAAAAAAAGAAAAATCAATGTTCTATTATGTTTGTTAAACAGGTAGAGTAAGATTGTGGTGGGCATGGCAAATGAAGCAATGGATAATGATTTGCTGAGATGTTCAATTTCATACAGTATAGGGAAACTAAGAATAAGATAATAAATCATTACTTGACATCTACTAGTATGTCTGTTTATCTTAAACATCCCAAACGCGTGTGAATCCCAATGTTAAAAAAAATTGAAAGTAATTTTTTAGAGAGAAAACAGACATCATTAAAAATATCTGCAATTTAAATTTCTAATTTTAATATGTCTCCAGTTTGCATGTGTTAGAAAACAAAATGAGTATAGGCACTAAAAGATATTACATTATTCCAAGGAATCTGGTCTTCAGCTGAGGTGAGCTACTTCTGCCCACCTTTTAAATACAGCACTCCCAAGGCAGCTGCACTTACGTTTCTGCCATTCTTCTGCTTTTGACTTATTTGTAAGCTAAAGCTTACATGATTTTAGTGTTCACGGATTTATACTGTTCATTACTGCTAAATTCTGGAAAACAGCACAATGCAAAAAGGACCTTTTCCACAATGTTGCCAGTCTACAACTAGACTTTGCTGTTTCTAACAGAAAAAAAAAAAAAACTGCCTATTTACAAAGGGATATATGGAAGAGGACATTTGCATGCACTTATTTTACATACCTGTTGAACATCCATTATGGGCAGATTACTGGAATAGTCACTGGAATACCAGGAATTGTGAAAAACGGATCATTATGTTCAGAGCTTGAAGTCTAAGGGGATGATGACACATCTGTGAACCTTGTGATGACATATGTGATAATTAGAAAAAAGGTTCTAAATTTTTCTCAAAGGAGAGGAAATTATGAGATAATGTGAAGTTCCTATACGAAAGTGATCTATACCGGCTTCTGTGTCTGCCAGGATTAAGGAAGAAGTAAAGGGCAAGAGTTTGCACATGGGAACCATTTAAAAGCAACAATGAACTTTGTTTATAATGATATTCTGCCCATTATTAAAACATGGGCAGCATTAAACTCAATTACTTGTAAAATGTGGCTACGAGTAACACAGGCTAGCACTATTATCACCATAACCCTTAGTCTGTTAAGTAAGATACACTGTGTTCTCTCAGTAACTTAACCCATAAGAGCAGGGGGAAGGAAGTGAAGGCAAAGAAGCCAGTAAAATGTGTAGTGTCCTGAAATTTAAGATGGAGCTTTGTCAGGGCAAGGCAGAAAACATAAACCTGTGGTGTCTCGCTCATTACTGGCCCTACCATGAAGCATACCTAAGAGATTGTCCTGGTCATTTCCAACTCTGGAGCCTTTTGCTGCCAGAGACAGACCATCACCAGAAAGTCAGCCAGTGGGAAGACAGATCGTCACCAGAAAGTCAGCTAGTGAGAAGACTCTGTTGTCTCCAGTCAATCCCAACACCACGTTTAGAGCTGACACTCGCTACCCTGGCTGGATGTTGGAAATATCTGGAGGACTGGTTAAAAATACTTACGTGTGGGCTCTGTTCTGAATTAATTTAATTGCTCTGATGTAGGACCTTGGACACAGGTTGGCACTAGCTTTCCAGGTGATACTAATATGCAGGTGAAGTAGGTAATCACTGTTCTGGGCAAAGAAGTGAGACCCCCTCCCAAAGTAAAGGGGTTGGGCCAAGCCTTGCTCTTTGAAAACTCCTTTGAAGCTATCATTTCATGACTTTCTCTCCTCAGTGCTACCCTTGATATTTATTTGACTCTGATTTCTTATAAGTAAAAGGGTTCAGGTCATGGCAGAAGAGGCAGTGGAGTATGTGTGTATGTGTGTCATTCACACTGACTTTCTCAACCTAGTGGGAAATCTACTTTTGGCCAAAGTGCCCAACTGGGAAAAACTCAGGACATTATTTATTTAATGTTTGAAAGTGACAAAGGACATAAAACTAAATACATTTCAGGGATCAAAAATTTTCATGTTTATGAAATAAGTGAATAACCGGCAAAAAATGTTGGTGTGCATATTTACTTTGGTCTGTCAGAGAAAAAGAATGTTTTATGATTAAATAGGCCTGGGTGCTAAGAGTCTTGGAGCCTGTGGGACTATTCTAGATATTAGAAGTCTTCGGTAAAATCACAAATAAGAAACACATTATAACACAGAGTCTGGATGTTCCAAGCTCAATGTGTCTATAATCTTGACCAAATCCTTGGAAAGGGAAAGCTGCAACTAGATTTTCAAGATGCCCAGATTTGGGGGTCTGGACAGTATTAGTAGACAGGGGAATGAACAGATCATTTGCATGTAGTAACAGCTGGATCTTTTCCTGCCTTACTGGCCACCACGGGTCAGCTCCATAGCTGCACATTGTGTTGTCTCTTTTGATTCTTTACTTGCAAAAGTGGATAAGCCAGGTACACACCTTCTAAATGTTGAGAATCATCAGAAAGTCCAGACCCTACATCTCTATGTAAGCCTTGCTGTGGTGGTGAAAATCCCCAGCAATGTACAACATAAGGGACTGGATTGGAAGACATGGGTTCCGATCTAGAATCTGCACCTAACCAATTGAGAAAAATTGGGAAAGTTATTTAAACTCGTAGTGTCAGTTTCCTCAAATGTAAGGTAAAACACGTTTTAAAAAGCCCTGCCATGCCTAACTTCAAAATTCATTATAAACTGAATATAATTCGCAATAAATTTTAGTGTGTGCTTATGTGCAACTTGCAAAGTACAGTGAGATGGAAGAATATCAGCATTAACACATCAACTCTGTAAACTCCCTTTTGAAGAACTATCATGAAAATGATAACTAATTTACCTGTTATTCTGTAAAACCAATTATCCCAAAACTTTATTATGCTTATACCACCTCTTTTTTGTTGTTGTTGTTAATCCTCACCCAAGGATATTTTTCCCATTGATGTTTTAGAGTGAGTGGAAGGAAGAGAGACAGAGAGAGAAACATTGATGTGAGAGAGATAATTCTTATTGGTTGCCTCTCACATGCACCCCAACCAGGGCCAGGGATTAAGCCTGCAACAGAGGTACATGCCCTTGACTGGAATTGAACCTGGGACCCTTCAGCCCGAGGTCTGAGCCAAACCGATTAGGGCTATACAACCTCAGGATTAGGAATTTGGAAAGAGCTCAGTCAAAGCTTTCTTGCTTATCATTTCTCCTGGTTACAATCAGATTTCTGCTGGATCTCTACCGTCATCCAAAGGCATGATTGGGACTTGAAAATTTACTATCAAAGTAATTCATTCCATGGCCAGCAAGTTGGTGCTGGCTCTTGGCCTTAACCCTTTCCATATGGTCCACGGGGCTGCTTGAGTGTCCTGACAGTATGACAGCTGGCAACTACCATCGTAAGCAAACCCACAGACCATGGTGAAGTTTCATTGCCATATGTGACTTAACCTTTGAAATGTCACACAATCACTTCCACTTTGAGCTCTGATTGAAAGCAGAAGGTACAATACAAGGTGTGAATTCTAGTAGGTGAGAATCAATGGAGGCCGTCTAGGCAACTCACTACTGACACTTAGCTATTTATATGTTTCTACAAAGTAGATTATCAAGTGCTCTCAGATGGAGTGTGACAGGGAAATAAAAAAAATAAATAAAACTCTGACTGTGAAATCTGCCCAAAGTAAAGCTTATATGCATCGCCACAGAAAGTAACCCAAGACAAGAATACTTAGAGGACAGCAAACCAAATTGTAGAAAACCTTGACAAAGAAGATGTAGACAGTAGATATAACCAACACTGTACTGCATGATATTTTTGAGACTAGTCTAACTCACAAATAGTTCAAAAGTGTTCTGTGTTCAGAGGTCTTATAACCAAATCAGGCTTCTAACTGAAGATAAAATATTCATGAACTAAACAAATTACTATCACTTGAAAGTAGGATTCATAGTGCAAATTTGAGTAAGCAAGTTATACTAATGATCTGAAGGTTCCCAGATCCATCATCCACCCTTCCTTTGCTTTGCTCTGTATTGCAGGTAATTGAACTCTGTCAATGATATTTCTCAGGTTCAGAAAAAAGAGAGAATTTCAGTTTGGAGCATTCAGCCATGGTGAGCTCCGTGCAAATCCACCAGCTTAAGGAAGAGTAAGTTCTTTTATAGAAGGGGAATAGGGAGTTAGGAGGGCTGTTATAACCAAGGACTTCTTCCTGGAGAGCTTTGAGATTAATGTAGGAGTAAGAACTCCCCCTATAGGCCCTCCCAATTCCAATCTTGGTTTAGGTCTTCTGTATTAATATTTTACATGGGTACATATAATAAATATAACGTACCTAGAATATGTACAAACAAGTTGCTCTAAGGGCTCAGAGAAGAAAAAGACACGTTAGCCTCGGGGATCTGGATGATGGATGTGGAAGAGGGAATTTTGAATAGGACCTTGATGGATAAGTTGATATTGAAAATTTAAAGATGGCATGACAGTATTCCAGAAGTTAAGGAGGAGTAGGCACAAAAATTCAACAGTGAGGAAAAAAAGATGAAAAATTTACTTTTTATAACAAAATATCTAGTTGGACTGAAATACTAGAAGATAAATGGAGCACACCCAGAAAATAAAGCCCTATAGATGGCTGGTCGTTTTCCTGGCTCACGAATGGTCAAGGGCCCAATGGGCAGTGTTTGAAAGAAATCCACATGTGGATAGACTTTTAATTAAAATCTTAAAGAGAAGGGCTGGATTGAAAGAATTTCGAGGCTAAGGTGATATTTCCAGTGCCCTGGTTCCTATTTCTTATATAACCATGGCTATAGCTAGTATCAAAGTGATGCTGTTGGTTTAAGTACAACAATACGATAGTAGGGACTTTGTTTTGTTTACTGCCCAATCTAAAGTGCCTAATAATGTCCTTGGCATAGTAGGTGCTCAATAAATATTTGTTGAATGAATTAATGAGGCACAGTCTTTGTATCATAGTTCACAGGAATTAAAAAGCTATTTACTCATTCATATAAGGATCAGGCACAAGCTAAGTGGAGGGCATTATTTAAATGTCTTCTCCAAACATTTCACAGAACAAAGCACAGCATTAAAAAACCATTCTAACTACATTATCAAGATAACTGCCAACACCTCTCAAAATGTGAGCTTGAAACACATGAGTCTGTGAGACCTTGGAGATTATTTAGTACAATTCTTTTTTAGCACAGTCTGGGCTTGGGTTCAACATGATTCAACACTTATTTATCCCTTAAAAAATGTTCATACTAAAATGTGCCCCTAAGCAGGGGTTAATGGATCTTCAAACTGGAATGTAGTTCCAAACGTACACAGCTGCTCTGAGTGAAAACACCAGCCTCCCAGATGCCAGGCCTGTGTGACAGCGCTCTGGCACCAGCTGAGTTTGCTATTCATCATCCCATTGTCTCCCAACACTCCCAGAAAACAAAGCCCTCTAGAAGGCTGGTCGTTTTCCTGGCTCACTTAAGAGCAAGGGTACAAAAGGCGGTGCTTGGAAGAAACCCACCTGTGGGTAGGGACTTTTAATTGAAATCTCAAAGGCACTTTCGAGCTCTGGAATGCCACTTCTTGGAGCTATTGCTGTTCTTCCCCCACTAGGCACACCTTTGCTCTGACTTTTGCAAGGTTGGGAAACCATCCTATTCATGCTGCTGCCTGGGAAATGTGGCTACTGTGAGACACTCACCAATCCTGTGTTTGGAAAAGGCATTTCTGACCATGGACGATTGCTCTGACTCCATCCATTTTACTTAGTGAGATTTAATTTTGTTTTCTTTAGTTTCTAACTTGGTCAATTTTACACAAGCAGCTAAAAACCCCACATCACTATGAAGAAAATTTGCGTTCTTTGTAGCGGAAATGTCCACTTATCAAATGTTTCAAACTAGGTTGTTGTTTTTTAAACAAGTTTTCATCATAAGGGGATTTGATCTTTAGATTGCCCTTGACATTCTATATAGAGATGACAAAAGTTCATTGGTAATTGTATGTGGGAAGAAAGAAAGAAAAGTTTGTATGGTGGCTGCTTATTAAACTGTTGTTGAAGTTTTATATTGTAGTACTTGGAAAACAAAGGTCTTTTGTTTATTAATGAATGGTTACCATGGGGAATACTCTACATATGGTAACACTCTAGAGATAGAACTGAGGAGATATTTTTACTTCTTACTCTTATCTAAGACCAAAAGATTTTATTTGCCAATGGCAAAGTTTGGCTTAGCAGTAAAGAAAGTATTAAGAAATGTCACTCTGAGAATGGGTCCTGGTGGGATTGAGACTAGAGCAATTGACAAAAATTCTGAAAATCCAAGGTACAAAAATATTCTAGAAACTGTGATCATGGCCATGAGGCTCTTATCACCATAGGTTATCACACATGATCCTAATTAAAACTTTAAACATCTAAGATCTATCTGAACAAGACTTTGACATTATAAAGTCCCTCTATCTATTTCTCTTAAACTTCTTTCCTTAATATGTAGGGATAAGTAAAGGCTCAAAAGTTATTGCCTATTCAAAATAGTAGATACTCCTAAGCACACTGGGTAGAATATATCTATTATCAACTGGTGTCCAAGGCTGGGTTCCCTGAAAGCAGAGGCTAAGAAGAAGTTTGGGGACCAAAGACACTTATTAGGGATCAATGCATGTGAAGGGAAAGGGGAGGAAGCAACACCAGGCAGTGGAAGAGGTCAGATGGTGATGTAGGTCCAGAAAAAGCCATGGCCAACCCAGTGGGAGCCCTGGGGCACATGGTGCCTGTGGAGGGTCCTACTTGAAGCCCTCATGTCTACTTGATCAGGGAATGCAGCCCGCCCCCAGAAAGAGTATGCCAAGGGAAGGTATCTCCGTGCAACCGTTGCTGTCCTTGAAAGAGCTGGCACTCTCAGGCTGTCTTCTGACTCATTGCCATTGGCTGGGCATCAGGTCCTTCCTTCTAAGGGAATTTGGGTAGTGTGTCCTCATGCCTATTATAGCAGGGGTCTATGTCACTCTTTATTTGCAGAAATATGGCCAAAACCCCAATTCCTCTAGTAGTATTATCATCTAGCAATTAAAACATCGCCCAGAAGTAGCTTATGTAACATCCAGCAGAGCACATTTAGCCTTCCTCTGACATCTTTCCTTCTAGTTAAACAGTTGCTTTAATAACTTGATTGCCTTGTAGTTTTAGAAACGAATCCCTGTCACTATGGCATATGGAAGGTTTTCATTCATCATTTATCCATTCCTTTGTGTAAGTATTGCTTACAGACACAAAAGCATAGATTCACAGTTGGGCAAAGCCCGAGAGCTCATCTAGTCTGATTCCTGCATTTCACACCTGAAAACACTGGCTTCAGAGGTAAAGTTCTTGTTCCAGGTTCACCCAGTGGGCAAGCACTTGTCCCCTAACCCCTAATATGATTACTGTTTTATAAAAGATAAAGTGAGGTTTTAAAACTCCATTAAAAAGGGTAAATGATGAAAATGTACCCCTAAACCTAATCTCATAAAATTTACCCTCAAGTGTGTGACATTTCAGAGTTTATCATGATAGTTTTCATTATAAATACTGTCATTTGAATAGGTGATTTCCAAAGAATGAGACCATCTTAAATGTGATCTTACATAAAAGAGGTGAGCTGTCCGGTTGCTCTAAGAAATTTAGCCACATCTAAACCCTTTAGAAACGTAGAATTCTCAAAAACGATATTTTAAATTCAGTTTAGGCTATCATTGTGGGAAATTTTAGAAAACTGGAATTCAATTTGAATCTATCTTTTGTCTTTTTTAAGTAAGAGATCTGTCGCTAGCTATGTAAAAATTAAAATCCTGGAAAAAAAAAACCCCAAAACCCAAAGCCTAGTCATATTGCTACGCCTTATGTATTTTCACGGCTACAAAATGGAGAGAAAATACCCTGAAGGATATGTGTGGTGATCTAAAGGGTTGAGGGGTACCAAATTGGATACCAAGCACTGAGTATTAATAGACACACAAGACCTGGTTCATCTGTCACCCCTTTACAATGCCCCTTTGGGTTCCTGAGCACATAGAGAAGCCAAGACCAGTGTATTTCAGAGAATCTTTGGAAATTCTTCAATGTCTTTATGTTCCCAGGACTCTCAGTACTAGGTTAGATATATCTCCCACCCAACTCAGATTTTATTTTATATGAAGATATTTCAGAATCCTGTCTTAGTATCTCTGCCCTTCCATCACCATGACAACCAAGGGTATTTTCAGAGAAGTCAGCCAGTCACTAATATCTTTCCGGTAAATTCTAAGACATGAGATTTCAGAACCCTTGTCTGTTTTTATGAGTTTTTGAAATCTTGTGACAGCTGACACTAACCCATAAGCATCAACATCTTGGTGTCAACGTATAGTTAGTCAAGCTTTTGGGTCCATGTGTCAAAAATCCAACCTAAACTGAGTTAAGGCAAAGAAAGGAAATTGTTTGCTCTTGTGATTGAAAAGTCTAAGCAACAGTGACTTTAAGCATGGGAAACGCAAGTTCAAAGATATCTCCACTAATCAAGGTACTCCCTTTTCTCCATCTCTAAGTTCTGCTTTCCTCTCTGATAGCTTCAGTTTTATATACTAGGCATCGAGTGTTCCCAAAATACACACTGGCAGCTTTAGACTTACATAGATGTACTTATAAGTAGCAATCCCAGAGACTGAAGGGGTCCTTTTTCTAGATAACTCCAGCAAACTCTCAGGGGAATTTCTAATTGGCCTGGTTTGAGTCGTGTGCCCCACAAACCTGGAGCTTAGGGGGTAGTCGGCACCATCCAAACCAACTGAACTAAGAATGAAGAATGATTTTACAAGGACACATTGGGCATTAATAAAATGTTAACTAAGCAAGCATATAATTTGGATCGTCTCTTGTGAATAATGTAGCATTGAAACAAATAACATGCAAATTTTACATAGCAACCAGAGGATGGGAAGAAACATTCTAGTCCAAAAGCATGCAGAGAGTTGAACATTATATAATCTTGAATAATCACAGAAACACTATTTTGTCTGGAGTGGATGTGACTCTATACATCCCCTGAAGCCACATGATTGTTTACTAGGATTGTACCACATTTTAATTTCTGTTAGTTATATCACTCTCCATTTCAAGTGAAATAAATCAAATTAAAACTTGCTTAGCCCTGGCTGGTGTGAGCATCATTCCCTACACTAAAAGGTGTCAGGTTTGATTCTTGGTCAGGGGACATACCTAGGTTTTGGGTTCACTCCCTGGCCAGGGTGTGTGCCAGAGGTAGCTGATTGATGTTTCTCTCACTCATCAATGTTTCTCTTTCTCCCCCCTCCTTCCTCTCTCTAAAAAGAAAAAAGAAAAACTTGCTTAAACAAAAGATGGAAATAATTAGCTCACATAACAGTAAAGGCAGGGCTTGGTTTCAGATAGAACTAGGTCTAAATCTCAAACATAGTCATTTGGACATTTTTTCTCTTTCTATATCTCAGCTCTACTTTCTTTTTTTTTTTTGGAGAATGATGATCTTTATTTTTATTTTTTAAAATATAGTTTATTGATTTTTTACAGAGAGGAAGGGAGAGGGATAGAGAGTTAGGAACATCGATGAGAGAGAAACATTGATCAGCTGCCTCCTGCACACTCCCTACTGGGGATGTGCCCGCAACCAAGGTACATGCCCTTGACTGGAATCGAACCTGGGACCCTTGAGTCTGCAGGCTGACGCTCTATCCACTGAGCCAAACCAGTTAGGGCTCAGCTCTACTTTCTTTATATATTGCTTTCAAAAAGTCTTGAAGCAAAGCTTCCCATCTCTGGTTGGCATAGCTTGGGTCATGCCCATCTTTGAACCAATCACTGGACCAGAGGGATGTGGTACTTCAATTGGCCAGACTCGAGTTATGTGCCCATCCTGGAAGCCAGGAGCTGAGGTCAATTTTGTTCAAACAGAATAGATAGAGATTGGGGATTATGCAAAGAAAAGTAATAATGCACTATCAAAAGGAGGAAAAGAAGATATTCCCTACGTAAGTGCTATGCAAATATACATGGCATAGCAACCTGGAAACAGCAGGAGAGGATGAAATCAAGGGTTTAGATAGAAAAATTTTGGAAGACTTAAGTTACTTTTCAGCCACATAAAAATAGGAATGCCTGGGTCTCCAATGAAAAACAAACAAACAAACAAACAAAAAAAACTTGCAGCACAATATAACAATATACATTTAGAATCTTGGCTCTAAATGCAGCTACAGCAGCTATGTTTTCATTCCATGGCTTCAAGTATGATGTCTCTCTTGTCTCAGATCCTAACCTACTCAATCCTCTGCTTCTCCTTTTTATCCAGGCATCCTGTCACTCACACCTGTCCCTCCAGCTGCACTTCTACAATATCTCAACCCTGCTAGCCCACAATTATTACTATTTCCGTCACTCTTTATCATCTCTCTCTTGCCTCCATCTGTCCATGAGCATCAGGAATCATGCTTCCTCCTGGAACTTATGTGTTATTATCTCTTTAAAGTCAGAAGGACTTAAACTATTAGGGTTTTAGCAGAATTACCCTTCAGGAAAAAAAAAAGAAGACTTCTTTTTTATGCACACAAAGTGCAGAGGCAATACAATGATATAGAGAGATGTTGAGGTGGAGCGGAGAGAAGTTGGAAGCACTAATGTGCTACAGCCTCCGTCTTCACAGACACACAGGAGTGAGAAACAGATGCTCAGAGAGATGGAGAAACAGTCTGCAGAAACAGCTGTGGAGAAGTGGTAGGTAATCCCTCAGATGACTGAAATATCATTGAGCTGCTGTGAGAGCCCAGCTGAGGTCACATAGCATAAAAGCATGTTGCAGAAAGGACTATATTGCATTTTCCTTCTCTTGGTATTTGAAGTTATTTTGAGTATTTGTGCACAAATTTTATTAATATTGATATCAGTTGAATGGCATCATCATTTGCCTTCTAGGTTAGTAAAATCACCAATGAGCCAATAATAAATTTAGTCTAAAAATAAGTTTATGACCTTCAAACATTTTGATCAAGAGGTTGTGTAGACAAACCCGAGACCTTTAACACAATTTTGGTTTTGGTTCTTAAATTTTAGAGCCTATAAGCTTATAATTATTCAACAATGATTCTTCAACCTTTGTGCTCATAAGAACAATCTGATCCACAGCTCATTGTTGGAGACCCTGCATTTGCATTATTGAAAGCCCTTATGATCCTGACAGTTTGTTTTGTGGTGAGTCTTTAGACACATTGATTGGTGCATGTGGAGGGACAGGCGGCGTCCCTGACAGCCTATGCAGCCTCTGTGCTGGAATTGGCCCATCAAATCCCCTTTAGCACCAATTTTCTATTGATGCTGAAGGGTCAGACTTACTTCTTCTTCCTTTTCAGTGAAGTGCTGTATATTTCACTGGCTTGTAGGAATAGAATGTGGATCCCAGTAATTAGCAAAGCAGTTCCAATGGCAAACATACTTACAAAGGAATCAAAGATGACAATGAGCAAAACTAAAAACCTCAGGCATCACAATTTAATGGCTAGATGACAGAGGCCTCTGCTAACTGATGGCATTTTGTCACCACAGTCCAATAAAGAAATTCATCTTGAAGGATTGCCCACATTCCTACACATGCATTTCCTAGAAGCGATAAAGTAATCGTAGAGATAATGGCACATTTTCCATACAAGAGCTTATGATGATCTATGTGACTCTTGCAATATGAAGCTGGGGACTCTGAGCTATAATTTAACAATCTAAGAAGGGGAAGCTGCAACTGTGATGAAACATTTGTTATGAACTTAGAATAGTAACTCGAATCATCTGTCTAATGTCTCTAGCCGAAAGAAATGTAAGCTGGATCAGAGGAAGCTTGGGTATCTCTGTTTGTGAAGCCCAGAACAACCAGTGGAAAGCTGTGCGTGCTCCCTGCACAGAGAGAGTCATAGAGTACAGATTTCAGGTAGGATGAAAAGGAAGAGACATGGTCTGGTTCATTTTTTAAGTGATAAACAACATTCATTTTACTTCATCATTCCTGAGGGCGTGCACACTGCTCTGGAGCGCTCCTCTTGGACATGTCTAAAATCCAAAGGGGCCCTAACCTGTTTGGCTCAGTGGATAGAGCGTCGGCCTGCGGACTCAAGGGTCCCAGGTTCGATTCCAGTCAAGGGCGTGTACCTTGGTTGCGGGCACATCCCCAGTAGGGAATGTGCAGGAGGCAGCTGTTCGATGTTTCTCTCTCATTGATGTTTCTAATTCTCTATCCCTCACCTTTCTTCCCTGTAAAAAATCAATAAAATATATTAAAAAAAATCCAAAGGGGAGACAGAGTGCAGAGAAGGATGGAGACAAGTGATGGGACCGATTTAAGGATGGAATGGAGACAAGATAGGAGACAAGACAAGTAAGTATATTGATATGTTGTTCCTCTCATCTCACACCATTAAAACCCATTAGGCCCTGAGCAGTGTGGCTCAGTTGGCTGAGTGTCGTACCATGCACTGAAAGGTTGCCAGTTTGATTCCACGTCAGGGCACATGCCTGAGTTTCGGGCTCAGTCCCCAGTAGGGGGCGTGCAGGAGGCAGCTGATCAATGCTTCTCTCTGATCATTGAGGTTTCTATTGCTCCCTTTCCCTTTCTCTCTGAAATGAATAAAAATATATTTAAAAAAACACCAATAAGAGAGTGACAGAGAGAGAGAAAGATAATCATTTTAACATGAAATATAGGACTTAAAGAATTCTATAAGGCTTAAGGTTTATGGAATGTTGAAGACTTAAATATGATATGTCAACTAAATGGAATATTATTCAACCATTAAAAATGTGATTTAAACATATTAAATGTAAAAACTGCTTATAATATTGTAGAAATTTAAAAAAACAAGATGTAACATAAAGCAAGGCATGTATTTAAAACATTGTAAATATAAAGACAAAGTAAATTAATCAAAATATTAACTTTGGTTGTGGTTAGTTGGTATGGCCATAAAAGTCCCACCTTTCTCTTTTTTTCCTAATATTATGTATTTCCATATTTCCTTTTATGAAAACAAAATATTATATAAAAGAAAAATATGTAGGATCTATTGGAAAGCCTCTAAATTTAGCTATATATTTTAAGCATATGCCACTGCACATTCCATTTAATTTTTTGTTACTGATATTTATAAATAACACGTTTTTTAAATTTTAGTTTTCAATTACAGTTTACATTCAATATTAATTTGTTTTAGTTTCAGGTGTACAGAATAATGGTTAGGCAATAATATATTTTACAAAGTAATCCCCCCTATATTCCAAGTACCCACCTAGCACCATACACAGTTATTACAACATTAGTGACTATATTCCCTCTGCTGTGCTTTGCATCCCCATGACTATTGTGTAACTTCCAAATCTGTACTTCTCAATCTCTTCACCTTTTCACCCGGCTCTCTATCTGCCTCCTCTCTATCAAGCATCAGTCTATTCTATGTATCTATAGTATGTTTCTATTTTGTTTGCTCATTTATTTTGTTCTTTAGATTCTACATATAGGTAAAGTCACACGGTATGTATCTTTTTCTGTTTAACTTATTTCACTTAGAATAGTATTTTCTAGGTCCATCCATGCTGTTACAATGGTAAGATGGCTTTCTTTTTTATGGCTGAGTAACATTCCATTGTATATGTGTACCTTAGCTTTTTTATCCACTTGTCTATTGATGGACACTTGGGTTGCTTCCGTATCTTGGCTATTGTAGATAACACTGCAATGAACATAAGGGTGCGTATATATTTTTGAATTAGTGTTTGTACCCTTTTTTGGGTACCAAAGCCTTAGGACCCAAACATATATCACATATCTATTTATTGTGTGTACACTTGTATGTCAATGAATTATCATCCCATAATTATTACCTAATAGGAGAGAGAGCCACAGATCAGCAGAGATTATGAGATTATGGTGCAGCAATCTCTCTCTCTCTCTCTCTCTCTCTCTCTCTCTCTTCCTCTCTCTATCTCTCGC
>NW_006299245.1:3664997-3671895 GCF_000327345.1 Myotis davidii | reverse complement strand
TAAAACCTATCTCCAAGGTAAATGCTGTACATTAAACTTAATAAAGCAAGTTTATTGCACTACATTCTATTGTTCAGTATTGTGTTTTTATACATATTCACTATTTTTAAATACATTTTTCTTATTTAAAAACATTTAACAAACCAATTGCGGTGTTTTTGGGGTGTCTGGAATGGATTAATGGCATTTCAATTCATTGTAATGGTGAAAATTGATTTGACATACGAGTAATTTGAGTTACGAGCTCCGTCACGGAACAAATTAAACTCGTAAGTCAAGGCCCCACTGTATATAAAAGGCTAAGCAACCAGCTAATCAGCCAACTGGCTGGTAGCTATGATGAACACTGACCACCAGGGGGCAGATGCTCAATGCAGGAGCTGCTGAGCAACAACAACTTTGCAGAGTGCCCTCTCACACTCCGGGACCCCCTGGGGGATGTTGGACTACATGATTCGGCCTGATTCCCACTGAGGGACCCCACTTTCCGGAGGGACCCTGCTCACTCTGAAGATGCCCTTCAAGCCCTGGTGCCACCCCAGGTGCGGCTGGCCAGGGAGGGACCGCGGGGGGTTGGCTCCAGGGCGTGTCCGGCCCATCTCACCCAGTCCCACCATGTCGACCACCTTCTAATTCATTTCCTTTCAATGTGCACGAATCTGTGCACCATGCCTCTAGTTTTATATTAAAATTCTAATTTTAATAAAGACTGCCTAGAAGTACAACATAAAATAAATCTTTTCAGTGGTTTTACAGTTCTTGAATTAAGCAGTGTCTAGGTGTGTTAATGTGTGGGTTTCATGACATGAATTAAACATGTAGAAACATGCTTTCCAATAAATATTTGAGACATTTGACATAATAGTAGAAGTTGAAAATAACCATATTTGGTTCAAAGACTTTCTGTCCTTTATTTTCTGCTCTGTGTACTAATTTTAACATGATCAGTAACCGCTCAGTAACATGATCAGTAACCTGATAAATAATCAGTACTTACTCCATGTTGGTAATCTGTAGTCATTAAGATGGTAATTTTCAGTATTTGATCCTGTTTTTCTTCATAATTATGGACAGGATCTGGCCGAGAGATAGGTTTGGTGTGTTCATTTGGAATATCCACAGAAGGATGGTAGCAAACTATCGTCCTGCCATCAGATGTCAAAGCAAGTTCTACTTCGAAATTATAGTTATCTGGAAGAGAAGATTATGTGGATATATGACAAACACAATATAAAGCTCCATTTTGGATTGGAAATAAATGTTTCAAAATAGTTCTGTTTGATATAGCTCACTTCACTGCTGATATGGCCATGGTGAATCAAAATGCTTATTAGGTGGTATGGGAAAAGATTTGAAGAGAAAATACTTTTAAAATTTGCTTCTAGGCATACCTATTTTCACCCTTTGACAGCTACTCACTGCGAGCCTGAAAACCAGATTAGAAGAAAAGGATGAACACTTTGAGCAAGGACCGGTGATAGAACAACTTAGCAAAATGTTCTTTACTACTAAGCACCATTGGTATCCTTGTGGAAAGTGTCATACATGTCATAGGAAACTGAATCCTTCAAAAGACAGATGATATTGAGGTTTTCAGTAAAATGCTGTCGTGTTTCTCATTTGCCATTTAAGAAAATGCAATCAGGTATATTTACTACTATGCTCTATAGTAAAATAATAATGAAATGTCTTTTCATCTAAAAAAAAGATGGTAACTTGAGCTACCTGTAAATAAAAATATTTTTAAGTGGTAGAGAAATATTTTTAAATGAACATAATGGAACAAACATTTCAAATACCTGAGAAATGGATGTTTGTATATATATTGGAAACTATTGTTATCCCACCCCACCATGGCTGGGGGCCGCTAAATATCTTCAAAGTAGGTTTAAACTAATTTGCACGGTTTTAACCTTAGTTCAAATGGGCAGGATTTAAAGAAAATAGCAGGACAGAAAACATTCAGGATAATGGTGTTTATACTCCATTGTCCGTGCATGGGTGCGTACGTGCGTGAGTATGACTGCATGGTTGAGAATGTGTGTGTGTGTGCCCTTCCCTGATGTAGAACTGAGCATTGATGGCACCTAGAGTGGCTTGAGAGAGCTTTAGCCTCCCTTCCCCATTTCCATCAAACCCTTTTCTATATATTTCTTATGCCTGATAAATGTTTCCTTAGTCTTATGAGAAATGCTATGCAGACGCAGCTTCACGATTCATCTCACTTCTTTCTCCAACGAGATGGCCAACCATAGATAGCACTCATAACATCATGTAGGTAAACATTCTGGACTCTCCTCCTAGGGAGACCAAAGACTCCAGAGATTATTGGGCAGAGAAGCCTTGCTTCTAGTACCTTCTGCGGGACAACAGGTAGAATTCAGCATCCTATGGATAAAGATACATTTTTGTAGGGCTGGCATCTCACTCCCAAACTGCAATTGTGGAAGAAATCAAATGAAATCTGACTTTGAACCTCTGTCTTTCCCAAATAGTAAGAAGTATAACTTAAGTCATCACTGATTTTTTTTCAGGGGGTATAGAAGTGAGGCTTCTCATTCCTTAGAAACCCCCAAAATTTTAAGAAATATATATAATGCCGCCCAAAGAAGAGTTTCCAATTCAGTTCATCATGTTCTCCAATGATTTTATTCATTAATTCATCAAATATTGAGAAGGCACTGATGGGAAAACATGGTTCTAGGCATAAGGACACATCTGTGAGTTAGACATTACCGTCTGGGTTCGCTTGCACCTTTGTGGGCAGGTGGCCTTTTGGTTCCAATGATGAGTGTGACCATTGGAACCAAAACCATTGGTGGGTTTGCTGATGCTGCGTGGCCCAAGCCCAACGTCCAGCTTCTCTAAGTCTGCTCTGCAGCCCTTCCCCACTGAGGTCTTGCACCCTCCAGAAACACTGCCACTCTCTCACTCTCTGAGCTCTCTTTACTCTCTTCCTTCTCCCCGCTCTATACAAAATGCATTCTCCTCTTCTCCCTTCCTCCAATATGTTTTCCTTCAGAGACCTAAAGTCCAGAAGGCAGGTTATCTGTAAGCCCTGTTTGTTTTTGCCTTCTAACACACAGCCCTCTCTGGCAAGCTGGCACCAAGGTGGCTTGGAGGAAAGGGTTAGGGGAAAAGGCATGGAGGAATGAAAGGTAAATTTATCTCTCTATATAAAAGCCTAAGTGACCATTATAACTGGACAACTAGACAATTGGTCGACGGGTAGCTATGATGCACACTGACCACCAGAGGGAAGATGCTCAATGCAGGCGCTGCCCCCTGGTAGTCAGTGTGCTCCCACAGTGGGAGCACTGCTCAGCTAGAAGCCAGGCTCATAGCTGGGGAGTGCCGCTGCTGCAGTGCGAGACTTTCCCGCCTCCCGAGAAAGCGCTACCGAGCAGTGGCAGTGGTAGGTGCAGCGGGGCCAGGCCAGGATGAGTGGGAGCCCCAGCCACTTCACGCACTGCTACAGCCCTTGGGGGATGTCGGACTGCTGGTTTTAGTCTGATCCTGGGGATCAGGCCGAAACCAGCAGTCCGACATCCCCTGAGGGGTCCTGGATTGTGAGAGGGGGCAGGCCAGGCTGAGGGACCCTACCGCTGCATGAATCCGTGCACCAGGTTTCTAGTATCACAATAAAGAACCTTGAGGGAAGTGTGCTGAGAGCCTTGTTTTCCCAAAACTGTTGGCTTCCCAGGGATTCCCCCCCAAGTACAGTCTGACCCTTAGGGAAATTGAGTTTATTTTTTCAATAGGTCAAAGGATTCAAGGTCAGATCTCATGAAGTTTACCTCGATTCTAACAGTTGTGTGATTCTAGGTCTTATTTCTTTAACCTGATCTAAATTAAAAATAGATGAACCAGAAATATTCTGGGCTTTTAATAGTCTATTTTTTTTTCTCTTAAAGCTTCCTAGATTCTTTGCTAATTCTCTATAACCTGGACATATTTAACACAATTATCCAATGATCAAAGCTATTGAATGTAAGAGAATAACATTTATAGTTGCCCCCGAAAAAGAAAAAATTCTATCTACTTTATATGTCAGATAGGAAAGGATATTTAGTCAGTAAGATAAAGGCAGATCAAACAAATCATAGGAAATTTCAAGAATGCATGATACTCAAGGCATTCTGTTATAGTTTAGCTCCCTTAGAAGCAAGAGTTAAACTTTGGGGTTTTGAAGCCAACGCTATTTGAGAGTCTAGATATCAATGAACTGATGTGAGAAGGAATATAATTTGGTCTTGGAATGAAATACAAATAGGAGTGTGGATAAATGAGGGGTACAAACTCTATAATTTGCTCAATTTTCTAAACTATTTTCACAACTAGTTTCATGGAACATAGCATTTAACTTTGACTTTTGATAGCTTTGGTATTTCTGTACTTGAGGGTGACTATCGATTTCTTGAATCTTAAATCATACATACTCTTTTTTCTATTTCTCTTTTTTTCTGACTTCTGGTTCAGAAGAAAGCCTTATAAATGGGGTAGAGATCTCTTTCTGGTAAATACCATATTTTCTGCCCTGGATAAACTGACCCTGCATCATCACCCCAAATACTCCCTTGCCTTATTTGTTACCTGCATGTACCTCATACAACCTCCTTTTCTACAGTCCTTGGAAATAATCAGTTTTCATTTCAGGTCCTAGACATTACAAAGAGTAACATATGAAAACAAAAGAAAAATGTCTTTAATGCATGCTGGCTAGGACATTTGGTAAGCTTACAGATTTATGACCCTCAAAGGCAAATGTTTAAGAGGTCTCTTTAAAAATAGGGTTTCCATGGAAATCTAATATTTGCTTTGAAATGATTTGTATATTAATCATTTACATACAGCTGGATATGTGCGTAAGAAACTCCACAGATCCATCTCTGCCATGGTGGCAGGTAGGAAAAGGGAGGGTGGATTTGCTGATTTAATCTTCTATAAATATAGACATGGAATAGGTATCCCAGATCAGAAGTAGTGGTAACTTTACCCCAAGGGTAATATTTTTGAGTGTCAGTTTTTGCTAGAATGTGGCCTGCAGAGTGTTACTTAAGTTTTCATAATACTACTTGAAATTTCTTACACTTTTAAACAATTTAACCAACATTTACTATATCTTTTATGTGACAGGACTGCTTCCTCAGATCCTTTGTAAAATGAACCTGGAAAATACTATGCGAAGTGAAATAAGCCAATCTGAGAAAGACAAATATCACATGGATCTCCCTTTTTTGTGGAATCTAGTGAATAAATTGAATTGACCAAGAAAATAAGACCCGAAGCATGGAGGCATGGAACAGACTGACATACCTCGATGTGGGTTTGGGAGCATGAGAAGAGATAAACCAAAGAACGTACATATTAATATGCATAGCGCATGGACATTGGCAGTAGGGTAGTGAAGATCTTGGTGTGTGTGTGTATGGGGTGGGAGGCGGTTGTAGAGGATGGGAATGGGAGATATCTGCAATACTATCAATAATAAAAATATATTCTAAAAATAAAAGAAAGGAAGAATAAAGAAATTAGGGGTGAGAGCAGACAAAGAGAGGAGTAAATGTGATTCAATGTATACAGTGCAATGAACTTTTCTCGGTATTTTTATAAGGCATCATTTCATAAATCAATATAATTTAGGATTAGATGCATGATAATTTTTATATTTTTGGAAACTTATTTTGAATCCAAGAGCTTCCAGTTTTACACATGAGCCTGAAATACTAATTTACATGCAGAAGCACCTTAATCAGCCTCAGTGTCAAAACAACCTAGAGCAAGTGGACATAATAAAGCTGAAAAATATCAGACTTTCCTTTTCAACATTATACTTAATAATAAAAAACAACTACTTCTCAAAGCAAAAAATCCAATTATTTATAAAATTTAAAATGCACACCATAAGTTTTTTTTGTATCTAAAACATAAAGAAACAAACCAAGATGGCGGCATAGGTAAACACCAGAAATTGCTGCCTTGCACAACCACTTCAAAAATACAACTAAAAGACAAAACGGACATCACCCAGAACCACAGGGAGGCTGGCTGAGTGGAAATTCTACAACTAGAAGGAAAGAGAAAAGCACACTGAGACTCAGAGGAGGTGCGGAAGTAAAGTGCAGAGGTACGGAGGTACATGGAAAAGCCTGGCAACTGAGGACACCAATGTCTTTTTCAATCAGGAAGGAGTCTCAAGCTCCCCACTGCTCTGATTTCCAGTTCCAGGTGAGTCTCTGGGGACCCAGACTCACACGAGGAGAAACTAAACTGTCTGGCAGCGGGCAGAACTCTCAGAGGTACTTGCAGTGATTACTGGGACACTGAGATTTGGGGCCTCTTAGGGTAGGATTGAGGAGCAGCCATAGCTGCTCGCTCCACCCTGTTGATCCCTTGAGACCCCGCCCCACCCAAGCTGTGCACAGAGGCTTTTGCATACGAACGGTCTGCCCTTTGCAATCTGAAAATTACCTAACAAACTGCAGCTGGGTCAGAGACACCCAGAACTTCCAAAAGAAGACCCAAGGCCCCACAGCAGCTTGCAGTGCTTCACAGCTGGGCCTCATCTGGGCACCTCCAAACCCCAAACAAAGACGAGGAATCTACAGATCTCTCCACAGCTCCTGCTGGGTAGCCTCAGGCAGTGGTTAAATTAGCACTTCCTTAGAGATCCAAGAGCCAGTGTACCCAGTGGTCAGAGTGGGACCATCCAGATGACAACTCCGCAGATCCATAAGGGACACACTCAGGGGGCAGACTCAATGAGCACCCAAGCCCCACTGAAGCAAGTCTTGCCCCAGAAGGGTATCTTCAGCACAGAAGTTCTCCCACTGCAGACACAGCTGATTCTCACTGCCAATTGGACTGGAGGTCATTTCCTCCCAGTGATCCTACAATA
>NW_006299245.1:3645766-3664040 GCF_000327345.1 Myotis davidii | reverse complement strand
AAAAATCAAGTGAATAAATAATCTGATGAACAGACTAAACTGGTGAATATAATAGAATGAGGGGCATAGAAAGGGAGTGGACTGACAATTCTTGGGGGAAATGGGTGTGGGGGTGTGGGAAGAGACTGGACAAAAATCATACACCTATGGATGAGGACAGTGTGGGAGGGGTAAGGGCAGACGGTGGGGTGGGAACCGGGTGGAGGGGAGCTATGGGGGGGAAAAAGAGAAATAACTATAATAATCTGAACAATAAAGATTTAATTAAAAAATAAATAAAACAAAGAAACAAGACTTTCTCTTATTTAAATAATAATACTTCTTATTTACATACCAGTGATTATACTAAGGTCTGTGGCAATACTGACTCCAGATATCCTGCGAGAGAGAGAGTGTCCTTCCCCTTACACGGAAGAGTCTAAGTATCTAAAGTCTCTTGAGACTAAAGGTATCTTAGGCTTTGATATGAATGTGGCATTGAAGCCTGAGAAGAAAGAACGATGTTTAAAAGTGGAAGCATCTGAACCTTGTGCCTGTGTCAACAAGGTTGAACTAATTACAGATTAAGTTCAAGCAAAGGCAGCACTTACGAGCTGGTCAGCTCACCAAGCCTAGGCAAAACCACTGAAATAGAATAAATGATGTAAGACAACATTAATTTATTTTAAAAACACTTACTGAGTATATCCTATCTGCCAGGGAGAGAGGCACGGGACACAGATAGAGATGAGACTTATGGGGTAAAGCGAAGAAGATATAATTTAGGATTCCTTTGGTTGCAATTAATGGAATTTCTGACTCAACTAGTTCAAGCAAAAAGAGATGGTATTGAGATCTTTAATATATAAATATATTTATACATATATACATATATACATATATACACATATACATATATACACATACACATATATACATATATACATATACATATACATACACACACACACACACACATATATATTGATTTCAGAGAGGAAGGGAGAGGGAGAAAACATCAATGATTAGAGAGAATCATCAATCAGCTGTCTCCTGCATACCCCACACTTGGGATCGAGCCTACAACCCGGGCATGTGCCCTGACGGGGAATCAAACTGTGACCTCCTGGTTCATAGGTGGATGCTCAACCACTGAGCTATGCTGGCTGGGCTATATGGAGATCTTAATTGAGATCATTAAGATGTTCAAGGGGCCATCTGGTTTCAGGCATAGCTTGACTGGGAGCTCAAACAATGTCACCAGATATTCCCCACACCCACCCCCTAGCTACCTCAGGCTTATGTTTGCCTTTACTTTGTCCTACGGATGAGAGGTTGAGAGAACTCAAACAACCTCACAAGAGCACACAGCTCTGGAGTTAAATCTTATTGGCTCTGATTTTCTTGGCTTGTGAGTACTCATCCATGAAGCAGTCACTAAAGGGATGGAATGTACCCATTAGCTTAGGCCAGAGCAGGTGCGGTAGCCTGGAGCCTACAGGTGGTGGAGTTGGCATAGGAGTAAGGGAATGGAGACTAGACAAACCAAAATCAGGGTCTTAATGTCATAAGAAGAGGGAATGAACCATTGGTGACAAACAAATGTTCACCGCCTGTATGCAAATAATTATTTCAATGTAATTAGTCATCTAATAAGGGAGAAAAACAAGAGGGCAGGAAGTTTCTAAGTTTATTAAACATGATGTTTATGCTGAGTCCTGGATCTAAGTAGAAATAAGTCAGACAAATAGGGAAAAATGAATGCTATAGTAATGGTAAGAACAAGAAGAGGGCAGTTTGGGAGAATAATAAGGACTGTGCAAATGGAGAATTGGCTGTTGAAATTGTGTAAATGACAGAAAGAAGAAAAATGTAGGGAAGAATAGGTAGGTTTGTGGTTTCTTCATGGGGATGATCATGACTTTGGACTTCATTCATAGAGTGATGTGGTTCACTGAAGTTTTTCAGTGTCCTAAGAAAAGATTTGGCAATTTTTTTTCTGTAGAGGGCCAGTTAGTAAATCTATTAGGTTTGCAGGCCACATGGTTTCTCCTATTCACCTCTGCCACTGTAGTATCAAAGCAGCCATAGACAATACATAAACAATCAAGCATGGTTGTGTTTCAATAAATCTGTTTTTATGGACACTGGAAACTGAATTTCATAAAGTTTTCATGTCTCAGTGGCTTCAACCACTGAACAATGTAAAAACCATTCTTAGCTTGAGGATGGTAAAAAAAAATAATTAAAAAAAAGAAGAGGTGGGCCAGATTTGGTCTGTGCACCTGTTCATAGTTTACCAACCCTGTTTTACAATGATCAATTCTATGTTTATATAGATTAAAAAATGAAAGAAGCATTGGAATGAAAAGGCAGGAGGCGAGGAGAGCATTGTACTAGCCCAGGTTGAAGTTGGTACATTTTAGATGAGTAATTGAGAGTCTTGATTAAGAAAGGTGACACGGTAGCCTTTGTTACAGAGTTAGGCCCATGAAGTAATTAATCTGGAGTCAGTGGAAAGAGCGTGGGATGGAGGCTGGTGATTCAAGCAGGGAAGAAGGAATTACGCAGTAGTGCTCCCTTATCCACAGTTTTGTTTTCTGTAGTTTCAGTTACACTTGATCAACTGGGGTCTGAAAATATTAAATGGAAATTTTCAAAAATACACATTTGATAACTTTTAGGTTGCACGCCATTCTAGGTTGTATACGAAACCTGGAGCCATCTTGCTCTGTCCTCCCAGGACCTGAATGATCTGTATTCACTACCCATCTTATATCAGACCGATTGTTTAGCAATCACTGTGCTTGCGTTCAACTAACCCTTATTTTACTTACTAATGACCCCAAAGCACAAGACTAGTGATGCTGGAAATTTGTACAGGGTGGGACAAAACTAGATTTTCAGTTGTTTGTATGAAAAATAATACAATAAATAATAATACAAGAATAAACTGTTCCATGTACTAACAACTGTAAACCTACTTTTGCTCCACCCTGTATATGTAAAAGTGAAGCAGTAAAGTGTTTCCTTTAAGTGAGAGGCGATTACAGTACAATAAATATTTTGAGAAAGAGACAGAGAGTGAGAGAGGCCACATTCACATACTTTTATTAGATTACATTGTTCTATTTTAATATTAGTTATTGTTGTTAATCTTTTAATTAAGTATGCCTTAATAATACATTAGTAATGTCTTATATAATAAACTATTTAATAATTTCTAATTTATAAATTTTTCATAAGTATATATGTATAAGAAAAATTATAGCATATATAGGGTCAATACTCTGCATGGTTTTAGGTATTTACCAGGGTTCTTGTAACATATACCCTGTGGGCAAGAGGAGACTATTGTACAATTCTAGAGGGTAGCATGTATTTCCTGAGACTTGAGGGGTGTGGCTGGGGGTGAGGGTCTGTTCTGTGGTGTAAATACAGAAAGTGCCAAGGCCTTTGGGTGTAGATACTTAGAGTTAGGGACTGAGCTTGGTGCCCAAGGAATGGATGCTGTTACAGGAAGAGATGGTTTTCAATTGCTCTTAGGTGGCTTCTCTAGAGAAAAAGAATCTCAATGGTAGCCATTATTGACTGAATACCAAAAATCTTCCTTCTTATCCTAGATTTTTATAAGTCCCCGTGTTTTTTAATAGTTTTAAGAGAAGGTATCTTTACAAACTAAGTGGGTAGATCCTGAGCCAGATTAAATTTCAAGAAATGTGATTTTTCTGAATTCTAGTGTTGTAGGCAAATTCACATCAATGACTAATAGACTATTTGATTTTTTGCTAAAAGTATTTTAACTGTGAGATTGCACTAAATCTCTGCTTATTGATTCTAGTTAATTGGAATTTACTATAGGATAAGCATATTTCATCTTTAACCAAATAAAAAAATTCCAATTACATATAGCAGCAAAGAGGCATCTCTGTCATGTTGAAAATGCAATCTCTTTGTACTAGTATAAATGGAGAAAGTGAAGATCACTTGATATAAACATGATCCATCCCGATAAAAGAAACTCCAGGCTTGGGTCCTTCATCCTTTGAACCATAACAGAATCCACCCATATGTAGCATAGTCTGTAACTAATGTGTTCATATTTGAAGCACAGCATGGTGCTACAATGAATGTAGAATTTCTTTGTATGATAATTTTTCAAGTAGAAAAGAATTCATAGGCATAAGAGAATGCTTACTTTAATGCATTTGGAACCTTCATTTGATTTGTAGTATTCTTTAGATTAAAGTTAAATTGAAAAGGCTTTATATGATTAAATTCTTTCTGAGACTTTTTTCAAAGGAGCTATTCAATGTAGTATTGCTAATGGCCACTTAATCATCCAACTAAGGCACAGATATAGTACTGTGGAAAGTAAAATAGTTTGCTCAAGGCTACTCTACTCAGGTAAAAGTAAGTGAAAATCTTAACGTTCCTAACTTAGCTCTCATCTCTACCATTATTAGTGTCTGTTTTCTCACCCACAATTTATATGAGCATATATGCACCTTTATCTTTTGGGGTAATTTCTCCGCCCCCCCGCCTCGCCCCACTGAGATGAAAACCTTTTATTGAAAAATAAAAGCAAAATTTACCTTACATAACATGTTAATTCCAGTTTAACTTACTAAACTCTTTTTTTAAAAAATTTAAATTCTTTATTGTTTAAAGTATTACATGTCTCCTTTTCCCCCCATTGACCTCTCCCCGGCCATTCCTAGCCCTCAGCACATGCCCTCACCCCCCTACTATCTGTGACCATGGGTTATGCTTATTTGCATGCATATAAGTCCTTTGGTTGATCTCTTACCCCTGTTTCCCTCCCCTGCCTTCCCTTTGAAGTTTGACAGTCTGTTTGTTGCTTCTATGCCTCTGGATCTATTTTTGTTCATTAGTTTATATTGTTCATTATATTCTACAAATGAGTGAGATCATATGATATATTTCTCCAACTGGCGGATTTTGCTTAGCATAATGTTCTCCAGGTCCATCCATGCTGTTGCAAATGGTAAGAGTTTTTTCTCTTTTACAGCAGTATTCCATTGTGTAGATGTACCACCAGTTTTTAATCCACTCATCTGCTGATGGGCATTTAGGTTGTTTCCAAATCTTAGCTATTGTAAATTGTGCTGCTATGAACATAGTGGTGCATATATCCTTTCTTGAGTCTGCAGGCCGACGCTCTATCCACTGAGCCAAACCGGTTAGGGCCATATATCCTTTCTGATTGGTGTTTCTAATTTCTTGGGATATATCCTTGAACTGGTATTACTGGGTCAAATGGAAGTTCCATTTTTAATTTTTTGCGGAAACTCCATACTGTTTTCCACAGTGGCTGCACCACCAGAAGTGCATGAAGGTTCCTTTTTCCCACCAGCAATCCCACCAGCAGTGCATGAGGGTTCCCTTTTCTCCACATCCTCTCCAGCACTTGTCGTTTGTTGATTTGTTAATGATAGCCATTCTGACAGGTGTGAGATGGTACCTCATTGACCTTTTGATTTGCATCTCTCAGATGATGAGTGACTTTGAGCATGTTTTCATATGTCTCTTGGCCTTCTGTATGTCCTCACATATATTATTTTATTTGTCCTCACAACACTTAGATGATGCAGGTATAATTACTCTCTTTCCAGAGCTTCTGTATGTCCTCTTTTGAAAAGTGTCTATTTAGGTCCTTTGCCCATTTTTTGATTGGATTGTTTATCTTTCTTTTTTTAAGTTGTATGTGTCCTCTGTAAAATTCAGAGATTAAACCCTTATGGACAATAACATTGGCAAATATGTTCTCCCATGCAATGGGCTCTCTTTTTATTCTGTTGGTGGTTTCTTTTGCTGTGCAGAAGCTTTTTATTTTAATGTAGTGCCATTTGTTTATTTTCTCTTTAGTTTCCATTGCCCTAGGAGCTGTGTCGGTAAAGTAATTATTATGACATATGTCTGCTATTTTGCTGCCTATAGATTCTTCTATGATTTTTATGGTTTCCGTCTTACATTTAAGTCCTTTATGCATTTTGAGTTTATTTTTTGTGTATGGTGTAAGTTGGTGGTTTAGTTTCTTTCTTTCTTTTCTTTTCTTTTTTTTTTTTTTTTTGCATGTATTTGTCCAATTTTCCCAGCACCATTTATTGAAAAGACTGTCTTGACTTCATTGCTCTTGTCTCCTTTGTCAAATATTAGCTGAGCTTAATGGCTTGGGTTGACTTCTGGGTTCTCTGTTCTGTTCCATTGGTCTACTAGTATATGTATGCTCTTGTGCCAGCACCAGGCAGTTTTGAGAACGGTGGCTTTGCAATATAGCCTGATATCTAGTTTTGTGATCCCTCCAACTTTGTTCTTCTTGTCAAAATTGCTGCAGCTATTCTAGGTCTTTTTTTTATTCCAGGTGAATTTTTGGAGAGTTTGTTCTAGGTCTGTGAAATATGCCATTGGTATTTTAATGGGAATTGCATTGAATCTATAGATTGCTTTGGGTAGAATGAACATTTTAATGATATTGATTCTGCCAATCTATGTGCTGATTGCGGGGAGGAGCGGGTTGGGGGATGTGGAAGAGGGTCTGGGGGTCTAAATCGTGATGGAAAAAATAAAATAAAAATTTTAAAAAGGCCCACCTGGATAATCCAGGACAATCTTCTCAAGAGCCTTAATTTAATTATATTTGTAAAGACCCTTTTTCTAAATAAGATAATATTCATAGATTCCAGGGATTAGGACATGGATATTTGAGGGGGGCGGGGGAGTTTACCACCATTCAAGTCACTAAAGGTCTTGATATTTTTTCCTCGTGAATTTAAATGACTTTTATTTTGTTTTCTATAGTGGCTAATTAACCTTTGCATATTTGATAAAGAATATTTTGGCAAGTGGCAAAAAATATACGTTTCCAGAAAAACATGAAGAAGCCCAATAATTCAGTTTTCAAGAAAGCAGTTTATAGATGTATACAACTAAATGCTGCGGGCTTGAGAAAGATAAGGAGATTCCTAGAAAATCTTTCCCTGTTAAACTTTTAGGTACATTCTTAAATTCAAACTTGGTGACTGAAGTTAATGTTTCACAGAAATTCTAGGATAACGAAAGAAAACATTAAGCAAAAGCTCAAAAACCACATCAAATCTTAGAAAGCCTTAAGTGTTTGTCACCTAGGAGTATCACCTCTCTAGATTAATAAAAGATATTTTTTCGCGTGATGGCTAGTAATTTACATATCATTGCCTGTGGTAGCTGCATGAAAACAAGTGGCCTTGAAGAAGCATAGTGTGTTTCACATAGCAAAAGCCCTAAGAATACGGCATGCTCTGTGCCTTAGTGGGGCTGCTGTTTGCAAGAGGGGGCTGTCCCTCCCTGTGGGGGCAGCTGTAGGGATGAGGACACAGTGCTGTGTGTGACAGCTGGCCGCAGGTCACAATGGACAGCAAAAGCTTACAGGTGGCCAGTGAGAGGCTGTGGCAGAGGTTCTGGGGAGGACATACAGTGGTCTTAGTGGAAGATGGACCCGGGTAGCAACACGATGCTGTGGCAGGGCAGCCACGTGCTGCCCATGTTCCGAGGCTCCGTGGGGAAGCTGCAGCGGCAGCTGTGCAAGGGCGAGTTCGCCATGTTCAAGGACATTCTCATGTTTGAGAGTGACTTCATCCAGATCAACAAAAGAGGAGAAGTGATCGGCATGCACAACAATGCGGGGATGGTCACCGTGGGCATCGCATACACCAGCCCTGACCTCACAATCCCTGATGTCATGCTGCTGGCACGACCGGCTGTGAGCTGTGTGGACTGCACGGGACATGACCAACGCACCCAATGCCTCCGTGGCAAGGGGCCCAAGCCAGCCAAGATCTTGGAGCTGACCAGGCTGCTTCCTTTGAGGCTTGTGAAGTTGTCGATCCACAGCCATGAGAACAAACAGCTCCACTTGAAGCTGGCCAGTGGCAGCTCTTTTTACCTACAATTATACTCTCCTTCAAATGCAAAAGAAGATCGGTTTGCACACTGGGAAGACCTGGTGTTCTTCCTGAGACCGCCCGTGGAGGCTTACAGCGGTACCCAGGCCGTACCAGCTTGTGACATGATGGACATACTTATGTTGGAGGCAGAGGACAGAAAGAGCCCAGCCGTAAGTTTTTGTTGAAACTCAGAGAGTGGCCCGAGTGCTTTGGGAGGGCAACTGAAGGCTCTGGGGCTGCTCTCCTGGGCTGCCTGGGGAAGCACTGCATGTGGAGGGCTCTGGCCAGATGAGCCACTATGTGGAGGCCTTGCCACAGTTGTAGGGGGAGGCGGGGTAAGGGGGCGAATGCTTCTGAATACCCAAGGTCCCTTAGATGTCAGCTCCTCTGACCCCATCGCCGATATTATAACGCTGCCAATAGCATCTGTTCTGGAACACATACTGCCGTGGACTCAGGCCGTCTGATCTGTTGTGGGACATTTTAACTATGAGAAAGCCCTTTCTTTATTTGCACCATGAACTGATTTTTGTATAAATCTGTGGCATTGTAGCATGCTTTGCACACAGGTGCACAATTTGTTAGCCGGTAGCTATCAGAATGTAAAATGGCCATAGCTTTTGCCCAGCCGTCTCCCTTTAGGAATCTGTTTTGTAGAAATGCTAAGACAAGAGCGTAAAATAAAAGTACAAGGATGCTCACTGGTGAGTCCCTAGTGTTCTCCCTGGCACTGGAATTTGTTTTTGTCTAAACAAAGCCGCAGTGACCCTTGTGGGGATGCTAGAGGGGGGTTCCTGCATCTTCTGGGAGACTGACCTTGGTGACAGCCCTATCTCATCTCACTTATTTTCTTCTCTACTTCCCTGTTTCTCCTCTCGGCACAGGCCATGGAGTTCCATAGAGAAGGTGCCCAAGACCAGGTCAGCATCAGAAGCCTTCACATGGTCACTGAGTTGTCTGGGGCCACCTCTCTTGCTTATGCTGGTGGGGAAGGAGCCCAACAATATTCTTCATGGGACAACCTTGTGCTTAAGGACACGCTGTCTTTCCTAACCCCAGCACCAGCAGAGTCTGACCAGGCGGCAGTGCCGGAGTCAGCAGCACTAACACCCGAGGGCAGTGCGAGTTCGGTTGTAGGAGGGGAGACGACCAACAGACCTGTTACAGAGACCTTGGAAGGTCCAGGAGCTGGGCCCTTCGTCTCAGCCTGCCAGAGTAAAGACAATGAAGACCAGAGTGAAGAGAATGGAGACCAGAAAGTCTCCCAATGCCAAGCTGAAGCCCTTAGGAAGGAAAACGAAAAGGAGGAAACTCCCATCCAAAAGCCCTCCCATTCTGGTAGGGAGTGGGAGGACAAATCAATCCCAAGATCTCATGGAACCACTCAGGGAGATCAAAAGAAGAAAGACCAGAGCAGCCCAGGGGGCAAAGTGCATGGCTCCTCCCCCCAGGAATACAACAGCCTCAGTGTCACCCAAAAGAGGTCTAGATCATCTCAAAAGTCAAAAAGGAGATGATCTAGAACTAGTTTGGGGAGGGGCGCCATAATCTGGAGATCTGTTCCTCATCCCTCCCCCATTCTGCAGCTCTCCCGAGTCTAGGAGGGAACACTCTAGCCATTCATGGGTCATGTGCATATCGACTTGAATGGATCGCCAATGTTATCATCCACCCACCCCTTTCAAGATGGGAAAACAACTTTTCTGAAGTGGGTCAACTCTTTCATTTCTTGAAACAAACAAATGTCTGCTATATCCCTTAAAAAATAAAGAATTTATAAATTGGTCTGATATGGCCTCAAAGAAATTCCAGTCTGGCTCCCTTCTCCCTATCTAAGTTGAAGTGAGCATGTGATTGCTAGCATATGCTTGGTTGTTTGGACAAGAAAATCAAAATGCCCAGAGTTTGGTGTGCTTGGAGATATTACTGTGCATCAGATTGCCAATATGTTGAGCTTTCCAGTGTGTGAAAATGATTATAACTGAAGTATTACATACTGCGTGTTAGTAATAATTTGTGTCTAGAGATTTTAGTAGATTTGGAATGGTCCATTTGTCTAGTGTACTTGTTTTTTTCCAAATATTGTTTGTCTGGCACAACTGTGTGTTTGAAGAGGTAACTGTCTGAATTATTAGTATGTATAGAGTGGTACATTTGTTTTGGTGCATTTTAGCACTGGCCATACTATGTAATTTATCACCACTTCTTCACCATCCTAAAAAGTTTCAATCATGGCCTGTTCTTCTAGCTGGTAATGTGACCCAAAGCAAACATGGTTGTTGGTCTTGCTGAGATGCAGTTTCTCAATGCTCCAGCACGATCCCTGGTGCAGATGTCAGGCCATCGGAGCATCCCAGCCACATGAGATGGTGAGTCCATAACTATACCCTATCACAACTGTACCCTACTTGCCACAATTCTAAAGCACACACTCAGTACTCCCACAGGGAAGACAGCCGTTAATTCTGCCCTTGAGAGTCTCACACTAGACTCTCATCCTCTCATTGCAGCTCTACCCAAGACTGAGGGCTTCTAAACAACTCTCAGCCCAATAGCTCCCTCCGGCCTCTGCATCTGAACATGGTGAGGGCTTGTAAGAGGCTAGAAATCAGGCTTTTCCAGAGGGAGTGTAAAATCAGATCAGATAATTTGGGCTTCACACCAGTCTTTCCCATTGGAAGGATGTCTGACCTTGAATGTAATATTTAACCTCCCTAAATATTAGGAATGGTAATCTATAATAATAAAAGCATAATATGCTAATTAGATCAGATGTCCTTCAGGATGAACTTCCGGATGAAGCAGGAGCTGCGAGGGAAGCCTGGGTCCCAGGTGTGGGAGGGAAGCCCGTGCTGGCAGCCAGGGGAAGGAAGGGTTGGGGAAGGAAGGCCTACTCTTGCACAAATTTCATGCATTGGGCCTCTAGTAATAATAACAATAATAGTAATAAAGGTTATTGTAAAGGTTAGTCTTGAGTTCAATGCAATTATTCACAATGCACAGTTCCCAAAATCCTTGGGTGCTACCAGGAACACAATTCAAGCATGGGTTATTCAGCCATCGCAGGAGTTGGTTTCAGGGTGGTGTCAGGAGATCTGGTAGCTGCTTCAGAGCCTCATGTTGGGTGCCATGGAATGTCAACTGCCAATTCAAAGGCCAACAGGAACCCCAGTTTGGGAGATGGTGAAGAAGGAAAGTTCATTCTGTATGAACAGCTCCACAGCCGTCAGTCAGCTGTGGGGCCAACCCCTCTTCAAGGAGCAGCTCCACTGTGCTGTGCTCCAGTGTGCCGGGCAGTTCCATTCTGTTGTAGCAAGACCGCTTCAGTGTTCCAATGCCCTGGGAAATGCAGTCATCAGTCTTCATCTTCAGTGGAAAGTGCACGCTGGGTAATTTCCAATGAAGGAGAAATAAAGCTATTCTGCTTAACATGTTTTCCTCTCTACTTGGAATTTTTTCATTCCATAATTTTTTAATTTGAAAATAGGTCATGAGTACCTTTTTCTAGAAAAGACATTGGACTAGATGTTTGAGAAACAAAATCAATAATAAGGAAACCAGAACATAGTCTAAAGCAGTGGTATGCACAGGATGGACAAGGAAAAGCTTCATTAACATGAGTCTGGAACTTGTTAGAAATGCAAAATCAGGCCCCAAACTTCACCCAACAATCTATGTTTTGACAACCCCTCCTGTGATTCTGATTTACATGCAGGTTTGAGAACCAGTGGTCTAAGGAAAGTAAGAAAATCCAATAGATTTACAAAACAGTTTGATAAGCTGAATAAGAATTATGCATAAATCCTATTGGAGAAATTTCTAATCTCTTCTACTTTTTGTTTAGAATATACATACATGCTTTATCTAAAATGCATGTAAGTTCTTGGCATCTTTCCCTGACATGAAACATTTCACTGCCCTTTATCACTTTCAGTATAAATTTCAAGATGTTTAGTATACCATTTGAGGGGTTCCAGATTTGGCCCCTGTCTTCTCTCCTGTCTCATCTCTTTCTACTCTATCAACATTGTACAGCTTGTTGTACGAAGGAACCCCTCTCCCCACCACCACACATACATCTCATACTATTTTTACCTCCCCTCTTCCCAGAATATCTTTTCCTCATTGTCCTCTACAACTTTGGACAAAATTAGGACTCAACTGCACAGAAATTTCCCAAGGGAAGACTTTCCTAACTTTCCTATGGCCATTACAGCAGATGCATATAACTCTGTTACTGAATTTATCACATGGCATTGTAACCCAGTGATCTGTCCATCTCTACCACCTAACTGTTAATTCCTGCAAACAAGAATGTTTCCTATTCTTTTTTGTTGTTGTTGTTAATCCTCACCTGAGGGTATTTTTCCATTTATTTTTAGAGAAAGTGGAAAGGAGGGAGGGGAAGAAAGAGAGAGAAGGTGAGAGAGAGAGAGAAACATCAGTATGAAAGAGGCACATTAATTGGTTGCCTCCCACACTTGCCCTGACCAGGGCAGGGATTGAATCTGCAACCCGGGTACATGCCCTTGACAGGGCATCAAACCTGTGACTACTTCCTTGCTCAGGCCAGTGCTCTAACAATTGAGCATACCGACCAGGTGTTTTAGTGCCTGGGACCTATTGAATTATAGAAGGTATTTAGAAGTGTAAAATCCTATATAATAAAGAGGTAATATGCAAATTGACCCTCAGTCTGTCACACCATCACAAGATGGCTGCGCCCACATTGGAGGCAGAGTTCCCATAACAAGCCATAATGAGCAATCAGCAAAAACCTGAGGTTGTGTGGCACCAGGCCAGGGCAAGGAACCTGAGGCTGTGCCCCCCACCTGGCAGGTTTGACTGGGGACCTGAGGCTGCACCCCCCACCTGGCAGGGCTTGATGGCGGACCTGAAGCTGAGCCCCCCACCTGGCGGGGCTTGATGGGGGTGGGGCTGGCTGGGCCTGGATCTCGACCAATGGGGGTGGGGCCGGCTGGATCTGGGTCTTGCATGATTTCGAGATGCACATGGGTGGGTGGGTACTTGACTCTGGGTCCCATGGTGCACCCCAGACTCTGAGAGGATGAAGATTTTCATATAGATTTTACTAATTTTCTTTCATCTCTGACACTTCTATTATAGAGAAAGGGCAAACAGCAATATTAAAATATTTCCTCTACTTAATTCCCTTTTAATGTGCATGACTTTCATGTATCAGGCCACTAGTAGAAGTATAAAAGATATTTAATGGATGCATTTAAAAGAAGGAATATATTTCTTTTGTAACAAGTTTTTGTATTATATGGTTTGCCACTCAGATAAGTATATTCTTGTCCTTCAACTCTGGAATTATTATGACAGTCCATAGATATGAAAGTTCCTATGATTTTCAAATTCTTGGAATGAATTTGTTGAAAAATTACTGAAAAAAATTTTAATAAGAATGTTATATATTCTCATTGATATTAATGGCAAGAATGTTTATAACTGGGTGGAATTTTTTGTGTGTATATCTGATAAAATGCTCCACTCTCAGTTGGCAGAATACATTGCCCAGACTAGAGAATTATCCTTGTCTGAAAAGGCATTATTAAGTGACTCCCTCACTATCTTGTCATGTTACACCAATTTTAGGGTTCTGTGCAAGCCAACAACTTTTCTCTGTCATTTTTATGTAATATTTATTCAAAGATTTAAAGGATACCTATTATGTGCTAGGTGCTAGAGGTACAATATAAATAACTTGTATTGGGAGATTATATGAAAAGCATTGAGAATACTATATTCATACTCTGGGTGTTAATTCTTCCCGTAACCCATGAAGTTGGGACCTTATTAAAAGAAAGATTAAATACTTGCTTAAGACCACATGCCTAGTAAGTTAAAAAACCTCCCAACATAAACTCACTTTGCTCTGATAATATTGTTCTCACATAACTATTTACTGTCTTCTTGGCCCTCTTCTAAGTTGCATACAAACTTGGTTAGATATGTCTAACTCTATTTTTATAGATGTCTTTGTCATCATGTACAAAATTTTGGAATGCCTACTAATCAGATTTCACTTTAGAATAGAAACTTTGAGAGGTAGATGCCACCCATTCCTAGGAAACATGTACAAAGAACTCATGTTATTGTAATCTGTCATGTATGAGCAGTGACTTTAAAAAATATTTAATTGATTAGGCACCACAAGTTTCTTCAAATTCAATGTTCATACCATTCATTTATCCCACAAATGTTGATTAAGAAACTACTACATATGAGATGTATGTAGGCCTTGGAACAATATAGAGAAGGAGATAGGATTTCTCTCATTGGAGAGATTATATCAAATGGGCAAAGACACACAGACAAGCAGGTAATTACTACAAAGAGTGATGTGTCTTGGGAAAAATAAGCACAGAGTACTGTGGATACATAATGGAATTACACGTGACCTAGACTTGGGGCTGGAGAAAAGTTACAAATGGATTCCTAGAAAAAAAATAAAGCTGACACCTTCCACTGAAGGACTGATGGATATCATGCTAAGGGAGGAGAACATTATTTCTGTATAGATGGAATTGTGTGGACAAACATCTGGATGTCAAAATTCACATTCATAGTGCATGTGGGAAAAAGTGAGGTTGAAGGGTATGCTGGAGGTCTTTATTTCACAAGTTTAGACCCTGTCCTAAGAAACATGGGAAATTAATGAAGGGCTTTCAGTGGGAGAATGACAGATGTGAGTTTTTTTAGAAGTTCTTCTGGTTGCTATACGGAAAATCAAAGGGATAAAATAAATACTTGAAAGCAAGGCGATCCACTAAGTGGTGTGGCCCTAATCTACCAGCAGGTGATGTTGACCTAGGGTAGAGGCACTGCTATTAAGAGAAGTAGGAAGACTAAAAATGTATCTAAGAATTAGAATTGACAGGATTTGGTGGTGGATTGTAGATGGGGGAGGAATTTGAGGTGATGTCCAGATTTCTGACTTAGACGGCTGTCACCAGGCTAGGGAACTCAGACGATGAATGCTTTTGAGAGAGGAACATGGTGAGTCCTACTTTTGAAAGGCTAAACCTGTGAAGCTGATAGAACATTTTGCAGTAGATTTGGACCCTGCTGGTCACAAGAATACTTATGGATGATTTTATAAAGAGGATAATTATCAGGAATTAATAAAATGCCTATAGTGGGTCAAATGGTTTTTTTTAAAGCTTAAATTATTATCAGAGGTTAATTCTTTGAATTTAGTGTAAGCCTGAAGTTGAAAAATATCCTTATACTGTTTACAAATAGTAAATGTATATCTTGAAATGATGCTTAGTACCCATTTAAATTTAGTTTTGACTGTCATGGTTCCATCAATTAAGACCATGTAATTGAAAATAGATATCCCCACATGTCTTCAACAGTCAGCCAACCCAGAACACCACAGAACATATATTTTCTTCATATTTTAGAATGCATGAATTCAAATTTTTTTTAATATATTTTATTGATTTTTTATAGAGAGGAAAAGAGAGAGATAGAGAGTTAGAAACATCGATGAGAGAGAAACATCGATCAGCTGCCTCCTGCACACCCCCCACTGGGGATGTGCCCGCAACCCAGGTACATGCCCTTGACCGGAATTGAACCTGGGACCCTTCAGTCCGCAGGCCGACACTCTATCCACTGAGCCAAACCAGTTTCGGCTGCATGAATTCAAATTTTAACTTTCATTGGTGATCAGATTATTGGAATGAATTCTAGAATAGCCTAAATTTAAGATGAATATTTTGGGGTATTTTTAATATTTGAAACATGTGGAGAGAGGCTACAGTGTTTGGACAGGTTCAAGCCTCTGACTGATGAGAGGGCACAGTCCTCTCATGGCCACGTGCAAGTCCCAGCTTGGAGGGCAAAGCCCTCCCAGCACAATTACAGCCAGAGGCTATAGTTGTAAGCTTGAACCTATGGTCCGAACACATGGTCCCACATGTCTGAGTGATGTGGACTTGATAGAGTTCAGGTGCATGTAATTGAGTAGATTAGAACATTGTTAACATCTTGACCACGCCCTTACTTTACCTCGTGGAATCTGGCTATAAAATAAAGAGTTAGCTTGCGGGCACTATCGCTAGCTCCCCATCAGAGAGGACAGCGTCCCACTGAGACTCAGCTTTCTTCTCTTGTCTGTCTTTTCTCAATCCTTCACTGCCCCCTCTCAGGCTCACCAAACATGGCTGAGCTGGCGCAGCACATAAGGCGCCCTGGGGCAGAGTATGCCATGGCTGTGCCAGCTCGCCACAGAAACATATAATGAATTGAGGAAAAATAATAAACATGCTCACTATTTCAGAAGCTGGTATTATTATTATTTTTTTTTGGCTTACTTTCACAAAGCCTTAATCTCAGTGGAATCCATCCTCATCATGTTATTAACCTTGATAAAACTAGTGAAGAAATAGCTCATCACCAGTAAATGGGAAAATGTCAATGTATCATCAGTATCTAACAAGTCATATTGTAATTTGCTTTAGTCAACTCTAATAATAGGTATTTTATTCTGTTAACTGGCTGATGGTAAATGCTGCTTTCGAATGTTGAAGCTAGTTCTTCACTTTATATCACTTTGAATACAGGTATGTCAAGAGTCCTTGCCAGCTCACATGTTGAATCAGCACACCCAACTGTGCACTCACAGAGGCCTGCTATTGTTAGAGTGTTGACTCAGATTTCTATGGCATTACAATAGCCCTCCTAGATAACACATCAGTATGTATGGTGTCAAATAGTGAATGAACACAAACAGACTCAATCTTTGTCATAAGTACAATCGGTCCGGTGAAAATGATTTGACTCAAAGCCCTGAACAAAAACTGTGCAGCTGATAAATTCAATTGAAGCATATACTTTGTAGGTCTCAAATAAAGTGTGATTTGCTCCCAGTAAAAAATAACCCTCGTGGGACTTTTATGTTCATCAGGCAGTCATTTAGATTAAATTGACCAAAAGTGAACATTTTCACCAGCAAGTGCCATTGGATTTGAAACCTTCCTGGATTTCATCAGAATCTTTTAAAACCCCTTTTCAGCACTGTACCAACTTGATACTCAAAAAGGCAGCAGAGAAACAAAGTAACATAATCAGAGTGTATTTTAAGGTCTATTAACAAAGTAGTTCAGTCACATCAGTTGAAGGGAAACAGCTGTGGGTGTTGAACCCCTTAATAAATTAACTCTCCTGTTGGTTTTTACAAGAACTCTCTATCATCATGCCTGTTGTGTCTGTCATTTGCACCTGGTATGAGGGCCTTTGGAAGTGATCACATATCATTTATATGATATGTAGCCAGGTGCCATGTACTGTAGAATCATTATTTCTAATACTGACTCCTTTGAATTTAAAGGGAAAAAACACACACAATGATTTGGGTACAGGTTTAAAAAGATTACACATTACATTGAATTTTATTTACTGGTTTATAGATAAACTTAAAGTTTTTTTTACTTATTGTGTGTTTTGATTGGTGATGCTTAATTAATCCTAGTCATTATCATATCTAACTGTGATTTAGGATGTCACTCAAATATATGCCTGTGCTAAGAATGAATATGTTAATCAGGTAGTCATTTAGATTAAATTGACCAAAAGTGAACAGCACCCAGCAAGTGCCATTGGATTTGAAATCTTTCTGGATTACCAATACTGTCAATCAATTTTATATACATCCTAATATGTAAAAAGCCAAGGGCCATCTTGACCAAAACAACCAGATGGATGACCGAACAGCAGGCTGCGTGGGGCGACCAGGGCGGCAGGGGGGTTAGTGAGGGACGACCAAATGACTGAACAGCAGGCCGTGCCTAAACTGTCAGTCGGACATCCCCCGAGGGGTCCTGGATTGGAGAGGGTACAGGCTGGGCTGAGGGGATTTCCCCCCTCCTATGTATGAATTTCATGCACTGGGCCTCTAGTACATATATAACAAAATTTTTAATATATATTCATCTATATATATAAAGTTATCTACACTAATAAAAGACAAACATGCAAATTGACCATACCTTTGCTATGCCTTAAGCCACGTCCACCAGCCAATCAGAGCAACTATATGCAAATTAACCCAACCAAGATGGCGGCCGGCAGCCACGGAGCTGGAGCAAGCAGGAGGCTTGGTTATCCCAACGATGGAGGAAGCCAAGCTTCCAGCCTGCCGCCGCTGGCTCTGAGCTCCACTCTAAGCAACAAAGTTTCAATTATAGAAGGTAAACAAACCCCAGATACCAGCTTTCAGCCAGCCGTGGCCACGGAGCTGGAGCGAGCAGGAGTGGGTTGCCCCTGGCAATGGAGGAAGCCAAGCTTACCTCCCACCCACCCTGGTCAGGTCTGAG
>NW_006299245.1:3642623-3645560 GCF_000327345.1 Myotis davidii | reverse complement strand
AGCGCTGACTGCAGCTTAGGGCTGCTCCCTGCTGGCAAGTGGGCATCCCCCGAGGGCTGCCGGGCTTCCAGAGGGATGTCTGATTGCCATCTTAGGCCCAATCCCCCCAGGGAGCAGGCCTAAGCCAGCAGATGGACATCCTCCAAGGGGTCCCAGACTTCAAGAGGGCATAGGCCGGGCTGAGGGACCCCCTGAGTGCACAAATTTTTGTGCACTGGGCCTTTACTCTATATAATAAAAGCCTAAGTAACCATTACAGCAGAACGACCAGTTGCTATGATGAACACTGACCACAAGGGGGCAAACGCTCAATGCAGGAGCTGCCCTCTGGTGGTCAGTGCACTCCCACAGGGGGAGCACCGTTCAGCCAGAAGCTGGGCACACAGCTGGCGAGTGCAGCAGTAGTGGCAGGGGCCTCTCCCATCTCAGCAGCGAGCCAAGAGGTAAGGAGTAAGGGATCCCATACTGTGAGAGGGTGCAGGCCAGGCTGAGGGACACCCCCCCTCCCTTCCCCCAGTGCACAAATTTTGTGCACTGGGCCTCTGCTATGTATATAAAACAAAGTTTTACTTTTCTTTCTTTCTTTCTTTCTTTCTTTCTTTCTTTCTTTCTTTCTTTCTTTCTTTCTACTTTTCTCCATCATCTTATGTTGCTTAGAAAAAGTAGATTCCTCTGTTCTTTTTTCAGATATTTTCCTCTTATTGAAGTGTGCAAAACTCTTTGAACAATGTGGAACCTTTAAACTCAAAAATGGATAATTACAACAATTAGACACGGATCAAACATACACTTTTGCACCTAGTTATCCAAATTTCTCAAGCAAGAGGGAGCTCATAAAGAAGGATATTAGAAGAAAAGGAAGATAATGAGGGCCAGAGAGGCAGAAAAATGGCTAACATACACTAATACTGCCTTCCATGCTTGTGGTTCTATGTTGTCATTCTTGGCTGGACTCCCAAAGACATTTATTAATTTGCAACTATCCCCAACTCAGTCCCTTCTTTGCAGACTTGTGCACCCCTTCGCTTCCCATTACACTCCTCTCATCTACAAATGAAAGACATTGGTCATCATTTCAGTGTCTGACTTCTGCATGAGGTTTCTGCTGTTGGCAACAAGTCTCTAAGGACCTGCTGCCTCTGGAAATAACCCCATAAAGTTCTGATCCTGCATCCCTCAAACATAAATTTCTCTCTAGTTTGAAATCCTTCTGGATGATAATTTCTGCTGAGGGAATAGCATGGTGTAGATAAGGTTGCTTTAGTCAGTCAAAGTGGCCAAGGTGCTCATGCCAATGAGAGCCAAATAGATGGTTTTCAGTGACATGCTCTATGTTCCCTTTTCATGAGTTTTTGTTTATTATTGGTGAATGTCTGTGGATACTGGGAATGAATAATTGGTTCTCAGAAGGTCCTGAGCTCTACCCTCTCCTAACTTTGGATTTGACATACCTAAGGCTCAATCACATTCTGAGGGAGAAAGACTATCACTGAAGTCACCAAACCCATATCACATAAAGAGAATTTCAACTCTACTACCACTCAACTTATTAGGACACAGTAGAACAGTGTAACACATTTATTTTAGCATGTTCTCAGACTAAGAATCTCTCTTATTTAAACAAAGTGATCCAAGGATTGCATTATCTAGAAATGGGTCCACTCAAAGTCCAGTGTATGGTTATAAGTATAGGTTTTTGCCCATATTTTTTGTAACTAACTATGGAAAACTGAAGTGAGGTGTATTAGTCAGGGTTCTCTAAAGAAACAGAACCAATTGATTTTATAAATATATAGAGAGATTTATGTTGGAATTGGGTCATGTGATTATTGAGTCTGGGAAGTCCTCTGATCTGCCATCCACAAACTGAAGATCTAGAAAAATCAGTGGTGTAATTCAGTCTGAGTCTTAAGGCCTGAGAACTTCGGGATCCAGTAGTGTAAGTTCCAATCCAAGTTAGAAGGTCTGAGGATCAGGAGGCTGATGGTGTCAGTCCCTGTCTGAGTTATGCAGCCCCTTTGAAAGGCCCAGAGTCTGAAAATCTGTCTCTGTGAGTGGAGGGCAGGGAATGGGCTGGCCACTCTAGTACCATACTTAGTAGAATTTATTAAGGGAAACTTATGTACAACGCGTGACTTGGGCAGATGGGAGACGAAATAGATATTTGTGCCCCTTGGCAGGTACCAAAGAATTATATAGGGTACATAGAGGAGGCGGGGGATAGTCAAGGTACTAATGTGTGAATGCTACCAGGCACAGAAAATTACTTTACATACTTGAACAGGTCAGGACAACAGCCTGTTCCAGGAACCAGCACATAGTGGGAGGGAGGGGAGGGGTGCCGACTTACGTCAGAATGAACATTGATTATGATCAGACAGTCTCTAAGGGGGGTTTGCAGTAAGCAATCTCCATTCTGGCCCGGGCCCAGCACATGGGTCATATAGTGGTCACATTATGAAATAGTTTTTCTTCCACAAATATGAAGGCCTGAGAGCTAGGAGCATCGATAGAAAAAGGCAGAAGATGGATGTCCCAGCACAAGCAAAAACAGAAAATGTGCACTTCCTTCGGTGTTTTTGTTCTGTTCGAACCCTCATTGTGAAGGCAATCTTCTTTACTATTCTGCTGAGTCAATGCTAATCTTTTCTGGAAACACCCTCCCAGACACACCCAGGAATATTCTTTTCCCAGCCATCTAGGTATCCCTCAGCCCAGTCAAGTTGATACACAAAATGAACCTTTTTATAAGGGCAGTGGTGGGAGCTATAGATTGGCTCAATTAAAACCATTTCCAACCCCCAAGTGCACGCAGAAACACACACATTTCTCAGAAAGCCTGGCAGCTAGGGCTCCTGACATGACTTTAAGTTTCACCGGCTAGATGTTCTAATGCAAGATTGAATTAGAACTTCTCTTCTCTGGGAAGAGAAGCCG
>NW_006299245.1:3639368-3641212 GCF_000327345.1 Myotis davidii | reverse complement strand
TTCAGTTTAAATTACTTAGATTATTTCTTATTCCTTGACTACTAAATTATAGAGAACAAACCTGTACGCAAATATTCTTCTCTATTCAATTGAAGATAATAGCTTACTCTCCATCTCATTCAGGCAGGTATATGCTTCACAATGACAACTTGAAATTATTTGGGGAATTTGTTTGGTGATTACCTACCCATTCTCACCCACAACTAAGAAAAGAAAATTACTGGTTCTAATAATTTGAAACCTATCCTTAATTTACTGATATAGTTTTATTTCCCACTACTCTCCAGTCCATTTTACATTTCAGGTAATCTCACTGATCTAAAAATAAGCACTCATAATCATTTCCTAATCTCTGTCCACCATTGGCGTACTCTCTCCTCTTTGCTGATATCCACACCTCAGCTCAGGTAATCACTATTATTGATATCATTGCAATTAACCCAGTTATTAATTAACTGAAAAGAAACAAAGGGAAGGCCAAATATTATAGGCATGCCCAGTAAAGTCTGGGTGACATAGGGAGGTCCTTGCCTGGCAGTCACACCTGGGGACAGGTCCTTGCCCAGAATGGGTGTGGCCACTCCAAGGGTGTGAAATTTGAGAAGCATAAGCTCCTGAACAAAGGAGTTCCAGCTCTCTTGCTCTCTTGCTTTTGATACTTTCACCTGACTCCAGGCTTGTGGGGCTCTCAGGCCCTGCACTGGTCCTCATGGGTCACAGCCATGTGGATCCCACACACAATGGACTGATGGACTGGAACTAATCTGATGCTACAAATGCAGAAACTAAACTGAAATATGTGGTTTCTTTCTGGGCAGCTTGCAAAGGTGATCTTTCTCTAGTTCTTGTCCAGGTGGATTTGAAGAATGAAGCCACAGACAAAAAGTGGTACATGAAAAGGTGGAAATTTATTGGAAACAAGTACGGACTTCCACATGGGGAGGGGGTCTCAGGGAAGTGACCCACCCAGCTCCTTTTCCTAAGGTTATAAAGGCTGCAGTTCTTTGTGTCCTGATATTCCCTTCTGATTGGTCACTACAGCAGCTTCAAAGCTCAAACCCCAAGTGGGGCCCCCCTTCTTTTCTCCCCCTTCAGTGGTAGAATTCTCTCTCCCCTGTGCCAATGTTTTCCTCTTTCTCCCTTTTGTTTCTCTGTTCCCTGTGGCTTTCCCCTATCTTCTGTGAATGGGTGTCTTCCACTCCCCTTATTCTGTGGTGCCTTCTGTTCTTTGTGAGTGTATGCCTGTTGCCAGCTCCAAGTTCCCAACCAACTCTCGCTCCCTCCCCCATGAACCCCCAAATTCCTAAAACTCGCTAAACCTGCCTATTTTACCTCTAAAAACTCCTTTCACTACAATGGATGCAATTCCACCATGGAAAGGAAACTCTGGACACTGGCTTTAACTTGAGTTCTATGGAAACTCCAGCTACACTTCTTCTCTGACTGGATAAGGGAAATTGTACTTTTAAAACCCAGGGATGTAATTCCATGTAAATAAAGCTTTCTACCATCTTCTCCTCCCATGGGGCCCTCCAGAAATTCTTATTCCAGCTGTACCCCAAGAACCCCACTCTCACTAGCAAAGGAGAAGGGAAATCCACACAATTCTCCAATAACATTATGACTATTACTAACATTACTCCTTCTCTTACTACTACTACTACTACTACTACTACTACTACTAAGACTGTGACTACTACAACTACTACTACTTCAATATCATTAATCACACCAACATCCTATCTAATAATAGACAAACACGGTAATTGACTGTACCTTCGCTACGCCTCCCATTGGCTAATCAGCGCAATATACAAATTAGTCACCAAAGAAAAAAGCAGCTA
>NW_006299245.1:3636649-3638565 GCF_000327345.1 Myotis davidii | reverse complement strand
ATTGGCCAGCACAGTGGTGGTGGCAGGAGCCTCTCCCACCTCCGTGGTAGCCCTAAGAATGTCCAACTAACGGTTTAGACCCTATCCCTTGGGGGTCTAAGACTTTAGTCGGACATCCCCCAAGGTCTCCCTGGCTTCCAGAAGGATGTGTGACTGCAAGCTTAGGCCTGGTCCTCCAGGGAGTGGGCCTAAGTCAACAGGTGGACATCCCCCAAGGGTTTCTGGACTGCGAATGGGCACAGGCTGGGCTGAGGGACACCCCCCCGCCCCCAAGTGCACAAATTTTTGTGTATCGGGTCTCTAGTCATTAATATATGCCTTGGATGAGCCTGACCCTATACTGAGCAACTTGCAATTGTCTCATTAGAAACATGATTCTTGGCGGGGGGCGGGGGATACATTGATTACAAAATATGAAAAAACAACTTCAAAACAAAAATAAATACGTATTTAACTAAATATCTATAGAGCATTCCATTAGGTCACTATATTTTAGCAATAAGTTCATGATGTTTTGAACAATACCACCTTGGGTTTAAATCCTGGGTCTTGTAACTACAGTCAAATGACCCTGGGCAAGTTAATGTAGCTATTTTTTCCTCATTGGTGAAATATAAATAACCATGTTACTTACCTATAGGATGGTTGTGACAATTAAATAGGCATAAAGTGTTCTGATTATGCCTGTCAATAAGGAAGTTCTCTAAAAGGTAACTATTAGTATATCATGTCAACTTTGCAGGATGTGATTGTTTTAATGTTTGATATTAATGTAGGTGGTATCACTAAGTGTAAGTGCCCAGGGCCTTGATGTTCTTAGAATCTTCCTTGGATATGATAGAGCTATGTCATCTGCAGGAGGAAGCTGGGATTTGGGCTTTGCTGAGGGAGTCAGAGAAGGATTGAAAGGGAAGGAGAAGGCTAATCTAAGTCAGTCTTCTCTCATTTGTCTTTTAAAAATATTTTTTTTTATTGATTTCAGAGGGGAAGGAAGAGGAAGAGAGAGATGGAAATATCAACGATGAGAGAGAATTATTGATCAGCTGCCTCCTGCATGCCCCTTACTGGGGATCAAGCCTGCAACCCTGGCATGTGCCCTTGACCGGAATCAGACCCAGACCCTTCAGTCTGCAGGCTGATGCTCAGCCAAATCAGCTAGGGTTCATTTGTCTTTTGATACTAATGTGATTCCTTGTCTCCAGGTTATAAAAGTAAAATTGAGGATAGGGCTCTGGCTGAACTATTGCTTTTCTCTTTTTTCAATGGGATAAATTTGTCTTTCCATCAGGCTTTTGGACCTGTGTCCAACTTACTACCTTTTAAAAAACTTTCCCTAGGCTTTTGTTTTAGTTTTTTTCCCTTAGTTTTTTGTTTTTTGTGTTTTTTTCTGCTGGATTATTATGTTTTCTTGGCTTCTATCTGAGAAGTTAGGTTAATAGCACTGACTTTTTTTTTTAAAGATAAAGTTCCCCTGACCAGGTGGCTCATTTGGTTGGAGTGTTGTCCCCTACACCAAAAGATTGCAGGTTCAATTCCCAGTCAGGGCAAATGCTTGGATTGCAGGTTTGATTCTGGGTCGATCCCTGGTTGAATTTTGTAAGGGAAGCAACTGATTGATGTTTCTTTCATATCTCTCTCTCTCTCTCTCTCTCTCTCTCTCTCTCTCTCTCTCCCCCCTCTCCTCCCAAGTCAGTGCAAATGTCCTCAACGAGGATTAAAAAAATAAATAAATAAAGGTAATTTGCTTAAACTTTAAAAAAACCTGAAGTATTCTTATTTTTTGCTTAAATAATTCAATAAAATAAATTAGAAAACTTCTTGTAGAATTAAGACTTCTTGGAGAAGGGCCAAGTAAATGTTCTGACAAATAAATCTCAACCCAACAGAACTCTTTGTGAGCTGATGTATTTTGCTGT
>NW_006299245.1:3625015-3635965 GCF_000327345.1 Myotis davidii | reverse complement strand
ATAAAGGTAATTTGCTTAAACTTTAAAAAAACCTGAAGTATTCTTATTTTTTGCTTAAATAATTCAATAAAATAAATTAGAAAACTTCTTGTAGAATTAAGACTTCTTGGAGAAGGGCCAAGTACAAAGTCATGTTATGACATTAATTCTCAAGTGATCCTTAACACGTGGAAGCATTTTCAGAAAGGCATGTTACATTCATTGTCTCTTGTTAATGGCAATGTGAAATTCGGGCAGCTAGAAATGAACTTATAAACCAGCATCTCAACTGTCTAGAAATATTAAGAATTTTGGAAATTTTACTAATGTGCTCAGGCTCCTTGCTCATGCTAAAGACTGAAAACTTCCTGCCCTGGCAGGTGTTGCTCAGCTGGTTCAGTGTCATCCCATGAGCAGAGAGGTTGCTGGTTCGATTCCAAGTCAGGGCACATGTCTGGGTTGTGGGCGATCCCGAGTAAGGAGTGTGCAGGAGGCAGCTGATTGATGTTTCTCTGTCATTGATGTTTCTATCTCTCTCTCCCTCTCCCTCCCTCTCGCTCTCTCAAATCAATAAAAACATATTATTTTTAAAAAAGACTGGAAACTTCCGTATGTGCCTCACTGGCATACAATGTTTATTTTTAGAACCTGAAAATAATTAAATAATGTGTTAAGCCTAAACTCCTACATTCGAAAACAACCCCATGCAATGCAAGTTCCAGCTTTGCAAAAGTTTATTTGATATTGCTCTTTGAGGGTAGAGAAAGGAAAAGATGCTTTCCTTTGTAATGAATCCACCTGGGAATTTTTTTTTTAATAGGGACAAGGTCATACTATTACTTCTTTAATGTCCTTATATAAGATATAATAAAGTTTTGGAAATATAGGTGTTGAAGTCAAACAATATTAATTTCAGTTCAGTGTTTTATGTCTTATTAAGTTTTTCAATATCTCTTGGTATAAGAGTCCCCACTTGCAAAATTACGCTGATAAAAACACAGTTTTATTGTAAGGATTAAAGGAGAAAATTTTATGAAACATTTAACATTATTCTTGAAACATAGTAGGCTATGAAATATATATTTCATGTTCCTCCCTTCTTTCTAAAGCATAATTCTGAGTTTATTCCCTTAATCAGAAATTCTGACCCCTCATTCATTATCAAATGTCTGTAAATTATTTACTTAAAGTCAGTGACAGAGAAACAAATGGAAAGAATCCAAGACCCTGAATACGCCATCCTGTCTTTCCACAAGTCACTCTTGTTCTGTAAGTCACCACGAAATGAACTATTCTGAGTTTATTTCCTTAATCCAGAAATTCTGACCCTTCATTCATTATCAAATGTCTGTAATTTATTTACTTAAAGTCAGTGACAGAGAAACAAATGGAAAGAACCCCAAGACCCTGAATACATCATCCTGTCTTTCCACAAGTCACTCTTGTTTTGTAGGTCACCACGAAATGAACTATAGAAGCTTGCCTCTAAGCATTCCGAGGCTTTGGCCCTAAGCCACAGTGCAGCACCTTAGAGGTGACCTAAACTGAACACCATGAGTGACTTCTTTTCATAGTCCAGGGCCGTAGGTAGTGCCTCCTTTTCTCCTCACCCCTATGTGAATCTTGCCTTGCTTTTTTAATATATATTTTTGTGAGTTTATTTGAGCCAAACTGTCGTCAATTGCCAGGAAGCAATAGCTCAACAGATTGGGATAGGGCTCCAGAGAACGGAGGTTTCTCATCTATTTTTATACATTGTCATCAAAGGAAAGGACATAGGTGGGTTATATGAAATCCATGGGTGATAGATTAGAGAGGAAAATGGCATAGCTGGATGTAGAATCTTAATTTTCGGTCAGTCTTTATAACCTGAAGATCTCAATCCTGTGGGACCCTCCGTTAAACTGTCAGAGAATCCTTAACAGAAGGTCACAGTCTCCTGACAGACTTAGCTCTGTTTCTGCATTACAAATCAAAACAGTTTCTATAAAGTATTTTGGTCATTAGAAAAAAAAAGGCGGGTGGGTCGTGGCATTAGGAAGGTTGAGAACCACTGTGCTAGGGGAAACTCTTCTTCCCCCTTCTGAAAAAAGTGCCACGGGCAGGACCCCCTGCCCCTCTCCACTCCCTAACTCACTCATCCCCATGGGCTTGGGGGCAAAGGACTGAGCACAGCTCCGTCAACCCCTACCTCTCAGTCTTCCTTTCGGGAGCCTGCTGCCTGCTGGAAGCATATGCCCTCCTCTGTTTCTTCCTGCTGGAAGTTCAGAGGTGGTCTGGTGTCACCAATGTAAGGTTCAACGTAAGGCAGTGCATTGCTGCCATGCACCTACGCCGTGTTTCCCAATAGGGAGTAAATATTAATAAGGTGGTATTCTTTCCCCCATCTGCCATTTTGTGTCATCTCCCTCTTGGTTCAAGGCGTTAGTAGTGAATCAGATGTGGTCAGCCTCATGCCCTCTTGGCCCACCTTTTTCTCTAGTCATGCTGTGTAACCAGCTTTGTGTAAGTGTACCCTGACGGCAGTTTACCTCAGATTACTTATTGCTCACTTTCTGCTCCAGGACTTCGGATGCCTAAGAAAACTATGCCAGCAACGGCAGTTTACCTCAGATTACTTATTGCTCACTCTCTGCTCCAGGCCTAAGAAAGCTATGCCAGCGCCCACAATTGCATGGCATTCATGTATGGCAACCTGGAAGGGCAAGGGAGTGAACACACTTTCTGTCCTGGTTTCAGTCTCCATCCTTCAATACCGTTCCCTGTCATCACTTCCCAGGAATGAGTTATCTGCCTGCAAGCCCAGGTCTTGGGCTTTCTGTGAGAAAGAGACGTAGGCTAAGAGAAGCGGGAAAGGAGAGAACTACTTATGTCTTTCCTTCTCTACCATATCTCTGGTAACTGTGGAGTTTGAGGAACAGAATTTAGTAAATTTTGAGGATCAAACTAATACAGGGAATGAGGATTTTGGTGAGGATTTTGCCCCTACTTTGGTTGGTCACTGAACCTTGATTGCTTTATCCACGAGCAAAGGCAATTTTAATATTGGCTATGCCAGACTTGAGAGCACACTTGTGTCTCAGGCTGCTTTGGTTTAATCTTGAAATGTGCAGGTAGATTTTCCTAAGCTGGTGTGGCCTGCGCAGAGTTTTGATGAATAACTTTTGGGTAACAGAGGCCAAAGAAATGTTTTATATTTAAATATATTATTGAGTAAATTAGATAAGCCAAGGCTTTAAACAGCAACTAAAGTTTCTGTGGGCTGCAAGAGTTCTATTGTGTAAGCTTCTAGCTTCGAGTCATTTTTGCCATACCTGGGTAGAGAGAGGACCTATCAGGGTTCTCTGCTCATGGTCTCACAGAGCAGACCAGGATGTGGGTTGATTTGGGTTCTTACCTGGAGGCTGTGGAGAAGAATATGCTCTCAGTCTCATTCAGATTATTGGCAGAATTTAGTTCCTTGTGGTTGTAGGACTCCTTCCTGGCTGTTAGAGTTCACTCTCAGCTCCTAGAGATGAATTTCTGGTCCTTCTATATGGCCCCTTCATCTTTAAAGCCAAAATTAACACATCAAATTCTTCTTGTGCTTCAAATTTCTCTGACTTCCCTTTCTACTACTGACTAAAAGAAATTGTCTGCTTTTTCTTCCCCTTTCCCCCGCAAAAAGCTGAATGATTAAGTTAGGCCCACCCAGATAATCTCCCTATGGTCAACTGATTAGTTACCTTACATACATTTATATAATCTGTTGTGCCATGTAATCTAGTCATGGTCATGGTCATGGTCTCTCATCATATTCACATCCTGGAGATTTGGGTGGAGCAATATAGGACACTTTATTGAACTCTACCTACTATGTGGGCCAATCTTTGATAATACTGCTTTTCTTTTGAGGTACAAGAGGGTAATAAAGCAGGAGTCCAGAATCTAGTACCTATAGTCACGGTAGCAATGGTGTAAGGTTTGGCCACCAGTGCCCAATTATCAGGTGGAGTCTGGGGAGGCATGATTTCCTCATGAGATCAATTTCTCTCTGTGTGTATAATTTTTGGTTCACAAATCTGATTCTGTTTACCTCAAGTGTATGTGAAGTACACAATATCCTCTAATACATTTATTTTCTGATCAAATTTGTGTTGTGTTTGTTCTCCTGTTGCTTTCAATTAAAACACCTACATTAACTTAATTCATTGGTCATATTTCCCCCTTTTCAGTTTTCAAAGATTTGTTCATGCATTTTTTTTCATGTCTAGAATGTACTTTTTATTATATCTACTATTGGAAATTCCACTCCCCATAGGCCTTCTCTCATTTCCTCAAAAGTGTGCTTATCCTTTTCACCCTGGTCCCAGTGAATTTTTTCTGTTTCTTTTTTAAATTTTATTTGGTACTTATCACATTTTACCTTGATTTATAGTTAAATGTTATGTGTTATATCATCGCTGGAATCTATTATAGGGCTTCAAAAGTCTTTAAGGATATTGTAGTGGTTGAATGGTGGCCCCCAAGAGATAAGTCTATGCCCTAATTCCTGGAACCTGTGAATGTGACCTTATTTCAAAAAGAGCCTTTTAATGTAATTAAATTAAGGATCTAGAAATGAGATCATCCCGGAATTAGCATTTGCCCTAAATCCAATAAGGAGCATTCTTATAAGAGAAAAGCAAAGGGAGATTTGAATTAGACATGCACTGAGACACAGGGGAGAAGACCATGTAAAGAGGGAGCCAGAGATTGGAGTTACACGGCCTCAAGCCAAGGAATGCCTGGAGCCATTAGAAACTGGAAGAAGAGAGGGAAGATTTGACCTTAGAGTCTTTAGAGGAAGTACACTCTGATTTCAGACTTCTGGGCTCCGGAACTGAGAGAGTAATTTTTTTATTGTTTTAAGTAACACAGTTTGTGTCATAGTAACTATGCATGAGGTCAGGTGGGTACTTAAAATATTGAGAGGTCCACTCTGTAAATTACATGATTGTCTAATCACTATGCTATACATTTAAAACTGAAACAGAATAATACTGAATATAAACTATAATTGAAAAAAGATATATAAATTATATATTACACATATGTACTATATTTTTATATAATATACTAGAAGTCTGGTGCACAAAATTCGTGCACTGGGGGGTGGGGTCCCTCAGCCCAGCCTGCCCCCTCTCACAGTCTGGGAGCCTTGAGGGATGTCCTACTGACGGCTGTCCTACTGTCCTAAGCCGCAGTCTGGCCACGGAGGCTTGGAGCAGGTGCCCCTCTGTGTTGATCTCTCAGGCTTGGGATTGTGCCTGGCCCCTCCTCCTGAGCTGGTCATGTCCGTTATGGAGTCCTGATCTCATTTGCATATTACTTCTTTATGTATATAGATATATAATACATACATTAATATATATTATATACAGATGTATAATATGTATTATGTATCTGTATATTAATATATATAGAAAGATTTGTTAAAATGGCACTGAGCTATCTCAGGTCATTCAAAGACTAGAGTGAGATTGCTGGGCTTAAAAGGTAACTAAAGCCAGCTGGTATGGCTCAGTGGTTGAGAGTCAACCCATGCACCAAGGGGACACAGGTTGGATTTCTGGTGGGGACACATGCCCGAGTTGAGGGTTGTGGGCCCAATCCCCAGTAGGGGGTGTGCAGGAGGCCGCAGATCAATGTTCTCTTTCATTGATGTTTCTATCTCTCCCTTTCCCTTCCTCTCAAATCAATGAAAACATATTTTTTTAAAGGCAATTAAAACTAGGCATGTATATACTATCAAGATCACTAATGTGCCTGAACCAGCTCTGACAGTTCACTAGAATCAATTATTACATCCAGGAATTTTGTAAGCTGGTTGTAAAACACAGCCATTATTAAAAATTAAATTAAAGATGTTTACATTTAAGTAAATTATTTAAGTTCTAACTAAACAGGTCTTACCATTTTCTATTTTTTTAGTATTATCAATTTTAATATTATCTACTCATATTTTATTATTATCCATGCCCTTGAAATTATTTACATTTATTTTATCTGTATGTTGGATACACTATATAATGGTGTGTGTACTATTGTGTTCTCTTTCCAATGCACAATCAGTGACATTCCACTAGTAGCTTGAAATCAACCATGATAAAAAACATTTACACCATAGAAAATAAAAAGTGCTGCAATTAGTGTTTTCTTGTTCTTTGTGTTTGTTTGTTTTTCTTAAACCAAGGAACTGGTTGTTAAACATTATCAGCATATTAGTTTCCAGGACTCTCCTTGCCTTTATTCTCATTTTTAAAATGTTGCTGCTTCATTATTCCTTTCTCCCTATTGGCCAGTTATCTCTGTATTTTTCTCTATGTGGAGGAAACATGGCTACCCAGAAGCTTTAAGATTCACAATTTAAGTCCAGGCACTCAAAGACAGTGCTATGATGATAGTGCTTGTGACAACCTGGGATGGACTGAGATAAGAGGAAATTCCCAGAGCAAGGCTTCTGGGTGGTAATCTCAAAATTACCCATCATATTATCATAGTTACATCCCCTGTTTAGAGCTTTCCCTTGAAAGATTCTCCCATAGATTAATTGCTTTGGGTATTGTCAGTAAGTTCATCTCACAGTGTCCTAATTGTCTTCTCTTCACTCTAGTCTTCCACTACTGTTCTCAGTGCAAGTTAGAATGATTTTGCCAGATTCAAATGGCTAGATTGGTCTCTTCCTCTGAAAGTGGAACTTTGACACAAGTTTAAGTGCAGCGTAGTCTTTCAAATTCCCCAGGGAGGGCTAATAAAACAAAAAGATTCTTTTTGAAAGCAACTTAAAATCTCACTAAGCCCAGGAAGTTTGGAGGATCTATTTTCCCAAATTCCCATAACTTTGGTCAATTTGTTAAAATGTATTCTCTACAAAATGAAGGGTTCTTTTTCAAAATTATTTCAAAGATGAGGAATTCTCCTGAGCTTTCTCCCCAGCCAAGATAATAGAAAAATGCTTACTGGACAGAACGATGCAACGAAAGCCTCTCTACTAAAATGATGTATTACTACAATTACATGTCAAAGCTGCATACAATTTCTTTGCTTGATATCCAAAAAGCAACCACTGCAGGGGTTCCTGGTTGGATCTGTCACATGAGATTGAAATTCCAGAGTTTCTATTCTTCTTTAAAATTTTTAAAGAATCATCTGACTCTCCTAGAAATCCATTTGTGACTAATGACAAAATATATATTGCTCTTCTGGTTCACTTTCATCCCAAAACAATTTGTCTGCAATAGTTTTTTTTTTCTTTTTTAATATCTGTAAATGAAATACCTGCCAACCAATTTAAAAGGTTCATGTTCAAATACTGAGTTTTCTGATTTTTCTTTTAATTCTAATAATTCTACAGAAACTTGACTTTCAAATTAAAAACACATAAATGAATTGAGACTAAACCATGCTATAAAAGAATACAAAAATATACATTTTAATTTTCAAAATTAAAAGTCAACATTCTTCTTAGTATGGATCATGTCTAATATTTATATTACTATCTATCAGATATTTAGATAACTAAGTCAGAGCTCTTTCTGGCACTTTCTCTTTTTTCCTCCCTAGTACTTTCTTCTAAATATCTCTGCACAGTTAATTTATATATAAGAATGGAGACCTAGCTTTTGAGGGAATCAAATCCAGGACAGAGATTCTAAGGTCACTTCTAACTCAATAGCACCTAACGCAGTGTTGAACCTATAGTAGTGCCCAATAAATCGTGGTTGAATAAATGAATGCACATCAGATATACTTCTTGAGATCACTTTGGACTTCAATGACAATATATTTGTAATCCTTGTGAATAATAATTCTATAGTTTCCATCGAAGTTCAAACTAGCAGTTTTTCCTCACACGAGAGAAAACAGAAATATGGAATAACTGAATTGGGTGTGTCACATCATAATGTGGTTTAATATGTGTGTGTGGTTTTTTTTTTTTTATTGATTTCAGAGAGAAAGGGAGGGGGAAAGAGGGATAGAAACAACAATGATAAGAGAGAATCACTGATCAGCTGCCTCCTGCACATCTCCACTGGATGGAGCCTGCAACCTAGGCACGTGCTCTGACTGGGAATCGAATGGTGATGTTCATGGGTCAATGTTCAACCACTGAACCACACTGGCCAGACTAATGTGTAGTTCTTAAAATGCTTTCTACTAAACTGGTAGATCGAGAGGCCTAATTAAATACATATTAAAAAAAACGTATTGGGCAATAATATTTCATGGATGGTACTATGTACTTCCTATAGCATCATGTTAGAATAAAGGTGTCAGGCCTGGTTGCTCTACTTTGAGTGGCAGGGGGATTAATAGCGGTTCAAGGAATGTCAGTCTAATCCAAGCATGTCAAACTCAAAGGCTAACATGGGCCAAATAAACAAGGCTTAAGTTTATGTGGGCCACAAAAAAACAAAATTTTTATAGAAATGTAGGTTTATTTCTATAGAGACATGCTGAATAAAAAGGGCTAAAATAAATGAGTAATTGTTAACATAAAATAATAGAACAGTCTAATAAAAATTAATATTTTTTCTTAAGCATCAACTTACCAGACACTGAATAACTGCACAAATTAATAAGCGTAATGCAAATAAACCTATATTTCTTATTCTCCGAAAGCAAAATATTTCCTGTTTTGCACACCAAACAAGTCAGTCCAAGACTAATGACGTGGCCATCAGATGCTAAAATATTCACTGCTAGTATTAGTGGAGAGAAATGGTGCGCCTCTGCGTAAGGCACGTAAGGGAAATGAATGCAACACGAATATAGTCATCAGTCATTAGTGAACGTTGTAGTTCTTATTCATAATTATGTATAACAGGATTTTGTAAAAATTAAGTTAGGAAATTTTTATTAAAATGTTTCTTACATACCATTATATTGGCTGGGCCGCAAAAATGTTCGTTGTGGGCCACATGTGGTCGATGGGTTGCGAGTTTGACATGCTTGGTCTAATCTGTCATAAAGTTCCCCATCTGCCTTTACTTAATGGTTTTAGCAGGCACTGATGATCTTTTTGCTATTAAAGTTTTACTAAGGATTGCAAAATGTTGACTTTCTTAATTTTCCCAGGTATTTTCTTCCCATGAATTACGTGTTCTACTGGAGATAATTTTTCCACATTTACTATTTGATACCTTGAGACATAGATTATATAGGAAAGGCAGGATAAGTGCTTCATTTATTTCCTTTAGTTACCAATTTTCAGAATAATTAAGGGATGCTCTAGCAAACCATGAGGCTGTCTTTTTTGTTTTTAGTATCATAAAAAATTCATGGCTTTAAAATTTTTTATCTATTTTATATAGTGCGCTCATTCCTTTTGGTGCTCCATTTTTCCATTTCATGCTAGTGAGAACTTCTTCAAGTTGACTCATGAGACATTTTGGCATGACCTCTATACTCCTGGTTTCCTTGCTTTTTAATCCAACAAGATATCTCAGGGTTATGTTGTGTATTTTCTGCTGTAGATTTGGAATCAGTTTAAAAAAGATACCCAGATATTCTTAGTAGGAAATTATATTCAGAGACCAAAATCTAGGTACTTGGGTTACTCATTTCTACCTAGTTGGTATTGTTTCTTGGCATTTTCAATACAGACCAGTCTGAAATAAGGCATTTTGCTTTTGTTACTTTTAGTAAGGTAAAAATAAGCAAGCTGTATTAACATTCTAGTAAAAATATCACAACTATTCCTTAGTTTTCTTAATGTTGTATTTCTGTTTTTTATTTTCTAAATATTGGTTCTGAAAGACATGAGCACAATTGTTTATTTGCTATGCCCTTCAACATATAATAAATTCAATATAATGATACCAATATTATAAAAATATCATTATATAATACTGTCTAATGATTTTTATGTTTTTCTTTTGTTCTTAGGATAAAGCCTGCTAGGGATGTACAGTTAAATGACTATGTTTCAAAGTCACTTAAACTAATTCTTCTCATTGTTTTTCCATTTTCTTTTTTACTACAATATCTCAAATTCCCACTTTGTAAGGTGAAAATAAGAGTGTCTTTAGCTTTTCGTTCACCTTTTTAATTCTTTATCTTAGCCTAACTTCTAACAGTTATGCTTTTCACTTTTAGATTTTTAAGGTTGTTAGCATGTATAATTGGCTCTACAACCAATTATTAGAATTTGGTTTTGTTTGGTTTTGCTTTGTGACGTTTCTAATTACCTTGTTTTAATTGATGTATTACTCCAAGAAGGGTGCTTGGGAGGTACACCAGACTCCATTAAAGCTCCCCTCCAGATCCATGCAGTCACTCTGCTCTCCCTGTGTGCCTCAGTCATCTGCTTGACTTCTTGCCCAGAGCAACCCTAGCAATGGCTTGATCAGGGGTCCTCAAACTTTTTAAACAGGGGGCCAGTTCACTGGCCCCCAGACTGTTGGAGGGCTGGATTATAGTTTTTAAAAAAAACTATGAACAAACTCCTATGCACACAGTGGCGGCAAAAACACCCGGCGGGCTGGATAAATGTTTTCGCCAGGCCGCATGTGGCCCGCGGGCCGTAGTTTGAGGACCCCTGAAATCCATGCCCACAAACTTACATCCAGGTCTCGACTGCAGTTGCGATCACAACTACAGTATTGAAGAGGCTCAAACATGGTACCAGCTGGTAAGAAGATCTTGACCAAGTGGCTTTATTGAGCCTGCAGGGTTCCAGAACCTGACCAGGTAGGTGGGTAATACATCTCAAGGTGCTGTGATATGGGTGCATTTAAACAAGGAAGACTTGGGATAGAAAGAAGCTAACAGATTATTTCTTCATCTTTTTTCTCATACGGTGGAGTTCTGGAACATAGTAGTTCCTATGACTCTCAGAAGACCTCTCTGAAGCCAAAACTCCAGTTGCCTAAGTTAAAAAGCTGTGGCCAGCTTGGTGATGCACCACTTTAATTTCCTACTCCCCTTCCCTACTTCTTGCTCTCATTC
>NW_006299245.1:3621497-3624976 GCF_000327345.1 Myotis davidii | reverse complement strand
CCTGCTTTCTTGGAATTAAACTTTCTAATAAAATACTGTTACCTTACCTTTATTTCTATGAGTTTATTCTCATTTTTGTTCTGTATTTCTATACTTTTACTTCAGAGAGAGAAAATTACAGGACTACAGACAGGTAGTGGGCAACTTTTGTCACCAGTTTGCCATTCTGAACAGCATATCCGTTTTAGAAGATATGAGCATGACTGGGCATGTGTGTGCATTTGGGCCAAGGCAAGAGTCAATTTCATTCATTCGTTAGTCAACAAATATCTATTTGTGATAAACCCATACTAGATGCATGGAGTTCAGAAATAAAAGATTTATTCTCTTCCTCAAAGAGATTATTTCTAATGGAAATACGTATGTTTTCTGAGCCAATCTTCTGATAATTTCTCAGTCACGGTATACCTTTCCTGAAGTTTAATTTTTGTCAAAGCTCTTCCCAGAGCTTCTGTTCTGTTCTTATTTCTAGGAGCTGCATAACCCAAAGGCTGGCCTAGGAAGCTGGCCACAATCTCCTTTCCTTTAGCTCACTGTGTTTCTAAAACCTCTCTCTGCCGTGGCTGAGAAATGGCTGTTCATAACCAAGGCTGGAAATGATGCCGGAGGGAAAGTAACATTTTTCTCTTGATCTTTTTTCTCAATTTACTAAGCTATCGCATCCATTTTCTCATGTGTTTCTCACAACTCAGGGAGGTAAGCAGAGCATTGTTGTTCATTGTACAGAAGGGGACATTGAGACCCAGAGAGATTAACTGTCTGGCTCAGGGGTAAAAATGCAAACTCAGGCAAGAATCCCAGTTCCATCTCCAGGGCCATTTTTTTTCTAGTAACATTTTAATAGCGTTTCAAGGCCCAGGAAAAAATACAATAATCTCCCTGTGCCTTCTGTTCTCAGTGCTACCTATGGACTCGGCTGTGCCTATACTAGAGATCAATTTCAGAATTTTCCAGAATCAAAGAAAGAGCGTCAGAACCACGCTCAGGAGTTAGAAAGAAGTGGCTCCAGGGGTCCAAGTGGCAGTCTTCCTGAGGATCCTGTTCTGACAGGTCTCTGCCCCAAGTCATTAGGCCACACTCACGGGTCCCACTTTCTCTGCTTCAGGCTGTCCAGCTCGCCTATTGAATCCCTGACATGTATTAACGGGATCTCGTTACTTCCATTCCTTTGTGTGCCCACAGGTTATCTCAGACTGCCTGCCACAGAATAGATTTTTTAATATGTATTAACTCAGTATATGAATGTATACCCCTAACCTGAAATTCTGCTTCAGCCTTATTTTATAAATCTTTAGTCCTGTCATTTCTTTTCCCTTTTCTGGTTCTTAAATTTTCTTTTTTTATCTCATGTCCTGACATGTTTTATTCCTATAAGTAAAAGCAGAACAGCAATTCCAGTCTTTCAGTTTAAGTAAAAGAAATGGACTTTTCTGTGCTGAGCAAAAAGATTAAAAATGTAATAGCAACAGCCAAATGAAACATGAATAAGATGGGATCATTTGAAAACAAAAGGAAAGTGAAAGATCTGGGCTCACAAAGAGCAAGCACGAGGTGGCACCTGGAATCCAAGCCGCTGAGTTTAAGTGGCAGGCTTGTCACTTACTGCTGTGTGATTATTCAGCCCCATCAGCTTCCTGTCCTCCCATCAGTGTGCTCAGGACTCAGTCCCAGAGAGTGAGTCAGGTCTGTCTAGCATTTGGTCACACTCAAGCCCTAGATGGGGAGGGAGGGAGGGGTTTGACCAACAGTCCCCCACATCTGCAGACAATTGGCAAAGAACACGCCCCCCCCCCAATTTTAAACATTATGATAAAAAAAGGGAAAAAGGATTATAATCATCCTAGTTTCAGAATATATTGCCAAAAGCAATAAACTGGAATTAGGGAACCTGGGTTAACATTTCAGTGTTTCTATGACTTAGCTGAAAGGCCTCCGTATGCTATTTCTTCTTTCTTCCTCCCTTCCTGCCTTCCTTCCTTCCTTTCTTCCTTCCTTCCTTCCTTCCTTCCTTCCTTCCTTTCCTTCCTTCTTCCTTAGAAACTTTGTCAGTCAAACTGATAGCAATGCTTTCAATCTTATTTTCCACACCCAGACTAATTATACCCATAAAAAATTCCGTAAATAGTTTTACTTCGTCTGTTTTATCCAGAACACAGACATTAAATTGATTCTGAATGAAAAGTTGAGACATCCTTTCTTCCCACCTTCTTTACACTTTATTAATGTCAATACCAACAGTCATGTATTTTTTAATACTTTCAACACTTATGGCAGCTGTAGCTGAACTGACTCTATGTATTGCTTCTGAGCAAAATAAATTCTTACTCCTTTATCATGTAATTTCCATTTTGTATTAGCCACTGAGTTCAGCTCATTACAAATGTAAAGATATACAAGATATAACCTCTACCCTGTAGGATCTTATATCCTAAGATTTTTGAGGGGAGATGAAGTATAACAGCTTCCTAAAACACAAGACTAAATACGAGTGTCATAAAACAGTAGCAACCCAGTGTCGCACAGGGTTGGGAAAGAGAAACTGACTCCTTTCAGGTGAGCTGAGAAGGCGCATGGGTAAGGAAGTGTTTGAACTAGGATCCAGATAAGGAAAGAACTGGTCTTCATATTCCATTTCTGCTTCCCAACAACCTATTTCTTAGTAGGAACGTGATTCACAAGTCACTTGGTTCCTGACTCCTTTCAGTCCAACCGTCCGATGACTTCTCGCTGTGCTAGGAATAAAATGTCCGCATGTCACTATTTACAAGGCTCTACACGAATGGGTTTGTTCTCAAATTCTGACACCTCTCATCTCCCAGCCTCACTGGCCTTCTTTTTAAGTCTTAGATATAGCAAAGAACATTTGCTGTAGGACACCTGGTTTGTTTGTTTGTTTGTTTGTTTTTTGCTATTTTTTTTTGCCCAGAACTCTTTGCCCCAGATCTTTATATGACTGGTGTTTCTTGTCATTTAGGTTTCACCTCAAACATCACAGCTTTGATAAGGCCTTCCATGAACCCAATCCAACCTAATGCATCTCCAAGACTCTATTGCATCACTTTAGTTTGCTCCTTTCAAACAACCTAAATTTTAATTGTTTATTCATTTATTTACTTTTTAAAATTCTGCTTTTCCCTGACAAGAATTTATTAATAGTTATTATATAACTAGAGGCCCGGTGCACAAAAATTTGTGCACTGGGTGGGGAGGTGGGTCCCTCAGCCCGGCCTGTGCCCTCTTGCAGTCTGGGACACCTCGGGAGATAACGACCTGCTGGTTTAGGCCTGCTCCCGGGTGGCAGAGGGCAGGCCCAATCTCTAGGTGCCTGCCCCACAGCCTCTGGTTGGGCTCAGAGCAGGGCCGATTGGGGAGTTGGGGCACCGCCCCTTGTCATGCACAGAGCAGGGCGGATTGGGAGGTTGCGATGCCACACTCAGTCACACTCAGGGTAGGGCCGATTGGGGGGTTGGGGCACCATC
>NW_006299245.1:3615412-3620912 GCF_000327345.1 Myotis davidii | reverse complement strand
TATATTTGCTACAATGTTTCTTAAACTGCAAGCTCAGAAGCCGGCAAGGCAGGCGGGGAACATTGGAGTCCTCCGTCAGTGAAGCAAGCAAGCCTCATGTTAGTTTCAAGCTGCCTGGCTGCCGGCCGCCATCTTGGCTGGCAGTTAATTTGCATATTGCCCTGATTAGCCAGTGGGAAGGGTAGCGGTTGTACACCAATTACCATGTTTCTCTTTTATTAGATAGGAGGGGTTTTTGTATGGCAGAGTAATACAAATACTTGATTTTACTAATATCTAAATTATTAATCTTACGATTCTGTGAAACAGTTTTTTAAATTCCTCTAAATATTAGTCATAGAAATTAAGGAAACAAATGTATGAATTTAACAAAGTAAATTTCCCCCAATTTAAAAATATTGTTTACAAAAACACATCTAAACACTTTATAATTTAGGTTACTTTCAATATTATATACATCTTTAAAAAATAGGCAACACACTATTACAATGATTGCAAAATTAGTAAATACACCAGAATAAAAGTGCCCTATATCATTCTTCTCCTTATTTTTATTATGTCTTGTCTTGTTTTCTTAGGTTTCCATTAAAACTCCTGCATGGGGCTTTAAAACCTTGCCAGATCTGTAGGAAAATGGTATAATTTTACACTAACCAGGTTTTGGATATGGGTTATAGAGGGTTTAATTTTTGGTTGGAACATGGCCCCAGCTGAGCAGTGTAAAGTGATTTTGAGGCTGCTAATCAATAGTAAATTCATTTTTATAGTAAAATTCTAATCATTATATCCTGAGACTTCTAATTTATTTTCTTTATAAAAGCTTTACTTTTTTGAGATTTGGTAACTTTCCAAAAAGTAAGGATTCTTCTAAATTTTATCCTGTCCATTGCCCTGTCATGTTGATGTATTAGTATGGTTCGTTAGTACTATTAAAATCTTTTGCATTTCTTATTAGTATTTCATTATAATTAGTTGGACCATCAAGAATTGCCAACTCCTAGGAGATGAGGGATTGTGTCTGCATAGTCAGCTTTACTCTTTTGTACATTTGGTCAATTTATCATTTTAGGACACTCTGTTGCGCTTCCTTTTACTTGATTATTGTGTGTGACCACTGAAGCTGATTAGCTGTGGACACTCTTGGAATCTGATTAATTGTAAGTGCTGATCAGGCCCCTCCTTTGCTTGCTACTGAATCTACTTTTGCTCAGATAACTTGGCTTTCTTATGTTCTCTGTGTTGGTCAAAGAAAGTGCAAACCTAAACTCTATAGCCAGATATTTAATTAATACTTTGTATATTAACAATTCAGATCAATAAAATATTAAGCATATTCTATTCTAGTCACTCACTTTTTGTGTATTATAATGCATCCTGGTAATCTTATATAAACTTTTCTTTATTATTAGGAACTTAGACTTTCTTAGATTCAATCTGTTTAGTTAACTACTGTAATTGGCATAGTAATTGTTATCATTAATCTTATTTTAATGCTCAAGCTGAATCAATTTGGCTAGTCAGGGCCCCTGTAATTTGTCTCCCTTTATATCACACTTTGGCTGACATTTCTAAAAAGTATGCTTGTGTCTAGTAACACCCTTTAAAGTTTAATTTTCTCAGCTGTGAAATCAGTAGCGACAATAGGTGTCCCTAGGTCCATACTGATGTTTTTCTGCCCTAAAATTTGGAATCATCTACGTTTGAAGGAGTACTCATCCTCACTCTGTGTGCATGTAGATTAGAGACCAAATATGGATGCTGGAGGGTTATATTGAGATCTGAGTTACTTATAATAGTTACAAAGTTGGAATTAAGGTCTGTAAATCTCCTTCAATATGTCACTCAATATGTCATATGGCTATACTGTTACACACATGTGCACATAATATGAATAAAACTGTATATTATAAAGTATATGCATAAGAAAGAATAAAAATAGATAAAAGCATAAAACCAAGAAAGATTTTCAAACTTTTAGGTAGATGACTCTGGTGGCAGTCTTTTAATTTCCCCAAACCTCCCCATATAAACAGGTACAGGGACTGGGACAGTGAAACCTAAAACACATGGACATCTAGCACTAAACTGAAAATGGGTTAACTATAAACCCCCAAATGAAAGCAGGTGAAGACCAACCATCACCTGCTGACCAAGAGGAACCACATGGTGTCAGCAGGACGTGAGAGAAAGCAGAGGAAAGGCAAAGAAGGTTCTGAGGCTCCCAGAGCTGAAGGATACCCGAATTGCCATCAGGTCCTCCCTGGTAAACTCCTCAGGGCAAGGTGAGGCGAGCTGCTGGAACCAGGAAGGAGAGTTACAGACCTTAACTCGCAGAGTGAGCTCAGGGACCACGGTATGCAAGATGGGGCTGAAGAACTGGGCTGTATAAACACTTAACAGTAATCAGCTACAATCCCTTCCAGAATCAAATCCTGCATCAAGTACAAACTGCTGAGACTAGAACCCCAATAGGAAAGGTAAAGAGGAATTTGGGGAGAAGGAACCAGAGTTAGCAGATCTTGGGAAAACATCCGCTTTTGTTTTTGAACACATTTTGAAAATAACAGCAGAATGAGTTCTAGAGCAGGTAGCTAAGAAAGCTATTTGTCCCTCCCTCCCTAATAAGGGAAAATGTGTAGCATATAAAAAGCACAACAGAAAAGGATTTTTATAAGAAAGTTTTATAATAAAAAGGAGAATGAGCAAAAGAATATCCTTACAGGCAATGAAGGTATGCCTGACAATTCAAACACAAAGACAGATAAAAACTGTAACCAAGTTTTTTAAAGCGAGATAATATTCTTTAAGCAACTGTTAATAGCAATGAAACAATATAGATCTTAATTCTAAAAATTCAGAAATAAGATAATTAGAGAAGAGAAAAAGGAATAGGAAGGTTGAAATTTAAGCTCACAGAATATAGAAACTTATTAATAAAACAAAAGTCATTTTAGAATTTAAGAATAAACCAGGAAGAACACAAGGGGGAGATAATAAACAGGTACAGCATGCTTTAAGAGAAACATAAGGTAAAAAGTAAAAAATAAAAAAATAAGGTGTTTATGCGGGGTGACGGGGTCTATGGGGGAAAGGAGACGTCTGTAATACTTTCAACAATAAAAGTAAATTTAAAAGAAAAGTTTTTTAGAGACATGATAGTCATAGATGATAGGCAAAAATAAAGAATAAATAAATAAATAAATAAAAGACTCAATATTACATAAAAAGGAGGTCCTGAGGACAAAACTGACCCGAGGTCAAACACTAGAAAATATAAATCAAGAGAACTTTTCTGAAATGAAAGATGACTTGGAACTACCTTTTGAAAGGGCAACTTCAGTCCTGCTTATGAAACAGATAGTTCTAGTCTGAGCTTGTCTCTTTCTTGTAATATTTTGTCAAATGCAGTCAATAGAAACTAACACTTGCTACTAACGACCTTTGTCTTCCAACTTCTTCCCCTGAGGATTCAATTCTAATAGGTACATTAACTGTCTTTTAATTTTCTTTCCTGATGACAATTGTACCATATGTTTTGCTACTGCATAATATGGATCTCCATCTTTACAGACTCAGATAAAAGTTTTCCCAGTGACCACTACCCATCCCCTAACCTAACGCCACTTATTCTTTTTTATTGCAGCACCCCAATTCTGGTGCTGATGCTGTATTAGCCAGCATCATTATCAGTTATGCTGTGGTTATAATAACCCCATCAGCTCAGAGGGTTCAACAATCAGAAATTTGTTGCAGGTTGGCTGGAGATTCCGCTTTTTGGTTTTCTCATTCTAGGACCCAGATTTCCAACTGGATAATTGCCAGTAGCCATGACAAAGGGAAAGAAAGTTACGGAGGCCCTTGGACCAATAATTAACTGTTACAATTCAGAACTGACTCAAGTCTTACTGGTAACTGATTTATAAAAACGAGTAACATGGCCCTGTCTCAACACAAAGGGGTCAGGAAAGGTCTTCCTATCCTGGAGCTGGAAGGGGATGAAACAGAATATTTCTCAAACAGCACTAATGACTTTCAACACAAATAACAACAAGTGCTATTTCATACTTTCCTTTTACCAGCTAACAATGTTTTAGAATTCTTCCAATCAGCACATGCTTACACCATTTTTCACAGCTGCATAGTAATCTGCTTTACAGCTGTAATCATACTTTGTTTCATCTTTCTGCCACCAGAGAATATCTGGAATATTTTTCTATACATATCACTATAGTGCACATCTTTGCACATAAATCTCTTTGAATACATGGAAACATACCTTTAAGATACGAGAAGTAAGAGGACAGACGCTGACACCACTCATAGCGAGGTTTTAGTGTTATCTGACGCTGGCGTGGCACTCACAGCTAGGTCATATTGTTGTCCTGAGGGATATAAACCATTTCCTGGAATAACAACATCATATAAAGTCACTCTGAGACCATGATAAAATTAGTGAACAATAAAACAAGGTCATGGTAAAACACCACAAAACACCAAACATCCCCTCTGCTTATTTGGACTGTTTCTTTACTAATTACAGCTTTCACCTCATTCTAGTCAACTCTACCCCTAGATAACATTGAGATAACCAGCCCTAACCGGTTTGGCTCAGTGGATAGAGCATCAGCCTGCGGACTGAAGGGTCCCAGGTTCGATTCCAGTCAAGGGCATGTACCTTGGTTGTGGGCACATCCCAGTAGGGGGTGTGTAAGAGGCAGCTGATTGATGTTTCTAACTCTTTATCTCTCTCCCTTCCTCTCTGTAAAAAATCAATAAAAAATATTTTTTAAAAAAGAGATTGAGATAACCGTAGACTTGTCCCAACTTTCTGACAGCATCCAATCTCGAACAAAACCCCACTTCCTTGGACTGTCCCCTTGGTCATTCAATTGAAGCCCAAATCCCTTAACAAGGAGTTAGAAATGACACCCTCTTGCAAAGACACCTCCCAGTTCCCTTTCTCCTTTCCTTGCTGTAATAACTAATAAATCCAAGTAGTACAACTACAGGTATGTTTCTGGTGCTCTTTGACTGAAGGGCATTCATTGACAGATGAAATATTTGGAGTCAAATTGCTTAGTCCTAAGGTAGTGCATTTTATTTTTTTAATATATTTTTTATTGATTAAGATATTACATATGTGTCCTTATCCCATTGTCCATTGCCTTTCAGAGTAAGAACAAACACGTTTTCCTAGCTTCCCAGGCATACCCCAATATGGCCTCGTCATCACTTTCTACTTATTCCCCAGACAAAATGGGGAACATGTAATTCCTAAACAAATCTTAAGTTATCTTGCCTCAAGGATTTTATGGCCCCTCCATAATCTCTGAATAATTTCTTTCAATTCCCATAGCAGTATTCTTGTATCTCATATAAATCATAATTACGTTCGAGCTTAAAGTGTTTGCAAACGTGGTCTGCTCTTATACTAGATTGTACACTCCTTAAAAACAGCCTGTGGCTCCTTTTCCTCTCTCTCTGTCTTCAGTGGGGGTTT
>NW_006299245.1:3566102-3613655 GCF_000327345.1 Myotis davidii | reverse complement strand
CGTATGAGTCCTGGGTCCCCAGAGACTTCCCGGAACTGGAGTTCAGAGCAGTCGGGAGCTTGTGACTCCCTCCCGATTCAGATTCAAAAAGACAGCCGTGTCCTCAGGTGCCAGCCCCTTTCCGCGCGCGTGAGTCTCCGTACCTCTGCACTTTACTTCCGCAGCTCCTCTTGCTCTCAGTGTGTTTTTCTCTTTCTTTCTAGTTGTAGAATTTCCACTTAGCCAGCCTTCCTGTAGTTCTGGATGATGTCTGTTTTTTCTTTTTGTTGTATTTTTGAAGTTGTTGTGGGAGGCAACAATTTCCCGGTGTTTCTCTATGCCGCCATCCTAGTTTCTCCTGCATTTTAATTTTGATAGCTACTACCAACTGTTCTTCCAAAAGATTGTACAGTTTATACTCCTACCAAGGGTTCATGAAAGGGTTTGTTTCCTCACAGCCTTGCCACTTTGCATAAAACCAACTTTTTTTTGTTCTTTAGTCATCTAATATGTGAAAAATAATGTCTACATTTTTTGGTTTACATTTCTTTAATTATAACTGATATTAAGCATCTTTTCATACGTTTAAGCCACTTTTTCTGTTAATAACTTATATTCAATTTACTCATGGGTTTATCTTTCCTTTTGATTTTGTAAGAGCTCTTGAAAGATTAAGGATATCATTTCTTTGTGTGTCATATGAGTTGTAAATATGTGTGAGTTTCAAATGTTACTAGTTTGTCTTCTTTTTTAATAAAATGTTATTGTAGACACGTAGAATTTTAAAGTTCTATGTTGTCAAGTTTATTTAGCTTCTCCTTTATGGCTTCTGAGTTTTGTATGGTAACTAGAAAGACTTTACTTTCAAATGATAAATATAAAATTCTTTGATGGTTCCTGCTAGTACTTTAACAGTGGGTATTTTCTCTTCTTGTATTTCAGGTCCCTGCAAAAATTGCCTTTGATCCCCACACTTTTCACATTTATTGGCACTATCTTTTCTTACATTTTTTTCTTCCAAATAAGGTGGTCAACTTTCCGTTTCCTTAATAGTTTTATTTTAACCTGGTGGCTATCAGTGTAACTCTAAGTTCATTTCCTTTTCCATACAGCAGCAATCCTTAAAAAAAGAGTACTGTGAAAGTACTCTTTGCTAGGGTCAGCTGTGATTATTGAGTAAGGTTGTTCGAGGAGAGTCCCTGAAACTCTGAATAACTTAAGTTAAATGGTGATCCCATTTCTGGGCCACAGTAGTCCCAGGTAGGGCTCACAAACTCACTGGAGATAGTTACATACAAAGAGAAACTTTTTGCCCTTTTTTGAAAAGAGAAATTTACTCTCTCTGCAGGACATAAATATTTTTTTCTTCTCTTAGTAGGTGTAGTGTGAAGGTGTCAAGTCTAGAACATGGCAGCTTCTTTCAACTGAGTCTCCTGAGTGTCACCATGTGGAGCCTGAGGATGAAGCAGACACCTTGGAAGGCTGGGGGAAGGAATGGGGAGAAATGATGCTGACAATCATTTGAGTTGCTAGATCCAACCCTGCCTGAATCTTGTCTACGTCTGGAGTTTTTCCTTGCATAAGACAGGAAATATCTCCCCCTGTAAAAAGCCAATTGGAGTTGAATTTTGTGTCACTTGCAGCCAAAGGATTGCTGACTTTTATTATTAATTGTTTTTCTGTCTGTTAACTTTTGTCTTCTAATTTCATTTCACTTTAAGTTAGATGTTGCACTTGGTGGGCTATGATCTGATTCTGGTTCATAGTTACTTTCTTTTTTGGTCTACACAGTGTAATGTACAGAATATATTTTCCCTTTAATTTGAATTAGTTGCTAACATTTAAAAATTAAAAAGAATTTTCATAAATATGCTGATTTGTCAACGCTGGGCCTGCAATTCCAATGGACTGGAACTAAATAAATAGCAACTGTGATATTAAGATGAGTCAAACTGGTTCCAGTTTTCAGTCTCCTTACCTCTATTGCCTCCTACTGAGCACATACCCCTTGTTTTCCTGTCTGCTCTCTGTGGGCTTTTGAGTTTTTGATCCTGATCTACAGCATGGTAGATAATGGGATAGAGAAAACAAGAAGGTAATCTAGGCTTGTTTCTATGTAGAATAAAAAACAATGAATGACCCCTATAGAACATCTCTACTACTTTGGCTAATCTCTATTTGTTTTTCTCAAAGTATCCAGAGAATTTCCATTCTTACAGAGAGTACTTAATTTAAAAAAATAATTGAAAAACTAAGAATTACTTTTTCAAAACCTATGAAATGAAAAGGCAGTTAGTGTAAGAAGGCTTAGAGTTATTTTCTTCTGCTTAATTTGATACATTATATACAGAAAAACCCATCTCATAATTAAATGCTACTTTAATGAATGTGCTAATGGTGGCATAAAGCTCTTTAAATTTAAAAAGATCTAAAAATATCACTCCATTCTTATCTTCAACACATTCTACTTTATATAAATCCAGAGTGATTGAGTCTGACAGTCGGAGGCATACTTTAGTTCTTTGTAAAAGGTTGCACTAACAAGCAAATGTAATTATATGATGTTATCAGCCCTCCAAGCAAGAGAATGAAATCCGCTCTAGGCTGGTGACCCATCTGGGAAAACTGGTTGCCCTCTCTATGTCAAAGAGGACAGGGATAATTTCTAAAAACAGTCTGAACTCTGTCCCAGTAAACACCAGGCACCCTGGGTTCTGGTGGATTAACACTGGCAGTTGTACGGAGCTCTGTTATACAGATGAGAGCTTTCTTTTTTAAAATAAAAATCTATCACACTTTAAACTTTGTTTTGGTAGAATATTGACATTTGAATAAGATGTAAATCTAGTAAGTATGTTTAATATATACACTCTAATGTAAAAATGCACTTTAATAAATATTCTGCAAATAATTTATAAATTATTTTTCATGTATTATTTTCTTAGAAGAAAACTGTGTGTTTATTTACTTGAATTAAGGTTAGAATTAAAGACCTACAAATTCTTAGTTTTCAAAATCTAATCCTTCCATTGATGAGTTGAATATTGAGTTGAAAATTAGGAAGGGGAAAAATGAGATCAAATGCTGCTAAACCATAATAATAGCTACCCATACTGAGTACTTACAAAGTGCCAGGCATGGCATTAAAAGCTCTGTATGCATTTGTCATGGAGTTTTTACCTCGCATCCTATTATTCCAATTTTATTTGCCAGAGGACTCTAAAGGGCTGGAATGTTCCTATGTTGTGGGGGCAGGTGGTCACTGTCTAGAGATTCTGGCCCAGAGATCAATAGGAAGATATAAGAGGAATGCAAGTAGGAGACATATTTATGCATCAGATAATTCAGTAGCAAGCTACTTTCTCTGGAATTTCCCTTTGATTATCCATTTAGACATGTTTCTCAAAAGACCTAGATAACCACCAAAATCTGAAGATCCAGCAAATGTAGTTCATTACCCACTGTTAATTGTATTATTATATCTCTACTGAATATCACCTTGATAGAGTCTGAATAGTGTCCCCGAAAAAGGTCACAGGTAGATATTTATAGGGTTTGAGGTCTGGACACTAGTGGTTTAGTCCTAATTCTTCAAGGTAGAGATCTGTTTGGGTTTGGGAAAATTCATGATATAAATAGTTTAAGCTAAGTGGTCATAGAGAGGTGAGGATTTTGAAGTGCTATTTAATTAGTAAGCAATCATTTCATCAGTAAGCAACTTGCCCAGATAAGCAATCTATTGTTTTCAGAAGGGGTTTGGTTGAGTAATTTATCTATGAATGGATTTTCTGGAAATTCCTGAAATAAATTGAAGAGCAACAGCAGTGCCTCCCTAAAATTTGCCTCTTTAGTATAAGAATTATTTTGAGCTGATTATATTAGATCAGGCAGTTAGATAAGTCACTAAAGAGGAGGGAACAAATGGAACAGTCACCCTGGAGAGTAACTGGAATCATTCTGACAAATGGAGTAAATCATCCTGCCTAGTCAAATCGGATACAGCAATTCCATATCAGAATGATGGCACTGGGGATGCTGGTCCATCTCTACGTGAGAAGAATCAGCCAGTGGCTCCATGTTCCAGTCTCAGATCCCATTCCCTTGTCTCTCTTAGATGAGGCAGGAAGAGACTTCCATACCTTATATCAATGGTTCTCAACCTGTGGGTCGCGACCCCTTTGGGGGTTGAACGACCCTTTCACATGGGTCGCCTAAGACCATCGGAAAACACATATATAATTACATTGTTTTTGTGATTAATCACTATGCTTTAATTATGTTCAATTTGTAACAATGAAATTGGGGGTCACCACAACATGAGGAACTGTATTAAAGGGTCGCGGCATTAGGAAGGTTGAGAACCACTGCCTTATATAGACAGGGGCCACTGCCCTTGTCAAAAAGAAACAGTTAATGAAGACAGACCCTTCCTAATCCTGACTTTACAAAATCTGTTTTCCCCATGTAAAGGCTTTCCTCCCTCTTTTAATTTTTCCCTTATTTCTTTGGCAGATATCAAGAATCTCTGGGCCTGGGGACAGGCAGGACTATACCCCTTGACAGCTGGAAGAAACTACAGAAGATGAGAACCTCCCCCCATTTACCTTTGCAAGATTACAAGGGCCCAGAGTTCTTGAGGGGGGAATGTCAGAGTAGGCAGTTAATTAGATAATTAACAAAAGAGGAGGAAACAAATGGAACAGTCACCCCTGGGAGTAACAGGCATCATTCCACCAAACATAGCAAAACATTCTGGTCAACTAGGTAGGAGAGATAGCGTTACAACTACCCCGGAGGTTAACTGGCATCTCCTGTCTGGTTAACAGAGTGGGGGTGCGGGGAGGTGAAAACAATGAGGGGAGGTTCCTTTGATGGAGTGCATGCAGAGTAGCAGCCAAATGATGAAGCAGCACTATGAGGCATGTCCAATAGGAGCCAAAGTGGTGAACATAAAATGGGGAGGTCAAAGCCTGGGAAAGTCTGGGAAAAGAATTAGATAGGGAAAGGGAGCGAGCCTCTGGAAAATCCAAAAAGAAATCGGATACAGGGAGGGTACAATCAGAAGCCCGGGAAAAGCCAGGGAAAGATTGGGCAGTCTAAAAGAAAGCTTGCTCTTTCCCGAGCCCAAGGAAATAGGTAGAATTTAGACAAAGAAGCAGCATGCGCCCTCCTTGGAGGCCTGTGCCCTTCCCTCTCTTGGGCATGTACTTTTTGCCTCTTTTCTCTGAAACTCTAAGGGTCCCCATAAGACTTGCAATCAGGGGACAAGCAAGCAGTGACAGAGGATGCTCCTTTCGCCTCCGTACCTTCCTTTCCTGAGTCCTTGCAGCTGCTACCTAGCCTGCTTGCTCTGTCTCCCTGAGAGTATAGTTCAGCTTTTCTCTCTAATAAATCTTACCCCTATTTTTCAGAACTCTTCCTATGAGAGTGTCCCTGAAAGTCTTTTCCCATGACACCACTGAAGAACCTATTTCCTCTGGTAACAATTATTTTTAAAAAATTGCAGACACAGGAGAAGCTCTGAAAACAAAGAAGTAGCCTTTTGTAAGGAAAATCTACCTTTATGAGGGAAATGTACATCAGAAGGGAGAGGAAGGGGCATGTGTCAGGAAGAGAGCTATTACCAGAAACCACCTTTTTATTGAGAAACTTGCGTGTGTGGTAGGAAAATCTTTGTGTACCAAACATTTTTCCTCTCACCTTTTTCTGAGTTACCTTCCCTCATTTGAATCCTCAGACCCTATCCCTTTCCTTAACTCAGGATGATATAGAAACCTCAATCATCTAGCTGCCTCTTGAGTCTCATATCTGTGTGGGGCTCCCTTATGTGCATACAAATTAAATTTTTTTCTTCTGTTAACCTGTTTTTATTATAGATGGTTCCTAGCCAAGAACCCAGAAAGTAGAGGGAAAATTTAACTTTCCTCCCCTACAAAGCAATGAAGTAGTTTACTAGTCTATAGTCTTTTCTTCCTAGAAAAAAAACAGAAAAGTTCTATTGATGTAAGCAACCTTAGTTCTGTTGAAATAACTTTTTAGGCCCATGATGGAGCTGCTCCTGCCTGGGGTGTTATGTTAGCAAACCAAAATTTAGATCACTTTTGTGCTCCTGTAAATGCTTTTCTTGGCCAGAAATGATATTCAATCAGCCAGTCCCCAAATGCCAAGCCAACTCTGGACTCTATACTTATTTTGTTGTTTCCTATGCATTTTCTATTTTTTCTCTTTCCTGTTTCTTTTTCCCCCTCTATAAAAGCTTGCCATTTTCTCCCTTGCCTCATTGCTCTCTGAAGAGAGACTGTCCACTTCATAAAGTGTTAAATAAAATTAGTTTGCATCATCACCTAAATTGTCTTCTTTCATCATGTTTCACAGTTCTTGTTTTGGTAGTAAAATTATGTAGCTACATGTAATTGTAAAATATCTACATATTTTACAAATATCTATATATAGATATTTGGAGAGAAATCCTGGTGCTATGGAATAATCTAGGACTTTGGAGCTACTGAGTCCTTGGAGAATTACTGAATTTCCTCATTTTTGAGAACTGATATCAACTGTGCCAACATGACTTAATTATTTATTTCAGGTAAATCTTCTTCTGTAAGATAGGAATATAAACTAATACAAAATTTCACTTCTGCTTCAAGAAATTCTTGAAAACTATTTTTTCTGGGCAACAATTTGTTCATTCTGGCCAACATTTTGTTAGAACAACAATTACTCATCTGGGCAAATGACTGACTTATCAAAAATTTTACTATCAAGACTCTCTAACTTTCATCTTGCCTTATCCTCCAATTTTGAACTGTTAAGCCACAACCTTTGCCTAATCCTAGTCAGTTTCCTGTCAGGGTAGACTACATTAAAGCATTTAATCTCTGTCTCCAAACCCTACTAATACCCTTCCCTACCCTTTTAAGATGGTACTAGGACTGTAGTAAGACTACTAAACTTAGTTTTGCTTCATCCATAGGTTTTCATGGAGGTCTGTCTTGGGAGGTGATAACTGACATTTTATAAAAGGGAATGGTAATAAATACCTTCCAGTTTGGTTGTAAAGATTAGAATATGAACATATAAAAGTACTAGGTTTAATGTCTCGCATAAGGTAAGGACTTCGTAAGTGGTGGTCATTGTTATAGGTTAGTTTCAGGAAGATTATATTCTGCTCATCAGCCCAAGACCAGCAAAGATGGCCTCTTCCAAATATAAGGGTTATTTTTCTGAAAATCTCTTTTGTGGAATTCAAGAATTTAAGAATATAAGACATTAATAAAAGGACAGTAAAGTCTTGGGAGATTACATGTGAACATATGAAGGTCCTTAAAAATGCTTCTTTACATTTACCTAAGTAAAACAATAATAACATATAATACATGCACTACACTAAGAGAGTATTGGTAGTTGTGAATACAATTAAATGTAATTTCTAATTATCATTTCCAGCTGCCTAGAAGAAAAACCAGATTTTCTTTCTCAGTTTCAAAGAGGTAATATTCACTTGATTGGCTATAATATGCTACCCAGAAATAACTAAACTCAAGGTTAAGGACAGTCTTCAGATTGTCAAGTCAGTCTAAGAGTTCAGACACCAAATGCAAGTTTGTGGGTTTCCCAAAACTACTATCAGTTTCGATAATTCACTAGAACAACCTACAGAACTCGGGAAAAGGCTGTACTTAAGATTATAGTTTTATCATAGCCAAAGGATACAAATAAAAACCAGTCAAAGGAAAAGATGCATGGCAGAAGCTGTGGTTGGTAGGTCACCAAATGTGAGGCTTCTGAGTCCTCAGCGATGTAAGACTACCATTCTGGCATTGAATGTGGCAATACATGCATAAAGTACTGCCAATCCAGGAAGCTTACCTGAGCTTCAGTTTCCAGAATTTTTATTAAGACTTCATTATGTAGGCACCACTGACGGAATCATTGCTCATGTGGTGATGTGGTTGGACACGCTGTATACCCTCATCCCCTCCCCAGAGGTCAGGATGATGATACATGGCTCAAAGCATCAATTTCCTAATCATATGAGTGATTTTTTGGTGTGGCCAGCCCCCATTTTGAGTCATCTTGCTACCATCCATTATCTAGGGGCTCACTATGAGTCAGTCACCTCATTACCATAAAATATTAGATGTAGTATGTGGGATGTACCATGAATAATAAAGATGTTCCTATCACTTGGAAAGTTTCAAAGGTTTGGAAGAGCAAGGACAAAGTACAGATCTTCCTTTGGGTATAGTTCATTATTCACTACTTTTATGCATAAAATACTATTTATCAATTATTGAGTACCTACAATGTGGCAAGCACTTTATATATTATCTCTTAATTTTTACTAGGATTGCTATGATAAAGTGTTATAAATCACATTTTAATGGGTACGAAACTGATTGCCTTACCCAAGACTATACACTAGTACATAGCTAATCTATAATTAGAATCCTGATCTATGTAGCTTCATAGATCAAAGCCTTTTTATTACCTGTAGCTTCTTTTTACTGTTACCAAACATAGACAAATACTATATGCTTTATCATGATCCCCACTCTTATGAACACCTCCTATGGCTGGTCTTCCATACAAATACTCAAACTTTATGGGTATTTTGTTTGTTTATGTGTAAAGTAAAAATACCTAAGTTACACTCCTTAGATGAGAACAGAGTGACAATGTAATACACTCTATAAACTTTTGCAGGTAAGGAAAAACATTCAGGTAAAATTTAAGGGATACATCTTTTAGTGTTCTCTGATTGTAAGGAACAAAAAACACTTCTGGATAAGAAGTGCAAAAAAGAAATTTCTTGGAAGGACATGAGGTAATTCTCAGAATTAAAGGAAAAGCCAAGGAACCAAGTAATAAAATTCCCTGGGCAGAGGGGCCATTGACCTAGTTTGATCTATGTCCCTAAATCTTGACAGCCATAACCAATCTTCATGGAAAGCAGAAAGGGTAATTCCCCATAGAAAAATCAATTGCTACTATTGTAAGAAGAAGGAATGTGCGCTTACAAGAAGAAAAGAGAGAGAGAGCTTTCTACACCAAGGGGATTAGTGACAGGGGAAGTGCATACATACAAATAAACATAAGAGGGACATTAGTCATAATCTTCATGGAAGGTTTTTTTAAGAAACCTTTACTTGGATGTACACAGAATAAATTGAGAGAAAATGTCACAATATTAGGTTAGAGGTAGTAGAAAAATTTACTTAGATAAATGAAGTTCTGAATTATTAAAATATACCAAAAACTTGACCTGGTTTATCTGATTTTTTCCCCACTGTGCCTTACAATAGTAGTCATAGTACCAGAAAAGGAGATAACAGCACACCTCCCTTAAATACAAGCTACGTAAAAGCAGGCACTTGCTGTAGAAAATGCAGCATTAAGCTATAGCCCCCTCGTTCCCATTTCCACCAAGTTTGCTGTGCTTTGGGGTTAATTTATTGCAAAACATCCCAATTTCCACCCACCTCTATGTTCACCCTGTTTGAGATGTGACTCTCCAGTCTCTTCCATAAAACCTGAAGTCCCTTTCCAAGTCTTGAAACTTGCTTTGACCATGAGAATGTGACATAAGGAAAATCATTCCAGTTTGGAGCCTTGGCCTCAAGTGGCCTTGTATACTTCAGCTTGCTTGGATCCCTGCCACCACAGTGCAAACAAGTCCCATTAGCCGGCTAAAGTGAAGTGAGAAAAACGTGGAGGTGAACAGGGTTGTCCCCACTGAGGCCATCCTGGAACAGCCAGCCACTAGCTGGTCTTAACGCTGGCTGCAGAAGCATGAGCAAGCCCAACTGGAAGGAGCTGAGCCCAGCCCAGACCTGCAGTACTCCAGCCAAGGATACATATATTCATTAGAAAGAATAAATGTCTACTGTTATACGTTCCTCTGAAGTGCTGTGTTCGTTTTGTATACAGCAGTATCGTGGTAATGGGGAACTGAGGTGCCCTCCCGCTATGTAACAGCCCCTGAGAGGAAGAACTCAGAGGCCTGCTCTGGTTCTTCCAAGTGTCCCCTTGCCAATACCCACAGATCAGTAGGGAAGGAGAATGGAATGACACTTTTTGGCTCTCCTGATTTTAGGGAGAGGGAAAAGGAATACAAGCAAACCAGAGCCACTAAATTTTGTGAAACCAACTTTCCTGTACAAACATGTAACTGCAACCTAAATTTACTTGATTTCTGTCAACTTTTCTCTTCACTTTGTGGCTTCTTAGACCTAGACACAAGGTCTACTTAAGATAAAAATACTCATTCATGGCATCTCAAGACATAGCTATAAGCAACATTTTAAAAAGAGGATTTTATTAAAAAATTATTTGCTTATAAGCTAAGTATAAAAATGTTTCTCTCCCAACCCAGACAACAAATTAAAAGTACCTCCTCAAGCTTAGAAATTACTTTTCTTGAAATAAAACAAACAAGCAAACAAAAACGAAAGTATGTAACTTGAAATTGGAGCTAAGAATGAACATTTTAAGTTTTCTGAGTGATATTTTTAATATTTATTGCATGTCAATGGGTCTTTCAGAACTGTGCAATATACCCATAGACTTCTTTCTCATTTTTATAAATCTTGAACTCAGCGGCTTTTTAAGGTTCCTTCTGGAGCAAAAGTTGCTCTGCACCTGTTTTTATGGCAGAATCAAATTGCATTGACTGAAATCTTATCAGAGGTTTTGAGTCTCTTCCTTTCCCAAATCTCTCCCTCCCTCCATCTTTTTCTTAAATTAGTCAAGATAGTTTTATTTTTTAAAACATATTTCTATTGATTTTAGAAAGGAAGGGAGAGGGAGAGAGAGGTCGAAACATCAATGATGAGAAAGAATATTGATCTGCTGCCTCCTGCACACTCTCCACTGGGGATGGAGTCTGAAACCCAGGCATATGCCCTGACCAGGAATCAAACCATGACCTTCTAGTTCAGTGATGGCGAACCTTTTGAGCTTGGTGTGTCAGCATTTTGAAAAACCCTAACTTAACTCTGGTGCCATGTCACATATAGGAGTTTTTTGATATTTGCAACCATAGTAAAACAAAGACTTATATTTTTGATATTTATTTTATATACTTAAATGCCATTTAACAAAGAAAAATCAGCCAAAAAAATGAGTTCGCGTGTCACCTCTGACACGCGTGTCATAGGTTCGCCATCACTGTTCTAGTTCATAAGTCAACGCTCAACCACCGAGCAACACCAGCCAAACCAGTCAAGATATTTTTAAAAGCATCACTCTTAAAGTTATGAGTAAACAATTTCCAAGTGCCTTTTACCTGAATGCTCTCCGGAATGCTATTTTTTTCTCTTCATGTTACAGCAACTTTTTATAATAGGTTAATAAATAATCATTTGAAACCCGATTATATTCTTGATAGGCTATAATGAGTGGAGTCAATTTTCTGAATAGAAATAGATGACATTTTTCTCTTTGAATACTATGATAGCAAGCTTTTTAATTATGAACTTTTCATTGTAGTTCAGCAGTCTTATCAAATAATTATTTTCTACCAATTTCATGGAATAGCATTCCCAAAGGACTGAATTTATTAATCCACATTTGATAGAGAGCAATTTTGTTTTGCTCACTTACATGTTTCAAAGAAGTGATGGGGATGCAATATATTCCCTGTGCCCCAAAGCAGTGATGAATCTGAGCAGCTACACCAGGTCGGGAGCAAGGATAAAGGGCCAGTGTGCTGAAATAGAACACAGAAATGCATTAAAGAGAGAACTATGGGGACTCCCAAGAACAAATTGATAATTTATCTTTTAAGGTGTAAATATTCCTCATGGATACCTAAATGGAGATTAGAGGGCAATACTAATGAGTATCTAGATTTTGTGTTAAAAGGAGCTCTCAGGTTGAGAAGGTCTTGCCTTGACTTGAGACAATTGATGCCTAAAGGGCTGGAATTATGGGATGGTAAAGGATGTTTTCAAAGAAGGTCTAAAAGGGAAAAAGAACAAAGAAGATAATATCCAGGCTCAATAAAAGAAATTAGAGTCTTGGGAATAGCTGAAAAGCTGGAACTAAAAGTATAGACTGGAAAGGGGAGACGAATTAAAAAAATGACTGTCATCAGGGCCTGGCCTAGGGGAGACTGGTGAACATGGTCAAGTGTATTGAGGAGTTATAAAGGCAGAGAAGAGAAGTCAGTTGAGGATGTTCCTGTGACCCTATCTAGGTAGGTTCGGAGTTCCCATAGGAACCTAAAGGCAGGCTAATAAGTCATTACCTGGGCCCAGAATAGTACTTAGAAGTTAAATGGAATATCCAAAAGTCCTACAGCTGCACTTGGAGAGTATAGAAGGGCAGATACATAGTATATGAAATGATTTACTTATGTGTCAAGACCTGGCACTGACCAGCCTTGTGCCCTGGCATAACTCTTTCAGTGTAGTTTCTTCCCTTATAAAATGAAAAGGTTACACAAACTCACCCCTTAGATTTCAGCTTTCACATTGAAGAATCTGACACTAGTACTAAATTCTGGTTGCATTTAATATGTAGATCCATTTCTTACTAGGAGAGTGGTCTATTTTGTTACCCCCTCCCCCCACCGGAGGGATATTTGGCAATATCTGGAGAAATTTTTGGTTATCACAACTCAGAAAATGCTACTGGAATATAACAGGTACAGGCTAAGGATGTTGCTAAATATTATACAATGAACAGAGCAATTCCCCTTTCCCCTCCAATAAAGAGTCGTCTAATCCACAATGTCAACAGTTTTGAGGTTGAGAAACTGCCAAAAATTCCTTTGCATCCAGTTCTTATTTGCTGACTAATTAGTTCTAGAGTTTTTCTAAGTAGAAATATTGGTTTAAGTGTTCAATTAGTGAGAACATACATAAGTGAGGATTAGAGATTTCAGAAAGAAGAGAGCTTAACCTAAAAAAACCCCAAAAAACCTGCTAATGACATATTTCATAGACTAGTAATGTGTGGAGAAGCCCGGGACTTGGTTGGAAGGTCTGTAAGGAGGATTCTCTGAAAGGTCAGGGGCCTCTGAGGGGACCTTGCCAAAGGTGGCAGCCCCTACTTTGACTTTTTCAAAAAAGTCCAATCCCTCGGGGTGTTTTGCTAGAATCTCTATGTTTAGTCTTTAAAGACCTGACCTCATAGAAGCATATACTTTCTCAAGGATACCTACCCTGCTGATTGTATCTAAAGGTTAATTTAAGTTCAAGCTATTGTTACAATAAAAAGCCAATGAGGCAGGCAATCAAGGCTACTTGCTACTAAACCAAACTAGTCCCTTAGCCTTCTCTTTCACAGAAACATGCATCAGAGTAATCTGTTCAACCATTGCTCAGGGTCTGCTGGTCAGCCCTGGCAGTAATGGAAGGTAGTTGAGTCCTTAATTCTCTAACGAAGTCTTAGTAAAGCAATGGGAGCATATTTGGGGAGCAAGGAGATATGGATTCCAGTGTGTTTGTTCTTGTGCTGTCATTAATCAGTTGTGATTAGAGTAAGTACTCAGTCAGTGAGAATTGTTAGCCAGTAATACAGAGTAAATATCTTTTATCTTCCATTAGGATTGCAATAAAAATTAAATGAAAGGAGCTCAAAGTGATTTGAGGAATCTGAGTGCTATGACTAGATAAAAAGCTATTCGTGCTTATGCTTGACATTACTTAAAGCATTTTCTCTGGCTAAATCTTGCTATGTATCAAATTGAGCTAAACAAAAACTTGAATTTCACTTTGGGAAATTAGATATTATGCAGACAAAGACAAAACAAAAGCAAGTAAGTTTCTGTTCACTGAGGTCGATAGTTTGGAAAATTTATCATTTATCTATTATCATAGGAAGGCTGCATAAAAAATAATTACAAAACCGAGGTGTCATACAGCATTAAGCATGTATTGCTCATGTGTCTAGGATCAGCTGGGGTTTAGCCAGGTGGCTCCGTCTTGGCTTAGCTCACTCATATGTCTGGAAGTTGGCTACTTGTCAACTAACCTAGGATGCCTTGGCCCTGCTCCATGGGTCTCTCATTCCTGTGTAGACTAGGGTTGAGCATATTCTCATGTTGATAGGTGAGGGCAAGCTTCTGCTTACATCGTGACTGCTAACTTCCCACTGGTCAAAGCAAGTCATGTGGCTGGGCTCCGAGTAAAAGGGTGGGCACAACATTTCATCCACAGTGAGCAGATGCAAAGATAAGTGGCAAAGGACGTGGATAGAAAGAGTGGTTAAGATTTGGGCCAATGATGCAATCCACTTCAAGAAACAAACATAGTCACTAGACTATGAGGAGTCACATCTATTCCTGATGGCGATGATTATGCATCACCCTGATTTTCTGGACTTTGAGTTGGATGGAATTACTGAATGTGACTCTGAGTTGACTTCCTTGAAGAGGTAATGAGTTTGTTTAACATGTAAGTAGAAGGATACTTACATGTGGTTAGAGAGATGGACTGGGGAAAAGATAGCTAACTATACTTCAAAGTTTGTGCTTCTGTTTCTCCCTAAATCTGCATGGGATTATATAATTCATTCTTTCCAATGGAATATAAGCAGAAGTAATTGTGTCATTTCCTGGAAAAGGTAGTTAAGAAGTAGGTGTGGATTCCTTGTTCTTTCCTTTCTCTCCCACAGCTGGAGGCAAAACACTTTAGGCCTTAGGAGATGGAAGAGCCAGAAGATGGATAGGGGCTGAGTCCCTGAATCTTCACATAGAGGAAAGTCACCTATCAAAAATCAATAACAGCAGGAGACCAGGGCATGAATTTGAAATAAATGATTGTGCTAAGCCACCAAAACTTTTAGATTTATTTGTTAGATCAGCTAACATTATCCTAATAGGGAATAATTTTATTATAACACTGTTATTGATATAAAATAAAATAATAAGTCTTAAAACCGGTCTTTCTTAGAAGTGTAGTACAGCTTCTCACCTAACCCTGAGATTTAAACCTCTAATATATTCTCACCAAGTGCGTATCTAATCTATTTGAGTATTTCCAGTAATGGTAAGTTCACTAACTTCTGAAGCAACCATTTCTCTTTTTTAAAAAAATTCTGTTTATAGGAAAAGCTTCCCTTAGTTTGAGCTGCATATCACTATATGTCTACCCATTTGTCCATTCTACAATCACTAAGCTTAAGCCTATTCTTTCTTCTATAGGGTAGATCTTTCCTTATTTCAAGATATCTATACATTTTACTTCCAAACTATAATGTCATTTCTTCTCAATTCAATCATGCCTTAAAGAAAATAAATTGAACTTTAAACTATCTTTGAGAAACCCAGCAGTAGTAATTACATATCAAAGCTTCAATATTCTTTGTAAATTATGATGATCACTAGTTACACTAACACTATGACAAGTTTACTTTTATTGTGTAGTTGAGAAAACTAATGCATTTTTAAAAATCGAATTTATAGAATGAAAATCACAGAAGAAGTTGGTGCAAAAGTAAATATTTGAGATTTTTAAGAGTTCTAAACATAGTGGTAGAAAGAGACCACCAAATATACAGATTTTACAAATATACAGATTTTACTGTGTGGAGACTTGAATACTTTTTGAGGTTTTCATTCCAACATTTTGACATAAAGAAAGATTTGTATTAACTAAGTCAACTAGAAGAATTTTTATGTAATTTCTAAGAAATTCTATTTTTTGAAGTTCCATAACACCAACATCTTGTATCCATTATTTTTATTTATACTTTCCTCTGACTTGAGCATTGGTTCAATGATGCAAAGCTTCCAAAAGGAAAGCTTCATATTGAAAACTTCTGACCTCTTTGTTCATTTTCACCAAGGAATCAAGCATTCAGGATGTTTCTCCTTTCCTACAATGCTAGACCATGGTAGATGGCGACCTCTTCTGGTTCCTAGATAATGTAGCCAGTCATTGACAATTTTAGCAAACAGCAACTGCTTCTTTATGAAATATGGGGGAAAATTACCAGCATCAATTGAAAAGTAACTGGTTAAGAAAGATAACAGATATCTGCTGGTTTTAATGCAGTTTTCAGTTTTATACTTAATAATTTCTTTAGTTCAAGAATGTGTTTGGGTTTTTACGACCTCCCATTTGTTTTTTATTTTCTGAGAATAAAGCATAGCTGCTAGAGAAGTAAAACATATTTCAGATTTCAAAAACAATGCTTGATACATCTTTACTTATTAAAAAAGGAATGCAATCTATTTTTTTAAAAAAAATCACACTATTGAATGATACTAGTATAAAAGAGAAAGTCTCTTCATCAGCACTTCCCCTTGGTCTACTTTCCAGGTTTAATTTACCATGCAAAAAAATATTTTTGTATGTAGATTACCTGGTTTTGGATTTTAGGCTTAGTTTGGGGGGTGGAATTTAAGAATATATTGGCTTTTAGAGTAACAGGGAATGGAGGGGAAATACTCTCCTTCCCTGCCCTTAAAGAACTTAACGCTCAAGAAGATTGCCGGCTGCCAGTGTCAGAGGGAGGATTTCAGTTCTTTCTCTTAGAAATGTCAGTGCTGATATTAATTTTCAAACAGACAGGGGAAAGAACAAAGTGCACTGGAATGCAGGTACCCCAAAGCTAGGTTTTAAAATTTGAGTAGAGAATACAACCACATTTTAGACTTGCCTTCACTTTCTGTGGAAAGATATTCTACCTGTGTTAATAAATTAAGTTCTTTCTTCATATTAGGCTAAATATTTAAAAATTAGAACATCAAAATCTCTGAATTACAAGGATTCTTAATTCTCCTCCTATAGATCATTTATCACTAGGCAATCAACATAAGATAACGCCAAAAAAAAAAAAAAAAGACAGAAAGAGGAGAAAGAAAGAAAAAGAGAGAAAGAGGGAGAGAGGGAGGGAGGGATGGAAGAAGGAAGGAAGGAAGGAAGGAAGGAAGGAAGGAAGGAAGGAAGGAAGGAAGGAAGGAAGGAAGACAGCCTAAGTAATCTCAGTAGTTTCTTGGAGATAATGGTTTGATTTAACCTGTAAAAAAGAACAGGTGTTTAAAGAGTTTTCTTATTCACGATGAAAAAAAAAAAAGGCAAAATTAAGAGTGGTCTGTGCATGTAAATTAGAAGTTTATTAGTATTTCAAGATATGGCAATAGTTTTAATAGAAACTATTCAAAGTTGGATAAAATCCTAGCTATATCAGGTCCTTGAAAATGGTAATAAAAAATAACATAATTGCATTCTAAGGGATTTATAGAATTGGTACAGAAGGAAATACCTTTCTCCAATAAATGTAAATATTTACTAGAAGATTTAATCATTTTACCCTAAATTATAGGAGTTTGCCTTCTAGTTAAATGTTGGAAGTTCTTAAATAAGATTTTAATGGTATGGAGATGTAAAGTACACAGTAAATAATATTGTAATAGCTATGTAGGGTGCCAGTTGGATACTGGAAATACCAGGGGGGACACTTTGTAAAGTATATGATTGTCTGCTATGCTCTACATCTGAAACTAATAAAAAATAATACTCAATGTAAATTTTAATTGAAAAAATATTAAGGAAATTTAAAAAACAACAACAACAAAAGATCTTAATAGTAGCTTAGGGTAGAGAACTAACTGATGCTAATGAAGTGAACCAGGCTATTGGTTTATTGGGATTGGCAGACCAGCTCTGGTTTGCCACAATATTTTCACTGGTCCACAGTGATATTGGAATACTAAGAAAAGCCAAGATAATTTTTCATAAAGCGAACTACATTAAATTTAAAGACCCAGACTTTAAACTATGTCTGTGCTATCAATGGACTTTTTAAATAAAAAGGTAATAGAATAAAATTAAAATTAAATAAAGGAAATTAGAATTAAAACTGATCTTATTTGGCAAAAGAAAGTGTTGACAATGCCCTGGTCCCCCTCCCCTCCTTTTGAAATTTTACTTATCTTTAAAATATCAAAGACTATAGTACCTGCCCTGTTAATCTTCCACTTTAAGTTTTTTGAAAATCATCTAACCTTAACATCTCAGGGGTGAAACTTCTGAACCAAGTTTCCTCAAGTCAGAGTTGGTACAGTACTTACAAAACCCTCTATTTCACAGGAAGAATACTGCCAAAATACCTGTGACATCATAATTCCAAAATAGCTCTCCAACGTTAGCATTTGTGGAAAGGATTTTCTTTTTTTGTCATATGGTTTTTAAGAAACACTTGTGAAATCCACACATATATCAGTGGGATTTATCTTTCAAAATTGAGAAGATATGTTTTGCCAGTCACAACTGAACTGTAATCCCCATAGACTCAAGTTTAATTCAAAAACACTCTCTCCAGAGCTGCTAAATTTGGCAATCCACATTCTCTCCTCCATATGCTATCCTTAGAGGATTCTACATACATTGTCCATAATGGTTTCTACTTAGGTTGTCTGGAAAAGTAGATATTATGGTCACAGAAGGGCCATTAAAAAGAATTTGAAAACAGATCTATTAAGTTGAAGTATTCAATTGTAAGAATCTTCAGTTAGATGAACTATACTAATTGATATTCAAGAAATAATTCCATCTACCCACTGCTTATATTGTAGTCTTTAACTACTCATGCTTGTATCACTTACCAACCTGGTTTTGGTATTCTCCCTGGAGAGAGAAATATTAGCAGAACACGGTGTGCATAAAAAGTCCAGCAAGTAAATAATGAATTGTCCCTAAATGTGGACCTCATTTCCATTCCATTCTATTGTTCAGTGCCTTCCCTGCTTCAAATAGCCATCTTTTTTTCATTAATTACATCAGCTCTGCTTTTGTTATGTCTTGTTGGAAAAGAGAAAAGAAAGTTCCCATTTTTTTCTCTTCTAGACTGTGGATCTCAGCAGCTGTTGAGTTTTGCAAACACCGAGTCCTATCTTAGAATCTTTGGTCAGTTTCAGAGTGGATTTAGCAATATTTTTCTACACTGTTATGCCGGCTTTCCCTGAATTTGTGAGTTTGCTTCTTTTCTCCCGCTGCTCATCTTTTGTGGACTTGCTCTCTTTTCCTCCACCTGGCTCTCATTTTCAAGCCTCATAATAGTTCTCAAGAGCAACACAAGTATCCCAAAGGTTTCCCGGCTTGGCCCTGTTTCAGAATACAACACTAGTTTGGAGGTTTTTTTGTTTTTCTTTTCTTAGGTTTTTTTTTTTTAATTTAAATTTTAAGTTTCCTTTCTTTCTGTTTCAATGATTCTCAGGGCACGTTCTCCCTTCTGCCATGCCCGAGAGCTGCTCTCTGTGGGACATCCTTGTGGCTCTTGTCATGTGACATGTGGCTGAGGAGGAACTTGCGGTTTTCCCTCCTCGGCTGCCTTCCTGAGATGGGAGTAGCAGAGTCACAATGGTCCCCTGAATGGGGACAGTACTGTGTGATTCGAAAAGTTCTTACCCACCCGTTGTCTCGTTGACCTCACAGGGATCCTGCAGAACAAATGGGATAGATGGTATCCTTCTCATTTGATAGATGAGGAGAAATGGGGCCTTGAGGAATAGTGGTCCAGCAAACTCTGAGCACTAGTAAATGTGGAAAGGAACCAGAAGGCCGGTCTTCTGTCTTCAGGGTTTCCCCGGGTCTCTCTGTTTTTTGGTCTGTAAAATGGGAAAGAGACTAACTTTGTGTTGTTCTGAGGAAAGAATGAAAGAATCTGGGTAAAGCTCAGTAAATGTTTATTTTTTTTAATTTGTCCTATATTACGGATAAATTGGCTGAATAACATACACATGCGCTGCCACCTCCATGCACGCGTCAGGGCACACTGGCCTATAAAGGAGAGCTTTCAAGTAGCCATTGACTGGAATACGGTGATCGGAAATTTATGTTTGGTTCCAGCTGGTCAGCAGCAGCAAGCTTTCTCCCTGCTCCCACCAGGAATATCACACACGGAGGTTGATTCTTCTCTTTGTGTTTGATCCAGCTAATCCAAGCACAGAGCACATGTGGGTAACAGATTCTGCATCCACAACCCGTCTCCCGATTTACAGGATGGATGGTTATGGTCTGGACAAATGATTTCACCTCTTTGAGCCTCAGTTTTCCTATCTGTAAAATGTGGCTATCGAAGACCATAAAACAGGCTTGTTCCGGGGACTAAATGAATATAATGGGGATGTTTAACTGGGATTGTTGACCAAGCACAATGATATCAAATATAACAGGCTTTCAAAATGCAAATTTACAAAGAAAATACGTGTGTCCATTAAGATTATGGGCCCTTTACCCAGGGGTCCTTCGCTCAGAAGAGGGGGCCGTGGGTGGATCTGTCAGGAGGCTTTCTTAGGTGAGAGCTGCACGCTTACCGACCCCTGGGGAGGGGTGTGGTGGTGCGGCCTCCCAACGCCAGGTCAGGTGAGAGAGGCTTTCTTCACCACAACCACTCAGAGAGCATGATCGGTGCTCCTGGGCCTCCCCACACTGTGGCCTATCTCACGCCTGAGAATGTGAAAGCAGTGATGACAACAGAGCAGAGGGCTGCCCCTGAGAAGCCACAGCACTGCCCTGTCCTGTGGCGAATAAAAGGTGTATGGAGCTCTGGGAAGTAAGGGCCCCTGCTCTGTCCTACGGCCGTTACAGGTACATGGCCCTGGGACAAGATGTGGAAGCGATGGTTGTGATATCATCCTCAGGGTGTTTTGAAAGGGATCCCACTCACGTACATGGTCTGCCAGGAAAAGGAGGGGGTAGGCACATGTGAGGACTAGCCGGGGCAGGGAGGAAGGGGTGGACGGGGGAGCCCACCCAAAGCTGAGGCCCAGCCCGTAACAAGGGAGTTATAGTTGGAGAGTGTCCAGAGGGAGTTCTCAAAAGTTTCTCATGAGCAAACGAGTCATGGTCAACACCCACCTCTGCCACCTCTTTAGGACATGCAGCCATTTATAAAAGTGCCTGTTGAGCAAAACTTTCCCTCCGTGCCCGGTCTTTCCTCCCATGAGCCTTCCTGCATGGAAAGCAGCAACTCAAGGCAGGCTTGAGCCAATGGGGGTGTGGAGGGAGGAGTCTTTTCACTTTAAATCAAGTTCAAACTTTGATTATAACACAATAATGGGTGTTTTAAATTATAAATTAGATTGTGTTTGTGATCTGAAGTGACTATGGACTATTAAATATAACTTGTGAAGTCATAGGCTGACCAAGACCTCATTCGAGTATGGAAATGAATAACCCCACTGAGCAGAAGTAAAAGTAAAAAGAAAAGCAAAATTAAGATTATTTTGTAATTATACCCGTGGCTTCTAAATCAGTTAGGTATAGAATCGTGAATATAGTATGGTCTCCAAAGTTTTAGTACTCTTTTTTCTTTTTTCTACAGGCCCATTTTCTTAACTGAAAAATAACAATTTGAATACGAAAGATTAAGAAGGACATTTTAAATATTTATATCCTCCCACCCAATAGAATAATATGACAGCCATCATGTTTCTGCTTGATTACTTCTAGTAATAAGAAACTCACTACCTCATTCAATTGACTATTGAAAACTTATAAATGTTAGAAAGTGTGTTCTTATACCAAAACAGAATTTATATTTATGTGATTTCTATCCATTTGTCCAGGTTCCCATAGAGGATCACAGATCATGTTTAGCTGGAATTCTGTGGTCTTAAATTTTTCTCCCTCTCTTCCACGTAATTCTAAAGGATGGACAGTTATGTCTTCCTTTATTCACTATTTTCAGCCAAATGTTACTCTTTCCTTCACCTATTCTATATAATAAAAACTAATACGCTAAGTGTCTGTTCGTCCAGTTGTCCGTTCAACCAATCAAAGTGTAATATGCTAATGATATGCTAAGGCCGCACAACTGTTCACTATGACATGCACTGACCACCTGGGGGCAGACGCTCCAACCGATAGGTTAGCTTGCTGCTGGGATCCAGCCAATCGGGACTGGGTGAGATGGGCTTGACATGCCCTGGAGCCCTCCTGCGGTCCTTCCCCATCTGGCCAACCTCCCGCGTCCCTCTCTGCCTCCAGTTTGTACTGGTTGGGGTCCCTCAGCTGGCCTATGCCCTCTCGCAATCCAGGACCCCTTGGGGGATGTTGGAGAGCCAGTTTCAGCCTGATCCCACAGGCCAGGCCAAGGGACCCCACTGGTGCATGAATTCGTGCACTGGGCCTCTAGTGTTTTATATAATACAGCATACTTATCATCTTGATCTCCCTCTGTAGGTTTCCCCGTTTGTAAATGTCCCTCCACCCTAATTGAACATGAGGCCCAGAGGTAACCTAAGAGCAAGGCTAAGTTAGCAGTCATATAACATGCATATTAGGTTTGTGATCAACTCAAACTCCTCAAGTTATTTTAATAGGAAATATTCTCACAAGTCAGGCTTATTTCATCTGTACTTATAAAAAGTGAAGAAAAATGTGTACCTTTGTTATACATCATATTGTTGGGTTTACCCTAGTTGATCCAGGTTTTCACAAATATTAAAAATCTCCCTTCTGATTCACACTGACTTTTTAGAAATTGTTTTATGCCATTCGATAGTTTCTAAGCGTTTTTTAATTGCTCCCTTAAGCCACTGATGAAAGGATTGCAAAGGACACTCATTTTCAATGAACATCTTTGCAGAGTGGCAGCCATGGTGGTCTCATGAGACTGACGTGCAGCATGATTTTGGCTCTGGTCCGACCTTATTTCTGCCTCATGCTAAGCTTGATTTTCTGGCTTTCTGGTGCTTCTCTGAGCTGAACTTTAGTCTTTTAACAAACCCCATTTCTCTTTAATATAAGGGCAGAATTATTTTCTCTTGCTTAGAGGAAGGAGAATATCACAATTAATCTCCTATTGCTAGTTAAACACTCATTTGCATTTATTTCTTCCCCCAACAGTTTCAGAGCAAGATTTCACATCTCTTTCATATGAATATTCATAGATGTTTAGATGCTCCTGAAAGCTGAAGGATTGCTCTTACAAATGAGATTCGCTCAGTTTAGTTTTGAATGTTCACGCCGCTGCTTCAGCTAGGAGACTCAGCGGAAGGGATTTCCCAGCCTTCCCACGCTCTCCGTTCTTTCTTCTCTTCCTTCTTATCTGGCTCATCCTTTCATCTGGATTTTGTTTTCATGTTTATTTGGCAGAAACCAAATCAAACCAAAATAAATCCCAGAAATAAAGAAATACGGCACCGATGGCAGTTAAAATGAGCAAATTTAGCAGTGATCAATACTTGGAAGGGAGTAAGTGGTGTGTGGATGAAAAATATTCTATAGTCCTTTTCCTGTTGGAAGTGAAAATGTTCAGCACCAAATATACAAGATAAGTCACAAAAATAAAGTAGTAAGAGTGCATTGCATATTTATTTTCCTGCTGCCCTTAGCTCATTCTGGCTCCTTTTGTTTGCTTTGCTTATTTATATTCTAATCCATTCATTGTGTATCTCATAATTTGTTTCTCAAAGAGCAATCTTATTTCTTTTACATACCAGTTTTGCCAGTTTCTAGGGAAAGGAATGTCATTTTTGGTACACAGCTGCATTTTAGTAGTCTTTTACACATACATTAAAAATGGTTGAATTGGGAGTCTCAATTCTGGTCACCAGTTCCAATGGGTATGTGAGGGCGGTGTTTCCACACTGCCAACAAGCAATTCTCCAACACCGGCTGAGTGTCCTAAAATGTAACTCAATTCCGACACTATCTGCAGTGGTTCTCAACCTTGCTGCACATTAGAATCACCTGGGAATCTTTTTAAAATCCTGATTTCTGGGCCTCGTCCTCCGGAAATTCTGTTTCTTTGTTACTAATGTTGTGGCCTCACCCCATAACAAAGAAACAGAATTTCCGGAGGATGAGGCCCAGAAATCAGGATTTTAAAATGATTCCCAGGTGATTCTAGTGTGCAGCCAAGATTGAGAACCACCGACCTACAGCATCGGGTCCTACAGATTAAAGGCTGAGTATCACCTGTGCTTATGATTGACTAGCTATAGACTGAAGTTTCCAACAACCTCCCCACCTGGACCCCGAACATAGGTTCAATTAATTTGCTAGAGCAACTCACAGAACTCAGAAAAAAACAACAGTTTATTTATCAGATCACTAATTTATTATAAAAGGATGTCACTCAGGAACAGCTGGATGGAAGATGCGTGGGGTCAAGTACGGGGAAAGGGCAGGGGTTTCCTGCTCTCCCCAAGTCTGCTGCTCTCCCCAGATCTCCACGTGTTCAGAAACCTGACAGCTCTCCAAACCGCGTCCTCTGGGTTTTACAGAGGTTTCATTACACAGGCAGGATTGATTAATCATTGGCCATTGGAGATTCATCTTCCAGCCCCTCTCCCCTTCCCAGTGGTGGGAGCAGGGGTGGGGGGTAGGACTGAATGTTCCTACCCTCTAATCATACAATTGGTTTCCTTAGCAACCAGCTCCTATCCTCAGGTGCTTACAAAAGTCACTTTATTAACTAACACAAAATCAGGTGTGGTTGAAAGAGGTTTGTTAGGAATATTAGGGCACCTTTGTTGTTCTTATCACTTAAAAATTTCCAAGGGCTGCCCTGCCAGTGGCTCAGTTGGTTGGAGATCTTCCTGTACACCGAAAGGTTGTGGGTTCAATTCCCAACCAGGGCACACATCTAGGTTGCGGGTTTGGTCCCTCCCGGTTGGGGCATGTAGGAAAGAAGGCCAATTGATGTTTCCCTCTCACATTGAAGTTGTTTCTCTCTTCTCTCTCTCTCTCTCTCTCTCTCTCTCTCTCTCTCTCTCTCCCTTCCTCTTTCTAAAATCAATAAATATCTTCAGTCAATAAAAATATCTTCAGGTGAAAATTAAAAAAAAAAAAATTCCAAGCGTTGCCCTGGCCAGTGTGGCTCAGTTGGTTGGAGCACCCTCCCATACACGGGAAGGCTGTGAGTTTGATTTCTAGTCAGGGCAGGTACCTGGGTTGCTTGCGCGTTTGATTCCTGGTCTGAGTGAGTTTGGGAAGGCAACCAACCAATCAATGTGTCTCTCACCTTATCTCTCTCTCTCTTCCTCCCCCTTCCCCTCTTTCAAATCAATAAGCATATCCTCAGGTAAGGATTAAAAAAAAAAATTCCAAAGGATTTAGGAGCTCTGTGCCAGACATTGGGAGAGAGACTAAATATATAGGTATTTAATCGAAATATCACACTCTCATTAGTTTCCAATAATTTACACCCAAATAGACTGACTGTCAGAATTAAGCTACCAAATAAAAAAGAAAAGTATTTCAGACTTCAGCCCCTTGTTCCTGCACCTACAAAGGCTCTGAGGTAAGCGTCTAATCAAATCGCCCTCAGCAATTCAATGCACAGCCTTCGCTGAGCACTGAAGGCCTAATGGATGGTTTATAACACGGTGGTGAACTTACTGTGTTGTCTGCCTGGCATTTCTTCTGTCTTCTGGGGCAGCCCTCTGTATTTCATTCTGGGGAGCCACCCTCCGCCACTCACACCAATGGTTCAAAAGGGACTGACCACAGGCTGCCTGCTCCAGGGGGAGATAAAGCCCAGGCTTAGCCAATCCATAGTAATTGATTTCAGATAGGATTTGATCCAAGCTAGCTCAGTAAGAACTCATTGCAAGCCTTTGGTTAAAACTGTGGGGGAAGAGAAACATTCCGCCCCTGGGATTTCATTAGGCTCGTGCACTACAATCTCCAGAAGCAGCTGGTGACCTAGAATCACTACGTCAGCCTGGGATGAGGCATAGGTGGGGCCTAGAGAGGATGCTGAACTGAGAATGAAGTCAAGAGAGACAGCCTAATGTTAGAATCCATCCGTGCCTGAATTAGACTCACTCCATGTTGTGTTTTATTCTTCTCAGGCAGCCATAACAAAGTACCAAATGGTTAAACAACAGAAATTTATTTTCTAATGAGGAGATGATGGACTTCTCCCTTTGGAACAAGATTCTCTGGAACTGCTGACTTGAGTTAGGAAAAAGAAAAGGTGATAATTGTGTGATTTTGCAGCCAGATTTACATTATAAATTAAAATTTGGGTCAGTGATTCTCAGAAGCCGACTTCTCTTCCTTGTCATGGAAATGGATTATTACGCCAAATAAATGATGATGGTCATTAGAATTTTTGTTTCTATTAAATTTCAAAATTATCCCTATAAAATTAAACAATAAAGGCAGGTTTAAAGAAAAATATAATCTTTCATCCTCTACTTCCCCCTTCAGTTTTGCTGCCTGAGGTAACCAATGTCATCAATATATTTCCTTTTAAATAAAAATGGAATCATATTTTACACAATACTCTGCATTTTTTGTTGTTTTTTGGTTATTGGTATGAACAGCTTTGCTCCAGGGCAGTACATGTAGCTCAAACACATTCTTTATACAACAACATAATATTTCAAGCAAGCATACACCCGGATTTATTCACCAGAGCAGGTAAGTTGCTCAGATTTTATTTTATTTTTGACACCACAAAGAATGTTTCAATAAATATGCACCTGTTTCTGCCTTGACAAAAACACAAAATGAGATTTCTCTAATGTGCTGTTATTTTAGGGTAATTTCAAGGTCCTACCACATGCCTCCAATACAATAAAAGAAAGTAATGACCTTTGTTGTCAGGAGACTTTGTTAATAAAAACAAAAGAATGCAAAGACTAAGTTTAAATAACTTAGGTCACAAGCGATCCCACTCACTTTTGCAATGTGGTACTTGTTATAGTCAACCTTCATAAATCATTTCTAGATTTGTAAGATGGTCATGAAGTCTCCATATTCATTTGAAGGCCTTGAGTAGTTGCGCAAAATGTGGTTCCTAGAGCCACACTGGTGGGGATAGCGCACATGTTCACAGTAAAGAGTCCATTGCTCACCATCCAGATATTTTTGTTCCGTGGGTTTGGAGTGGGGCCCAGGTAGCTTCATTCTTCAACAAAAAATTTCCAGGTAGAATTCCTGGGGGAAAGCGCTGGAGTTTGCAAGCTTTGGACTAGATCAAGGATCAGCCAAATTTGGCCCTACACCTGTTTTTTATAGCTGGTGAGGTAAGAATGGCTTTTACATTTTTAAATGGTTGGGGGGGAAAAGAAGAACATTTCATATGTGAAAATTATATGCAATTCAAATTTCAGTGTCCATAAATAAAGTGTTAGTGGAACACAGCACGCCCATTCATTCCCTATTGTCTAGGCTGCTTTTGAGCTGCAACAGCAGAGTTGAGCAGTTGCCATACAGAAACCATATGGCCACAAAGCCAAAATATTTACAATCTGGCCATTTGCAGAAGAAGCAGTTGCCAACTCCTAGACTAGATGATCTCTAAGGTCCCTGTCATTTCTAAATGTATTTTATTCACCGTAATTATTTACCTCCTTCAATATGCAAATACACGGCCAAACCCTAGAGCTGGTGCAGACCCAGGGAGGTACACCGTGTGGCTGAAGGCCAGACACCATGATTAATTTCCTTTTACCAGTCACTTACAAGTTAGGAGACAATGTGAGCAACATATAATAAATTTGCATCAGCTAATCAGAAAACGGATAACGACTGCAATAGCTAACATGTACGTGGCACATTAAACACACCAGGACCTCTTTTCAGCGCTTCCCACAATTGACTAGTAGAACCTTCACAAAAACTCTGTGATGTCGATACTATTTTTACCTTCCTTTTACAGTAGAGGAACCTACATAAAGAGGTTAAGTAACTTGCCTAAGGACACATAATTATAAATAGCAGAGTAGGAACTTGAACCTATGAAGTCTAGATAGAGAGTCTGGGCTTAAAACCACTAAACTATTACTGCAAGCAATCGGGTCAAAGTAATTTATAACTAAAAATCACTATGTTTGGACTCAGATCTCAATTGCAATTTTAAAGTCAGGGGAGTGGGCCCGGCTGGCGTGGCTCAGTGGTTGAGCATCGAACTAGGAACCAGGAGGGCACGGTTCGAATCCCAGTCAGGGCACATGCCAGGCTTTGCAGGCTGGATCCCCAGTGGGGAGCATGCAGGAGGCAGCTGATGACTGATTCTCTCATCACTGATATTTCTATCTCCCCCTCCCTTTCCCTTCATCTCTGAAATCAATAAAAATATATTTTCAAAAAAAAGAAAGAAAGTCAGGGTAGTGGGACACTACCCTGTGATAAACATTACAACACCATTTTACCCAGGGTCACAAGGTCAAAAATCCTCTGGACCAGTTAGGAACATCAATGAATGAAAAAAAAACTGCCTTCTCAAACACAATTCCATTTTCTACTTTGACCAGCACCGTGCAAACAGCCTTCTTGAAATCAGGGGAAAACAGCTGGGTGAGGAGGGATGGTGACAACAGCTGCAGGGCAGGGAAGCCATTGCCTGCGGTGGGGACTGCGTACAGCAGGAGAGGATATGCCCTGGCAGCAAAAGGGCCTGCTACTCATACCTAGCTTGTTGCTGGCAGGCATAAATGAGGGCAATTCAGGATTTTATAGTGAAATATCCCGCAATTTAAGAGTTCAACCTCATTCAAATATTAAAATCAAAAACAAACAAACAAACAAAGAAAACACTCTAGGCCAAACAAAATAAGACTGCAAGTCACCAGTGTGCGATCCATGCTTAAGCAATTTTCTTTTGAGGCTAAATCCTCTTTAATTCCAAACCTTTCCAAATGGATCGCTAAGCCCGGACCTTTAATCAGAATCTTGACTGCCCCTTGAACTGGTGCCAAGCTTTGCAGTCATCTGCAGTTGATGAGAGTTACAAAGTTCTGCTCAGAAGTTGGAGTCCTACCTGGCAGACAGTTATGCTATGATCAAGCCTAATGCCCTCCTCATGTGTGTGATAAAAAAAAAAAGTCTGCTTTATGTTAGAGTAGACAATCTTTAGTACGACCAGCAGCATTGATAAGTGCTTTTCCTTAATGGAAAAGCATATTTTCATAGCTTTTCCAGGAATACCTTGGTGCTTTTAATGGAACCATAAACCATTCCCTTATTTAATCTTCAATCACACACTGCTTATTTCATTGACTATAATGACTCATGCACATTCACTAATGGCCCCTAAATATAAGACTTTTTTAGAAATATAAATTTGAAAGTGTTTCAGAATAGAGTATACAACAAAGAAAAGAACAAAACAAAAATGCCAATTGTTTAGTTGAAGTGAAAAAAAAAACAACTGGAGTACTGAAGACTTGAGTTGTAAATCACTGTAATAAAATCATTAAAAAATCTCATCGTTCTGACAATCTGAATTAGTATTTAAATTGTTCTGATATTTCACTAAAAAATCTACCTAAAGAACTTTCAGATCCCATAGGAAACAATATTTTTATAAAACAATATTTTAAAATATTTCCCATGAGAATCTATTTAGAAAAATAGTACCTTAAGTGGAATTTCAAAATCAATCAAAATTTATTGCTCAAATTTGACATTTATGTGGTCTGGTTAGAGTTCATGGACTCCGCACAAAGTAAGCATTATTTAGAAAATTTTCAGTTAGTTTAATATATAGTGTCATAAATAAGGGACAAATAGTCTTCAGAGGTCTGCCTAGGAGTTTGGAGTGTGAAAAACACGGCACTTTGGCACTCAAACACAATTCTCAAATGAGAATGAAATGAATATATAGAAACACAAAGAGGACACTGGATTCAGAAATGTGGAACTTTATAAAACGTCACAAAACACTAACTGCAATGTGGTATCCTGGAGTAGATCATAAAACAGAAAAATGACTTTATTAGAAAACGATTGAAATCTGAATAAAATCTGGAGTTAAGTCAATGTTAATGTACCATTGTTGGTTTTTTAGTTTGAAAAGTGCACCATGGGAATGTAAGCTAGAACATTAGAGGAAAGTGGATGAGCAGTATATGGGAACTCTATTTTCACAACTATTTTGTAAATCTAAGATTATTTCAAAATACAAAGACTATTTGAAAAATCATAAAACAATCAATGAGAGTATTAATCTGTGCCCTTAAGCATCCAAGAGCATAAGGTAGACTGGTAAAATTCACATGCCGTTAAGCGCCATCTGTGTAGGCACGTGTGAGTGGTGTGTGTGTATGCCGAGTAGACAGGTGGGGACGTGTGGACACAATTAACACACTTCAATCTTTCCTTCAGCAGACAGCCCTGCTGCTCAAAGTTTAAAAGGATAAAGTGACTGTGGAAAGTAAGTTATATATATTAGTATCCATTAGTAATATATATTTAAACTTTAGGAACTCTTCTCCTTATCACAGTGTTAGAAAAGATAGGTCATCATAACTGGATAACTTCCAGCTTTTGCTTTTTTGTGTGCTTTTGCTTTTTAAAAAATAGTTTCGTGCCTTCTTGGAGCATCTTCAAATATACAGTGTGGGGCAAAATATATTTACCATTTTGCAATATGGGAAACACAGTTTATTCTTGTATTATTACTTATTAACTACTAGAGGCCCGGTGCACAAAAATTTATGCACTCGGGGGGGAGGGGGGTACCTCAGCCCGGCCTGTGCCCTCTCACAGTCTGGGACCCCTCGGGAGATAATGACCTGCTGCCTTAGGCCGGCGCCCGGGTGGCAGAGGGCAGGCCCAATCCCTAGGTGCGGCCCCTGGTCGGGCTCAGAGCAGGGCCGATTGGGGAGTTGGGGCGCCGCCCCCTGTCATGCACAGAGCAGGGCGGATTGGGAGGTTGTGATGGCCCCCTCAGTCACGCTCAGGGTAGGGCCGATTGGGGGTTTGGGGCCCCGCCCCCTGTCACACTCAGGGCAGGGCCGATCAGGGGGTTGGGGTGCCACCACTTTCACTCAGGGCAGGGCCGATGGAGAGGTTATGGCTCTACCCCGTCACACACAGAGCAGGGCCCGTGGCGGGGGTGGGGAGGTTGGGGCGCCACCCCCTGACACACACAGAGCAGGGCCGATCAGGGGGTTGAGGTGCCGAACCCTGTCACACACAGAGTCGCAGGGCGATCAGGTTGGGGAGTTCCCCCCTATCAGGCACAGAGCAGGGCTGATCAGGGGGTTGGGGCACCTTCCCCTGTCAGGAACAGAGCAGGGCAGATAGGGAGGTTGTGGCCCCGCCCCCTGTCATACACAGAGCCGCAGGGCCATCAGGGGGTTTGGGCGCTGCCCCCTGTCACGCTGATCCCGGTGCTGGGAGGCATATTACCCTTTTACTATATAGGATAGAGGCTGGTGCATGGGTGGGGCTGGCTGGTTTGCCCTGAAGGGTGTCCTGGATCAGAGTGGGGGTCCCCACTGGGGTGCCTGGCCAGCCTGGGTGAGGGGATGATGGCTGTTTGCAGCTGGTCACACCCCCTTCAGGGTGGGGATTCCCACTGGGGTGCCTGGCCGGTCTGGATGAGGGGCTGAGGGCTGTTTTCAGGCTGGGACTGAAGCTCCCAACTGCTCCTTTTTTTCTTTTTTCTGGGCCAGCTTTAGCTCTGGCTCCAGCTCTGAGGCCTCTGCTGCTGAAAGCAGGCATCTGGTTTGTTTTGGTTCTATAATCAAAACAATGTATAACTCCAGCTCTGAGATCCTGGGCTCGCTGAAAGCAGGTTTCTGGGTTTTTGTTTAGCTTCTATATTCGTTACAATGTTTCTTAAACTGCAAGCTCAGAGGCCAGCAAGGCAGGCAGGGAACGTTGGAGTCCTCTGTCACTGAAGCAAGCAAGCCTCATGTTAGTTTCAAGCTGCCTGGCTGCCGGCCGCCATCTTGGCTGAGAGTTAATTTGCATATCTCGCTGATTAGCCAATGGGAAGGGTAGCAGTCGTACGCCAATTACCATGTTTCTCTTTTATTAGATAGGATTGTATTATTTTCCATATAAGCAACTGTAAACCTCCTTTTGCCACATCCTGTATAACAATGAAAATGATTATAGTTTGTTTCCAAACTCTACAAAGCACAACTTGATATTCATTTCTACCCATTCAGCAAAGAGACTACAGTGTGATAGGTTTCCCCTTTGCTGTACAGAACAGAGGCATTAATGAGATGGAGGAGACATATGTCAGCATCTATAATAATGAAAATGTAATATGCTAATTAGACCAGACAGCTGAGTGACCTTCTGGATGACCTTCTGGATGACCTTCCAGACGAAGCCAGGGCACGAATTTCATGCATTGGGCCTCTAGTGTTAAAATAAATGTCATAGGTCTGATTTGGGGCAGGATAGCAAACCAACCCTTACACTGCAACAATAAAAAAAAAAGACTCTACAAAAAAAGCATATTTTTAAATGTATCAGAGAGTGAGGAAATAACATAAACAAAAATTCCAGAGAACCACTTTCTGGAATAAACTAGTAATTGTTGGCCATCATTTTCCTTAGGCTCTGAGGGTTAATCTGGACTGAGGCAGAGAGCTTCTGCTGGGGAACCAGATCCTAGCAGCTCCTTTAGTTTTCCTAAGGAGCTAGAGCAGAACGGGGGAATGTCCGGCCTGAGGGCCAAATAAGACCCGTGAAATCATTTGGTCTGGCCTGCCAAGGCATTGGGGGTGAGTTAATTACATGTTTGACCAGCAGGCTAACTTTTAAGTTGATAATTTTGTATGGTCTGCGAATGACGTTATAAATATCCAAATGGCCCTTGGCAGAAAAAGGTTCCCACCCATGAGCTGGAGGAATCAAAAGGACCCGTGAAGGGTCTCCATGACAGATGACAATGCTGGGACATTTGAAATGCAAGTAGTCTGGACTTTTGCCAAATGAATTTTGACATGGTTGAGATTTCAAGAATCAGGTTTAGGACATACTGATTCAATTCACACCCGACTGTACAGAACAAAGGGTGGAGTGGAACGGAGACAGCCTGTTAGTCCTACCGCCTCACCTCCTATGACCCAGCAGCCACTTTCACCTCTACCAATGGAAACCCTCAAAGAGGGCCTCTGGGGTCATCAGCGATGTTATTGTGGTGCAGCTCCTTCCTGGAGACAGAGGCACCACAGATGGAGAAGCACAGGATGAGCTCACCTGCCGATGTTCCCTCAGGTGCTTAGAAGAAACTCCACGTTCCACAAGGAAAACACATACTCGTCAATACGACTTCATCCGAGATGACAGGAAGCCTGGCTGTGGTAGGCCTTCAACCCTCTGAATTAAATCAGCATAACTTTTTCTCATTGCCTTTCTCTCTCTCTTGCTCACTGAGTAAAAATGAATTGAGGCCATTTGCCTTGACAAAGGAAGTAGAACGTTCATACTTAAAGCTGCATTAAAGACCCACAGTAGCAGCTCCGGGCCGCACATTGTGCAGAGGAAACAGAAGAAAAGTAGTGTGACGGCTAGTGATCGAAAGGTGGTCTTTTCTTGATGGATTTGGTCAATATAATTTTTTTAAATAATTTGTTTGTAAACTCCATTATTCCAACATGCATTGTTCTAAAAAGCTGTGCAGAGAATGTCAAGTTCTAGTTTCTTGGTTTACTTCATTTGTCACCGTAAAAGAACATTGTTAACCTGAGTCAGCAGAGGAATTGGTTCCTGGGCCTGGTAATTTTAGTGAAATTGAAGAATTAAAACTCACTGTCATGACCTAAGGAAATATTTCATTCCTTTACTTCATCCTCATCTTGATGTAAAATCAGCCATGTTTTACAGTATGGGGTTTATTTATTGAAGCAAAGCAGGTATGTGGCACATGATTTATCTCTAAACAATTTCAATGTGGCCTATTTGTCATTCAGGGCGTGTGTTCAGTTTGAATTGCTTCTGTTCACTCAATTTTCTCTTACCTGCTCAGTGATTAAATATTTAGCTTTATATAAAGTTATTGATACCACAATAAAAAAGGCCACATTTAAATGAACTGCAAAGAGCACAAATGTTTTCAGAAAATCAAATATAATCTCGAGGAATATTGCCAATATATGGAAAGACAGTGTAGCATATATTTTGATTTTCGCTGATTATGTATACTGAGTTCTCATAAATGAAAAGACGTCATATGTTCTAAAAAAAAAATCTGTCACATTAGCCTGGTTTTAAGTGTATCATATTGTTTTGTTCAGTGAAGGCCTCAATTTGAATTTTAATATAAACAATAGTGAGTGGGGGCATTTAAGGAGTTAGTCTGTGGCAAGTTTTTCTGGTTACAAGGAAATAGGTACTATATACACTTTTATTATAAAAGATTCTATGGGGGATGGGTGAAAGGTAAACAGATTGAGAAATACAAATTGGTAGTTATAAAATAGTCCCAGGGATGTAAAGTACAGCACAGGGAATGAAGTAAAAAAAATAGTGTATTAACTAAGTACAATGCCAGGTGGATTACTACATAGATTATAAAAATGTCTATCCATTTTGCTGTACACCTAAAAGTAATATAAAATAATATTGAATGTCAACTGTAATTGAAAAAAAAAAGGCTTCTAAAGCTTAGGCAGTTGGCCCAAAGTCAAATGGCCAATAGGCTAAGCTTCGTTTCAACTCAGATCTGCCTTGCTCCAAAGCCTGTGTCCTCAAACGTGTTCCATCTAGTGCGGCGGTTTTCAACCTATGGGTCGCGACCCCTTTGGGGGTTGAACGACCCTTTCACCGGGGTCGCCTAAGACCATCGGAAAACACATATATAATTACATATTGTTTTTGTGGTTAATCACTATGCTTTAATTATGTTCAATTTGTAACAATAAAAATATATCCTGCATATCAGATATTTACATTACGAAAATAAGCCAGTCAGAGAAAAAAAAAGTATCACATGACCTCACTTAGATGTGGAATCTAATGAACAAAATAAGCTGACAAACAAAATAGGTCCAGAGGTATGGATGCATGGACAGAATAACAAATATCAGTGGAGGCCAGGGGGTGGGAGGGACAGGAAGAGATAAACCAAAGAACATATAAGCATATATGCATAATCCATGGATGCAGACAATAAATGTGGTGAGGTCTGGGGTGGGGCAGGGGTTGGGTGGAGGGGGGCAAAAAAGAGGGAGTGGGGGACATCTGTAATAGTGTCAACAATAAAAAAATCAGATGCTATAAAAGAATGTAATCTATTTTAATATAAATTTCTTTAGAATATTTTCTAGATTTATTAATTTTTACAGTGCCTTTTTAATGGGTCAGCTGGAAAGTCTACAATAAATATACTTTCCATCTATTAAAAATAATATTAGATACAGATAATTTTTAATATTTTTTTAATACTAACCCAAAGGCACGCTTTTTTAAAAAAAAATTGATTTGAGAGAAACGGCATTAGGAAGGTTGAGAACCATTGATCTAGTGGTTCTTTTAGCAATAATAAATCTCAGGTCATTTCCAGAAAAAAAATGTTTTAGTAGAGAAAAATAAAACATCAAACATAAATAAATGTTATTTTAGCAAATGTAATTTTTTATCATTAGATGTACTATTATTTTATATCTATAAAACAGATGATATAGACAAACAATCCAATTAAAAAATGGGCAAAGGACCTGAATAGACACTTCTCCAACAAGAATATAGAGATGGCCAAGAGACATATGAAAAAATGCTCAAGGTCACTAATCATCAGAGAGATGCAAATTAAAATCACAATAAGGTATCAACTCACACCTACCAGAATGGTTACCAGCAATAAATTAAAAAACAAGTGCTGGAGAGTGTGTGGAGAAAAGGGAACCCTCATGCACTGCTGGTGGGAGTGCAGACTGGTGCAGCCACTGTGGGGAACAGTATAGAGTTTCCTCAAAAAATTAAAAATGGAACTGCCATTTGGCCCAGCAATCCCTCTTCTGGGAATAAATCCTAAGAATCCTGAAACACCAATCAGAATGATTGTATGCATCCCTATGTTCATAGCAGCACAACTTACAATAGCCAAGATCTAGAAACAGACCAAGTGCCCATTAGGAGATAAGCGGATTAAAAAAGCTGTGGTATATTTTTTAAAATATTTTTTTAAAGCTCGGGCAGTGTGGCGCAGTGGTGGAGCATCCACCCATGAACCAGGAGGTCACTGTTTAATTCCCAGTCAGGGCACATGCCCAGGTTGTGGGCTCAATCCCCACTGGGGGGCTTGCAAGAGGCAGCTGATCGATGATTCTCTCTCATCATTGATGTTTTTATCTCTCTCTCCCTTCCCTTCCTCTCTGAAATCAATACAAAACATTTTTTTTAAAAAAAGCCGGGATACATATTTACACAATGGAATACTACTTAGCCATAAAAAGAAGGAACCCTCTTACCTTTTGCGACAGCATGGATGGGCCCAGAGATTATTATGCTAAGCAAAATAAGCCAGTCAGAGAAAGTCAAATATCACATGATCTCACACATCTGATGAACAAAATAGGACCAGAGGTATGGATACATGGAACAGACTGACACATCTCAGAGGGGAGTGGATGGATGTTTCTATCTCTCTCCCTCCTCCTTACTCTCTCTGAAATCAATAAAAATACATTTTAAAAAAGGTATATACATATATGCATAACCCATGGACACAGACAATAATGTGGTGAGGTCTGGGGTGGGGCAGGGGTTGGGTGGAGGGGGGCAAAAAAGAGGGCCTTCCTCTCTGAAATCAATACAAAACATTTTTTTTAAAAAAAGCCGGGATACATATTTACACAATGGAATACTACTTAGCCATAAAAAGAAGGAACCCTCTTACCTTTTGCGACAGCATGGATGGGCCCAGAGATTATTATGCTAAGCAAAATAAGCCAGTCAGAGAAAGTCAAATATCACATGATCTCACACATCTGATGAACAAAATAGGACCAGAGGTATGGATACATGGAACAGACTGACACATCTCAGAGGGGAGTGGTGTGAGGGGCATGGGAAAAGATTAAGCAAAGAACATGAGAGGAAAGGAGAGAGAGGGAGAGAAACATCAATGTGAGAAATATTGATGGGTTGCCTCTTGTAAGTATCCCAACCAGGGATTGAACCTAAAATCTAGTTATGTGTCCTGCCCAGGAATTGAACCCATCACCTTTTAGTGTGTGGGACAGTGCTCCAACCAACTGAGCCAGGGCAGGTCAAGTAATTTTTAGAATCAAGTCAATCCTTTACACCAGTTTAAATGTCTTTTTTACTTCCTTTCATAACATCCTATTTATCTCCATTTTATTATTAAATTATAATAATTGATTAATTAATTACGTAAATTAGGTATACTGCCTTTCTTGTTATGTTCTGAACTCCATGAGGGCTGGGCCTATGTTTTCTTGTTCACCATGCTATCCTTCACATTTAGCCCAGTGCTCAAAACATAGGCATGCTCAATAAAGATGTGCTAAATAAAAAAGGGCTTAATGATCTGCACCAGAGGTGGGTAAACTGGGGCTCAAGTGCAACCTGCTGCCTGCTTTTTTATAGCACTTAATTAAAAACAGTGTTTCCTGCCGAAACCGGTTTGGCTCAGTGGATAGAGCGTCGGCCTGCGGACTGAAAGGTCCCAGGTTCGATTCTGGTGAAGGGCATGTACCTGGGTTGTGGGCACATCTCCAGTGGGAGATGTGCAGGAGGCAGCCGATTGATGTCTCTCTCTCATTGATGTTTCTAACTCTCTATCTTTCTCCCTTCCTCTCTGTAAAAAATCAATAAAGTATATTTAAAAAAAAAACACAGTGTTTCCTTTTTAAATGAATATGTTTTTCAAAAGGTTATATAAGTACCTAAATAGTAACTTCATTTTGCCCATTGGCCCATCAATTCTAAAATATTTACCATCCAGCCCTTTAAGAAAAAAGTTTTCTAACCCTCATCTAGACCCGCACTGCCCAATAGAACTGCTGTGATAATGGAAATGTTCTATTTGTGTTGCCCAATCAGATAGCTGGGAAACACAGAGAGCTACTGAGCATGCGAAATTTATCTAGTGTGACTGAGAAACTGAACTTTTTATTTTATTTCACTTCAACTAATTTAAATAATCCCGTCTGGCTAGTATATTAGACAACAGCAGATCTCGATATGCAAAAGAATAGACCCCATGTAAATACAGTAAGCAATACTTAGACATCAAGGAAAAAAATAAAAAATGCACCCTAATTTTGCAGTTAGTTGTTCTTTTTGGCAAAAAATAAAAAAAATAAAAAATAAGCTAAATTTCTATCCTTGGTTCTTTAAAACAGCTAATGCTATGACAACACTAAATGTAAAAATTAATTTATTAGATAGTTTAAAAGAAACTCATTTCAAATAAGAGGTGGTTCTTCCTTCTATGAATTGTGGATAAGAAAAGAATTATTTTGGATAAGACAGATAATGTTAATGTTCTATTAACAAACAAATGAAGAACCTTGATTTTCTAAAGGATTTTAAATATTTGCTTTACTGAAGGAAACCACTTATATTAAATAAAAATGATTTGGAAGCAAGATGTTCTATACTGCCTTGGGAAAGCATTATAGCACATAAACAAATAAAAACACTGATGCAGTTCAATAATAGCCTTGAATAGTTAGCATTAAAGTAAGAATTAAAGTGGCCTGAGAAGTAAAGACTCAATCTGCAATGTGAAGTTTACAACACCCACATTCACAAATTATTTCAAGTCTTTAAGTTGATAAGCACTTAAAAGAAATTCTGAATTTTGTGCTATTTAGGATCAAAATTGTTTGCTGCTATTATTTATAACACTGAAAGTAAGTTAAAAATTGAAGTATAATTTCTTTTTTTTGTTTATACTTTTTCCTGGTGTGTCTATGTATGAAACAATATCTCCTGAAGTAAAGCTGGTTTGGCTGCTTTCTTGTATTTCAAATGACTTTATCACTAGGGAGAAATTTGAAATCGCAGTGGACAAATAATCCCTTAATGCTTTTCCTGGCTAGCAAGTAATTTGTCAAAACAATCCAATTTCCAAATCACACACAAACTCAGTAAGACACTGAGCCAATGCATCTGTTCCTCTCTGTATTTAAAATATACTCCAATGCCTCACATTTTGGGGGAATAATCCTGATTTAATTCTCTAAAACTATCATTTATCTCTAGAAATTAAAATCATTTACATTTTCTCTCTGATAAACTTTGTGTCCTTTTTAATTTTTTTGTTTGTTTGTTTGTTTTAGGTCCAGCATTTTAATAACCTGAACGATTTCATAGAAAAATCAAAGCTGAAACTTCAATACCCCAGCTGCTTAAGTTTGGTTCCAAACTAGTGGAACTTCTTTCTCATGATGAGGACATGCAGTGGGCCCTGACTTATCCAATACTCATGGTGGCCAGGGAAGTCTTCCTTCTATCTGCTGTCCTGCTAGTTGGAAACATCAGCTCAATCTTGGCTTTGATGGGAGGACCTGACTGCATTTGGCAATTTTGTGTTCCTAGGATCTGGCTCCATCATTTTTCTGCTTCATGTTGAATCAGTCTAGGCCCGTCCTCTTCCAAGTCCCTCCACAGTGACAAGAGGTGGCTGTGTTCTGCTGCAGAAGCTGGCAGGGGGTCGTCAGCTGCAGTTCTTGGGCATCAGCACCAGATGGTCTCTGAACCCCAACCTTCTGGGGTTTTATTGAGGCTTCAGTTGAGGCATGACTGATTAAATCGTTGGCTATTGGTGATTCAGAACTTTAAGATTTTCTAAAGGTCAGGATTCATTGAGATATAATTTACATGCATACTATTCTTCCTTTTTAAGTGTACAGTTTAATTAATTTTAACAGACATACAAGTTCTATATCTACCACCAATATTAAGATATGGGACATTTTCATCACCCAAGAGTTTTTTCATGCCTCTCTGTAGATAATCCTTCCCTTCACGCTTGGCCCACTGGCAACCAGTGATCAATGTGTTTTCAGTTTCTAGCTTTGACTTTTCATATAAATGGAACCATACTCCATGAAGCCTGTTATATCTGACTTATTTCACCTAGATCCTTACTGTAATTCTTTTGAAATTCATCTATATTGTAGGCACCAGTTCACTGCTTTTTGTTGCTGAGAAGTATTCTGTTGTATGAATGTACCATGACAATTTTATTCATTTGCCTGTTGATGGACTTTTGGCTACTATGAATAAAGCAGTAATTAACACGTGTATGGGCAATGTGTGTTCATTTTTCTTGGTTAAATACTATGAGTGGAATTGTTGGGTCATATGGCAAGTCTATGTTTAACTTTAAGGGACAATACTCCAACCAACTGAGCCACACCGACCAGGGCCCGAGTTGTATTATTTTCATGTATTCTACATACAATCTCATTAACAGGTATGAGATTTGCCAGTATTTTTTACCAATATTTGGCCTGTCTTTTCATCTTCTTAACAATGTCTTTTGAAGAGCAGATATTTTGAAATTGACGAAGTCCAATTTGTCATTTTTCATTTTTGGTTCATGTTTTTGAATCCTAAAAAATCTCTCCTTTACCAAAGGTCACACATATTTTCTCCTACAGTTTATTTTAGAAGTTTTTGTTTGTTTGTTTGTTTTTTAGAATAGCATTTTGAGGGTTTAAGAGTTTTTATTCTTTCTTTTTTAAAATATATTTTTATTGATTTCAGAGAGAAAAGGAAGAGGGAGAGAGAATTAGAAACATCAATGATGAGAGAGAATCATTGATTGGCTGCCTCGTGGGCATCGAGCCCGCAACCCGGGCACGTACCCTTGACCAGAATCGAACCCAAGACCCTTTAGCCCACAGGCCTACACTCTATCCACTAAGCCAAACCAGTTAGGGAAGAATTTTTTGTTTTGTTTTTTGTTTTTTGTTTGTTTTTTTAACGTCTACAATACATTTCAAGTAACTTTTTGTATGTGATATGTAGTAAAAGTTGAGGGTTGGTTTGGGGTTTTTTTGCTTGTTTGTTTTTGTTATTCAATTATTAGCACCATTTGTTAAGAAGAGTACTTTTCCCCATTGAATTGCTTTGGCACTTCTGTCACTAATAAACTGACGAAATATGTGTGGGCCTATTTCTGAGCTCAGTAGTTTGTTTCATTCATCTATAAGGCTATCCTTAAATACCACTCTGTCTTGATTACTGTAGTTTTATAGTAAGTCTTGTGAACTTTTACATTTTAAGTAAATAAGGTGAATCCTGATATCCTTCAAAAGCCCAATTACCCCTGAAACAGTTGTTAATATCTAGGGTAGGCTTTCACTGATTTGGGACGATACCATTCCTCCAAAGATGGAAGAATTGCTAATCTTAGTTGTTACTTGAGTTGGTCTGTTTCCTGTGTTGCACAAACAGGGGTTTTACTGAATCCAGGTGATCCACACATTTAGAATTTAGGTTTTGGGTCTTTGAGAAAACTTACTTCTTTATCTTTACTAACCTCTGATTGAAATTCAGTGTTTCCTTCAGTTATAAATGTGGAGAACAAGTCTTAGTAGTATTGGCAGTACCTGTACTTTAGCAGGTACAGATATTTTCATGTTACATTGCAGTTGTGGCTGATATCTTCAAATATTGTCCACATTTATTACTACCTCAAAATTATAGAATTTAGAGATGCTACTTGACCTTTTAATTTAATAAATTAGTAAAACACACACATGTAACTGAATTATGATTTAAAATGCTTTTGTAGTTATCTCAATACAATTGATTTCCTTTGCCACATTATGTATTTTACTATGTACTTAAAACAATTGTTTGAGAAGGGATCCAAAGGCATTTCCGGACTGGCTACTGCTTAGTTTGTCACCACCCTGGGAAGTTCATTAAAAGTGTCTTTAATTCTTCAGTTTAGAATATTATCAGCTTTGCCTTATTTCATCATATAGTATCCTATCTAATAATAGACAAACATGGTAATTGACCATACCTTTGCTACGCCGCCCATCGGCTAATCAGCATGATTGCAAATTAACCTCCAACAAAGATGGAGGTTAATTTGCATATACTGGCTGGGAGCGAAGACTGAAGACAACGTGGAAGTGAAGCGCTACAGAAGGGAGCTAAGTAGAGGCAGCAGAGACAGGAATGGAGCCAAGGCTGTGGAGGCGGGAGGTGGGAGGGGAAACCCAGCCGCAGTGGCTGGGAGTGGGAGTGAAACCTGCCTCAGCAGGTTTTGCTCCCTTCTCTGCTTTGCTCCAGCTGCAGGAAGCCCTATTCTTGCAGGAATCTTCCTGCAATGGGCCTCTAGTATATAATATAATTATAATATAAAATTATAAAACATGTATTTTTAATCTTAGTAATAATGGTTCAATAAATATTCATTAAACATGTGAGACCGGACAATGCTCTGTGTCAGAACCTGGAGATTCAAAGGTGCATTACACAGTTCCTGCCTTTGAGGAACTTAGGTCCAGATTAGGCCGAAGGGAAGCAGTCCTGACAACCTACTGTTTATGTGCTCTAATGAGCAAACACAGGAGGGTCCTCGCTGATGTTCTTAACCCCTTGCTTGGGTGGTGGTAGAGGTCTGGGCAGAATATCAGCAAATGCTTCCCACCGGAATTGACACAGGAGAAAACTGGTGAATAAGAAAGCACTAACTAGAATGGGAAGAGACTGTTTTGCACAGAAGAAACATGCAAGCTTCAAACTCAACTCAGCCTGGAGTCCTGGGGAGAAGAATGGCCAGGGGAGGAGTTGTGCCTTGACCCCAGCTCTCCCGGGATATGTCCAGGAGGACATTCTCATAATGCAGGAGGCAAAGTGGCTTCCCACTCGGGGAGAGGATATTCAGCTTTCACTCACCGTTCTATCCTGGCAGGCACAGTTCTTCTCAGGCCTTTTGTCCTCTAGAAGCTGTCAGGAGGTACAGAGCTCTTGTTTGGTTGAGGGAGACCTTCTGGCAAGGGCCCCTCCTTATTTATCGAGTCTTCTTCTGTCCATCTTCCTCCTATGGTTCCCTCGGTGTGCAAGCATGGCTTTAGCCAGGACTGGTGGCGGTGCATGACTGTTCTTAGATACAATGGTACAAATGGTAGGGATACCTGGATATAGACACACAGGCCCAATCTCTCCTTCAGCACTTCAGCCCGCGGATCCCATCTAGAGCAGTGGAGGTCCTCTCCCACCTGGATTAAAGGAGTCATTTATTACATCCTAAACAGACATTCCTGTTCAAACTGTCCTCAAGCAGCAGTGGCTGCTCAGTTCCTTAGGGACTAATTGACTCTGTAGCACTCTTACAGCCCATGACCGAGCCTTTCTGCCTGTGTGTGCCAGTTCCTGGGATCCTTCCTCTGTGAGGGGCTCCATTTTCACCTTGTTCATCGGGACCTAAATGGGGAAGTTCCAGCTGCACATTTACTACATTCTTGCTAAGATAGGAATGTAGATGAAAAAATCTTTATATTTTTGAAGGTTTCTGTTTAGTTTAGAAAATTGTTTCATCTTGCCCCGTTATCCTTATGGGAAACAGGTTGCCTGTCTTTGCGGGGTTTCTGCTTCCAATTGCTGAGGTGACATTACACTTTATGGGAAAGAGGATGGTGCCCTTTCTTGCTCTCTGTGGGAGAGGGTGGGATTTTTTGGAAATGACTATAAAATTTCATGACTTCACTTACCCAGCATTATCCTTTTCTCTCAGAGAATAGGCTAAGGTTTTTTTTCCAATGAAGGACCAGCATATTCATTGCCTTCCTTTTCTCCACAGCATGTTCTCAATGCTCCCACTGCTAGGCATAAAACAGTAAAAATGATATATTTTCTGCTGCCCCTCCCCCCAGGTAGAATAGAAAAAATACAAACATTTTAAAGTCGAGTGCACTAAAGTGATAATGATGTTGCCATAGTCATCTGTAGAAAGCATAGTTGGGACATAGTAAAAGATAGTGATTTAAATGTGGGGGCAGGATCATAAATATTGAAGGACAACATAGGAATGTGTTGACAGGAGGAGAGAAGGATGCTAGCTTTCCTGGAAGAGGGATCACTGGGAGCAAAGTCCAGATGGAGGCAGCAATGGAGATATTATGGAAGTCACAGAACATCGGATAATTTGAAACTGGGGTTAGATGGAGTTCAGTGAAAGATTCTGTTGATGAAGCAAACAGGGGAGCATCAAGGGGGATTTGATGCCTTGCTAAAGAGTTTGGATTTTCCTGTAAGACAGTGTCAAGGCCATGGAAGAGTTATCAGCAAGAGACTGGTGGCAAGGGAAGCAAGAGGGCAGTTATGAGGTCCTGATCTTGGACAGTAGCAGTGGGACTGGGGAGAAGAGGCAGTGAACAAAAATGCAAGAGGTTGAATGAATATGACCCAATGTTCAAATGGATTGGAAAGAAAGAAAAATCTAGGATGAACTGGTTTTTTAGCTGAAAGTTTACTTCACTGAAAAGGAGCATGGGGGGGGGGTAGGTTTGACAGGAAAGTTTTAATTTTGATTGTGAGATGCTAGTAGTATGCTCATAGTAAGTGGCAATATCCATCAGGCAATTGGATAGACAGGTCTGAGCTCAAGAGAGAGCTTCAGGACAGATAGCCTAGAAATTAAGACTTAAGCATCATCAGATACACTTCATTTTGGAAGCCAAGACCATGTCCTTCGAAAAGTGTGTACACTGAAAAAGGCTCAAGGACCGAGCTCTCACTGGGAAAGACTAATATTTAAGGAACAAATAGTGGAGAGTCTGTAAAGAAGGCAGGGAGGGAAAAGAGATGAAGGAGAAAACTCCAGGAGGAGGGGTTCTTTTGGCTTCCAGGAAGCTCCTGGACAGTAGATGTTCCCTTTATCTCTCTGAGTCTTATGCCCCTTCTGTCTCTCTTTTTATTTTTTTTGATTTTTTTATTGCTTAAAGTATTACAAAGGGTATTACATATGTGTCCATTTTTTCCCCCCACCCTAGACAGTCCCCTAGCCTCCCCTATCCCCCACTGTCTTATGTTGTCTCTCTTTTTATATTAGCTTTATCTCTTCTCTCACAATCTCTTCCTTTGCTCATTCATAGTCTCTGACTCTCCTAAATTTGGCTTCCCATGGTCAAGCATTGCCTCTAGAATCTTTATATGACATGACCTTTCAGCGACCACACCATGGTGTTCTCTATTTAAAATTCCCGAGAAGAAGGGAACCTACTAGGTCTAACACTTCTTTTTGAGCCATGTCTCATCAGGGATCTAGACTGCCATGACTAGGTGTGCATTTCCACTCCCATCAGCTGTGGTCCTGAAAATCTGGGGTATAAAACATGGCTGCCTGGTTTTACCCCTTTGGCAGGAGATGTGTGCAAGGAGGGAAAAAAAAGTGATTAGTTACTTTGAATATCTGTAGTTTAAGGACTTTATGGAAGGGAGTTCACAATGGCAGATACCATAGATAGCATGGTCAAAAAAGAGTCCTTTGGAGCTGTTGATCTGGCTGCCAGCTGAAACACTAGCCAGTTGCTGGGATGGCGGGGAGGCATCTGCTTGTGTGAACTGGCAAATGGATGAAGGAAGAAAGTGGAGACATAGAGTAGTGGCCACCCCTCAACCAGGATCTTTACTCAAACTTTATAAGATAAAAGAAAGGAAGAGGAGTGGTGTCAATACAGGACACAGTGTAGTGGTAGTTGTCCTCCCTCCCTCCCCCATCTCAAACATATATGTTATTATTTTATTTTTTAAAATTCAGGTATAGTTGGTATACAATTTTATATTGGTTATATCAGTTTCAGGTGTAAAATATAGCGATTTGACATTTATACCTTACAATGTGATCACCCCATTAATTCTAATAGTCATCTGTCACTGATACCTGGAGAGGTTAGGTGACTTGTGCAGTGTCACATTACCTTGTGGTAAAACCAGGAATAGAACACAGGCTTCTCAACTCAAAGCACAATATTATTATTTTCTCAAGTGTAACCATTATCCTACTATAAAATCTTGCCTATACCCACCATATGCCCCTAACCAGGGCACTGTATTTGAATTAGACTGGCAAGCCACTGTCTTAATCTCAGTCAGGGTCCAGTCTGCATTTGGCTATACTGGCATAAGACCTATTATTACTGGGTAATCAGAACATAGAATCTAAAACAAACCTTATCTCACACAGGCTTTTATACACATTCCTTTTTTTTTTACATATACTTTTTAAAATTTGTTTTGCTAATCCTCGTCCAAATATATTTTTCCATTGATTTTTTTTTTTTGACAGAGTGCAAGGGAGAAGCAGGGAGAGAGAGAGGAGAGAGAGGAAAGAGGGAGGGGGGGAGAGAGGAACATCAATGTGAGAGGGACACCTCTATTGGTTGCCTCCCATACTCGCCCTGACCCGGTCAGGGATAAAACCTGCAACCTAAGTATGTACTCTTCACTGGGAATCAAACCTGCGACCCTTCAGTGAGCTGGCCTACGCTCTACCACTGAGCAACACTGGCCAGGGCTATACACCTTCTAATATTGCTATGTTTCACGTTGTCCCATAGCTCCCTTAAGTTGTCCTCCTGTTTTTTAATTGTTTTTTCTTTTTGGTTCTCTGATTGAGTGCTTTTTTTAACCCTGTCTTCTAATTCACTGATTTGATCCTCAGTTTCCCCTAATCTGCTATGTATTCCTTCCAATGTGTTCTTTATTTGTGCTATGTCATTCTTTATTTCTGTTTTCATAGTTACTATATGTTTTCTCATGCTGTTGAGCATCTTTGCCATCAATATTCCTAACTCTATATCAGATAAATTTCTTATCCCCATTTCATTTATTTCTTCTTCTGGAGAATTCTCTTGTTTTTTCATTTATGGGTTGTTTCTTTGTCTCCTCATTTTTTCCTGTTTGGGTTTGTGATTCTGTATAAGGTAGATCAGCTATGCCTCTCAATCTCTGGTGCAGGACAGTGTGAAATGCTGTTTCTCTACATTTTCTTAATTAAAATAAAAACAACGCTAAAGTAGAAGCTAAAATTAGTGGTCATGAGTTTCTTCCCTGTTCCCAGGGGGAGAAGAGGAACAGTGATAATAATGAAATTGTATTGATTAGGGAGTCAGAAAATATGGGTCATCTTTAGTAAATCATGTACACCTCTGAATTCCACTGTAGAGTGGGCATATTTCACCTACACGGCACCCAAGGTCTTCCATGTCTAGGACCATGTCAATCTTGCTGGTTTTTATCTCCATACTCACCATTCACATTGATCTTCTCTTAAGCCCTTATTGGAGTCATACTGTCACATATTTTTGCAATAATTGTTGCTAATTTTTATAAACCAAAACCTCTATTAATTGATCTATTCCTTCTCAGAACCCCATGTGGTCAATTACAAATGGAGAAACTGAGGCATAGTTTCCTAACCAAGTAACCTAGCCAAGGTCACATAGCTAGTGAGGAACACAACTGGGATTTGAACCCTATCAATCTCTCTCTTGAATCAATTATTTAAATCACTCTTTATAGCTCTCACAATTTCCCTTCTCCTGGAAGAACCTTTTTTCTTTCTTCAGGTAGCTTACTAGTACTTCATACTTACTCCTCATCCACCAAATTTGGCTTGTGCTTTCATCAAAACTCTGGAAAACCTCTCACAAAAATATCAAAGATGAACTCCAAAGAGAATTCTTCCATTCTCTTCTTTTTATTTTTAATTAAATCTTTATTGTTCAGATTATTACATTTGTTCCTCTTTTCCCCCCCATAACTCCCCTCCTCCCAGTTCCCGCCCTACCCTCCGCCCTCACTCCCCACCCACTGTTCTCATCCATAGGTGCATGATTTTTGTCCAGTCTCTTCCCGCATCCCCGACACCCCTTTCCCCGCCCAAGAATAGTCAGTCCATTCCCTTTCAATGTCCCTGATTCTATTATAATCACCCGTTCATTCTGTTCATCAGATTATTTATTAA